>NW_006922025.1:1662861-1666154 GCF_000298275.1 Orycteropus afer afer | reverse complement strand
GCAGATCTGTGAGTAACAGTGTAACATCATCATTAGCAGCCAACTCAAAGCCCTGGAAATGTCTACTGGTGCCTTGGAATTTTTTTTTTCTCCCTATTCTTCTTCCTTTCCCCACCACTCTCCTGCCTTATCCAATCGAAAAACCACATTAAGCCACCACAACACCTGCCTCTTTCATGACAAACACAGACCTGCATCCACATTCCACACAGTGGTTCCAGCATCACAAAGAAAACTGCAGAGCAACCCATTGCAAAAATATTAAATCATAAAATCAAGACAAAACAAATTAATACATAACTAAAAGATAAAGACAACTTCAAAATGTCTAGGAAAAAACATGTAACCTCAAATCAAACAAACAACAACAAAACAAAACAAAACAAACAAACAAAAAAAACAAGATAAGACAATACAAATAAAATCCCAACCAAAAGTCTCATTAAACATAGAGAATAGAATTATCCAAGATGGAATTTAGAAGGTACGTTTATGGAACTCTACAAGAGCATAAGGAAACCAAACAGAACCAAGGAGAACACAGACAGTACCCTGGAAGAAGTCAGGAAAACCATTCAAGAACAAAATAACAAAATTAATACACAATCAGAACTCATACAAAAACAGCAGTTAGAAATCCATAAGATGAATATGAAAATTACAGAATTACACAACACAATGGAAGCACAAAAGAATACGCTAGAATTGGCTGAAGAACACATTTCCCAACTAGAAGATAAATCTCTGTATGAAGAAAAATCAGAACAAAGATTAAAGAGAAATGAAGAGAACCTAAGATTATATGGGACAACAAGAAAAAAAATAATAACATATGCCTCACTGGGATTCCAGAACAAGAAGAGGTGGAGAAAAAACACTGAGAAAATTGTGGAAGACTTACTAAGAGAAAATCTTCCCCATATCATAAAGGAAGAAAAGATATTTGACCAAGAAGTTCAAAGAACCCCATACAGGATAGATCCCAAGAGAAAAACACTGAGACATATCATAATCAAACTCTCCAAAACCAAAGACAAAGGAAGAATCTTGCGAGCTGCTCAGGACAAAAGAAATATTACTTATAATAATCAAACAGTTAGGTTGAGTTCTGATTACTCAGCAGAAACCATGCAGGGAAGGAAGAAATGGGAAGGCATATATAAAACACTGAAGGAAAAGAACTTCCAACCAAGAATCCTATATCCAGCCAAACTGTCCATCAAATATGAGGGTGAAATTGAGACATTTTCAGACAAGCAGAAATTAAGGGATTTTGTGAAAACCAGACCAACCCTCCAAGAAGTGCTTAAGGAAGTTCTTCCAATAGAAAACTCACAATAGAGAACAAAAAAATCAGGACACATGACATCAACACTAAAATCAAACCAGAAATAAATGCTCAAAATAAAACCATAAAACATTGTACACTAAAAAACAAGGAAGTCAGTCTGCACACAACAGCAACTAACCAAATAGAGGGAATAAAAGTTCTAGGTACAAAACTTTCAAATGGAGAGGAAAACAGGACAATGTCCTCATAAAACAGACTGTTTCAAAAATATAGAGACAAGAATTCACTCCAAGGTAACCACAAAGAAAATTAACAATCCCCCTAAGCAAACCCAGAAGGAAAACATACAGGTTTACTAAGCACAAAACCAACAATAAAGAAAAAAGAGAAGAAACACTTGACAACAAAATGAACACAGCACAGAAAAGTATATGGATGAAGGAAACACCAACAACATGACAAAAAAACACAATAGAATAATACCAATCAATGCTTACCTATCATTAATTACACTCAATGTGAATGGACTAAATACTCCAATCAAGAGAAAGAGAGTGGCAGACTAGATAAGAAAAGACGAACTATATGCTGCCTACAAGAGACCCACCTTAGACAAAGATAAAAACAAATTAAGAGTTAAGGGATGGAAAAAAAATATACCAAGCCAATGGAAACCAAAAAAGAGCAGGAGTAGCAATATTGATTTCTGATAAAATAGACATTAATGTGAAAAACATTGTAAGACATAAGGAGGAACATTATATCATGCTGAAAGGGTCAATTGACAAAGAAGATGTTACAATAATAAATATTTATACACCAAATGAAAGTGATCCAAATACGTGAAGCAAATATTAACTGAATTGAAAGTGCAAACAGACAACTTTACCATAATAGTAGGAGACTTTAACACACCACTTTCAAGGAGGGACAGATCAACTAGAAAAAAACTTAACAAAGATACAGAAGAACTCAACAACACAATCAACCAACTCAAACTCATAGAAATAAACACAGCATTCCACCCAACAAAAGCAAAATTAACATTCTTCTCAGTACACACGGATCCTTTTCCAGAATAGATCATATGTTAGGACATAAAACAAGCCTCAATAAATTCCCGAAACATTGAAATAGTACAAAGCATCTTCTCAGACCACAGTGCTATAAAATTAGAAATTAATAATAGAAAGATCAAGGAAAAAAACATCAAAGGTGGAAGTTGAAAAATACACTGCTCACAAACTACTTGGTAATAGAAGAAATTAAAAGTGAAATAAAAAAATTCCTAGAAACAAATGAGATTGAAGATACATCATATCAAAACCTATGGGATACAGCAAAAGCAGTACTCAGAGGTCAGTTTATAGCAGTAAATGCATACATCAAAAAAGAGGAAAGAAACAAAATCAACACTCTAAGTCAACAACTCCAACAATTAAAAAAGAGCAACAAAAGAATCCTACAGTATCTAGCATAAGGAAATAAAAAAGATCAGAGCAAAAATAAATGAAACAGAAATAAAAAAATAGAGAAAATCAACAAAACAAGAATCGAGTAGTTTGAAAAGATTAACAAAATTGACACATCATTGGCAGATCTAACAAAAGAAAAGAAAGAGAAGATGTAAAATTACAAGAATAGTAAATGGAAAGGGTGTCATCACAACAGAACCAACAGAAATAAAAAATATACTGATAGAATATTATGAGAAACTGTACTCCAACATATTTGAGAACCTAGAAGAGATGAACAAGTTTCTGGGATCACAAGACATACCTAAACTAACCCACTCAGAGATAAAGTACTTGAACAGACCCATAACAAAGGAAAAAATTGAAAAGGTCATGAAAAAAAAAAACTCCCCACAACAAAAAGTCCTGGCCCTGATGGCTTCACTGGAGAATTTTACCATATATTCAGAGAAGAGTTGACACTACAGTATTCAAGCTATTCCAGACCATAGAAAAAGATGGAACCCTCCCAAATTCATTTGATGAAG
>NW_006922025.1:1660082-1661696 GCF_000298275.1 Orycteropus afer afer | reverse complement strand
AGTGGCAGGATACAAGATCAACATACAAAAATCAGTTGGATTCCTCTACACCAATAAAGAGACTTCTGAAAGAGAGATAAGAGAAATAATACCATTTACAATAGCTACCAAAAAGATAAAATATCTAGGAATAAATCTTACCAGAGACACAAAAGACCTATACAAAGAAAAGTATAAAACACTATGACAGGAAACAACAAGATATCTACATAAATGGAATAACCTTCCTTGTTCATGGATAGGTAGACTGAATATTGTAAAAATGTCAATACTACCTAAAACAATCTACACATTCATGCAATCTCAATCCAGACACCAACAACATTTGTTAAGGACATGGAATTAAAAAAAAAAAAAAGTTACTAATTTCATATGGAAAGGAAAGAGCCCTTGGATAAGCAGAACACTGCTGAAGAAGAAGAAGAACAAAGTGGGAGGTCTCACACTCCCAGATCTCAAAACCTACTATACAGCCACAGGAGTCAAAACTGAGTGGTATTGGTACAATGATAGACAGATAGACCAATAGAACAGAATCAAAAACCCAGAAATAGACCCATACCTCACCCCACATGCAAAAACGAACACAAGTTGGATCAAAGACTTAAATGTAGAGCCCAAAACTATAAAATACATCAAAGATAAAATAGGGGTAAATCAAGAAGCCCCAATTTGTGGCATAAATAGAATATCAAACATAATGCAGAATACACAGGAGGTAGAAGAGAAGCTAGATGACTGGGACCTTTTAAAAATTAAATTTTTATGTGCATGGAAAGACTTCATCAAAAGGGTAAAAAGAGAACCTACCTATTGGGTTTTATTTGCCTACGAAACATCTGACAAAGGATTTATCTCCAAAATCTATAGAAAACTTCAAAACCTCAACACCAAAAAGACACATAAACCAATTAAAAAACGGACAAGAGACATGAACAGACACTTCACTAAAGATGATATGCTGGCAGCCAACAATCACATGAGGAACTGCTCACCATCTTTAGTCATTAGACAGATACCAATCAAAACAATGATGAGATACAATCTTACCCCAGCAATAATAGTGAAGTTCAACAGGACAGAAAATAACAAATGCTGGTGAGGTTGCGGAGAGATTGGAACTCTTATACACTGCTGGTGTGATTGTAAAATGGTACAACCATTGTGGCAAATGGTATGTGTTTCCTTAAAAAACTGAAAATAGGAATACTATTTCACCCAACAATTCCATTAGGAATATATCCTAAAGAGGTGAGAGGCAGGACACGAACAGACATATGCAAACTCATGTTCATCGCAGCACAATTTGTTATAGCAAAGAGATGGAAACAACCTAAATGCCCATCAACAGATGAATGGATAACCAAATTATGGTACATTCACACAATGGAATACTATGTCACATTAAAGAAAAATGAAAGATATGTGAATCATCTCACAATGTGGATGAGCCTGGAGGACATTATGCTGAGTGAAATAAGTCAATCACAGAAGGACAAGTTTTGCATGAGCCCATTACTGTAAAAAGACAGGGAAAGGTTTGCTTAAGGAAGGGAACTCACTTTGTAGGTAACCGGGGTAAGGAGGGAAAGGGAGGGAATAATTTGGGGCTAG
>NW_006922025.1:1651662-1653977 GCF_000298275.1 Orycteropus afer afer | reverse complement strand
GTTTGGTCATGTTGTCAGAAGGGACCAGTTCCTGGAGAAGGATGTCATGCTTGGTAAGGTGGAGAGTCGATGAAAGAGGGGAAGGCCTTCAACGAGATGAATTGACATGGTGGCTGTGATGATGGGCTCAAGTATGGCAAGGATCACAGAGCTGGTGCAGGATCAGGCAGTGTTTCATTCTGCTGTGCATGGGTTTGCTATGAGTTGGAAACAACTTGATGTCACCTAACAACATCACTTTCCAACCTTTGATTTTTAGTCTATTTTTGTCTTTGTCTCTAAGGTGTGCCTCTTGTAGACTGCGTATTGTTGGGTTTTGTTTTCTTATTCAATCTGCAACTCTCCACCTCTTGAGTGGTGCATTTAATCCATTAACATTCAGTGTAATTATTGACAAGTATGCATTGGTTGCTGTCATTTTGTTATGTGTTTTTTTCATGGTGTCCCTGGTTTCTTTGTTCCATATTATTTTGTGTGCTTAGCTCATTATGTTTATAAATCATGTTATCATTTCCTTTGTTGCTGTTGTTTTAGTATTTGCTGAATATTTGCACTTGTCCTCTTTTTAATTATGATGTGAAAATTTATCATTTTTCTTTGCAGTTACCCTGTGATTTATAATTTTCTCCCCAAGATTAGCACAGTCCATTCTACCTTGCAACTCTCTTGACTTCCTCACCATTTAGAAGTTCTGTTACTACAAAGTATTTTCCCTCTTTTTGGTATGTAGTTGTTCTCACTTGCCAACTGATGTCTCTGTCCCCTGTTTACAATCTTGTAAACTCATTTTACTTTGGATATGTCCATAGCTGTTGTTTCTGAGTTATGTCATCTTGTGTGTTAATGGTTAGCTGTTATTTGCTATTTTTGGTTCTTTGCTCAAAGGACTCCCTTTAGCATATCTTGCAAGGTTGATCTGGATTTAACAAATTCCATTAGTTTCTGCTTATCTGGAAATCTAATTTCGCCATCATATTTGAGGGACAATTTTGCCGGGTATATAGTTCTTGGTTGAAAATTTTCTCTTTCAGGGTTTTATATATACCATCCCATTGCCTTCTTGCTTGCACGGTTTCTGCTAAGAAATCAGAGCTTATTTTTTCTGGTTATCCTTTGTAAGTAACTTTTTGTTTTTCCCATGCTGCTTTCAGGAATCTTTCTTTCTCTTTGGTTTGGATGAGTTTGATGATGATATGTCTTGGTGATTTTCTTTTGGAGTATGTCCTGTTTGGGGTTCGTTGGACTTCCTGAATGGATATATTCTCATCTTTCATCATATCAAGAAAGTTCTCTTCAACAAATATTGGACAATTTTCTCAGTGGTTTTGTTTTTCTCTTCCTGTTCTGGAATTCCAATGACACATAGATTATTCCTTTTGATTGTATCCCACATGAACCTTAGGCTTTCTTCATTTTGTTTTGATCTTTTTTCTGATTGATCCCTTTCCAAAGAAGTATTCAGGTATTTGTTTTCAATCTCATTAATTCTGTCTTCCATTGCATCAATTCTCTCCTTTGCCCTTTCAATGTGTTATCTATTTCTGACTGTTTAGTATTAATCTTCTGGATTTCTATATGTAGATTTAGAATCATTTCTAATTTTTCATTTATTTTGTCATTTTGTTCTTGTATTTTCTTCCAAAATTCTTCTAGGGTTTTGTCTGTGTTTTCCTTGGTCTGTCTCTCAATCCTTTCAAGATACCTAAATATAATTGTTTTGAATTCCTTGTCAGAGAGTTCCAATGCTGCTTCTTCCTCAGGAATGTGTTCTGGGTCTGTATCCTGCTCCTTTGTTTCTACCACTTTATCTTGCTTCTTTGGGTAGGCTGTGATGGTCTGTTGTCTCCAAGACATCGTGGCATTATTGTATTTAGATTTCTGTTAACTGTTTGTGAAGAGCAGCCAAGGGTATGTCAGGCTCTTCTTGGTGGATGTTTATAGTTGGCCCATTGGTGGAGAAGGAAGTGGTGGCTCTCACTCAGTAAGTGAAGCTATAGGAATTCTGGTTGTAATTGTGTCGTATGGGCACTGTTGCTGTATTCCACTCAGACAAAAATAACAATTGAATAACCATCAAGGAAGTAAATCAAATGGACACAAAATATACCATGTAATCACATAGGAACAGTAAACAAACAAACAAAAAATAAATAAAAGGAAAAAGAAGAAAAAAAACCCCACAATATCTGGAGAGAGGACAATAAGAGAAAAAAGGTAGAGAAAGAATAATGAAGAAAAAAATGGGAAAAATGCAAAAAGAAAAACAAGCAACCATGTTATCCACAAGATAGGAAAAAAAGGGAAAAAAAAAAAAA
>NW_006922025.1:1645347-1651562 GCF_000298275.1 Orycteropus afer afer | reverse complement strand
AACAAAATACATAAAAATCTTGTTCCACAACCTACATTGGTGAGTAGTGACTGGGTCTTAAAAGCTTTCAAGTGGCCATCTAAGATGCAGCTAATGGTCTCTATCATCGGAAGCAAAGAAGAGTGCAAAACACCAAGGGCATGTGGAAGAAATCAGTGCTAGGACATGATAGACCTTGACACCAGAAGAACTAGATGGTGCCCAACTACCAATGCCAACCACTTGGGAAAGGATCAAAACTGGAGCTCCTGGATAGAGTGGGAAGAATAATGTGGAACAATATCCAAAAGCACAATAATGACCAGAATTACTGGTCAGATAGACTCTGGTGGGAACTCCAATAACATGGCCTTGGGATACATTTCAGGCCTGGAATAAAACTCACTCCAGGGGCTGACTCTCAGCCCAACAGTAAATAAGAGGTACATGCAGACCACTCAACCCAGGGTGACACACCCACATACTCTGTGGAGATGCATCCCTGGGAGCAATTGACCACAGGGCATCAGAGTGGCAACATTCGCAGAGAGGAAATGCAGGACACTCAGGAGTGTATAACTATGAGAGGCACAGGGTGTGGGTTGTTACAGGGTAGGGAGGGGAAGAGAGTGGGTTAGGATTGGGGATGGTAATGGGGAGTGAAAGCAAATTTCCATGAAATGTTGAATGTAAAACAAACTCTGCTCTGTAAATTTGCACCTAAAGCACAATATAAATAAATAAATACATAAATAATAAAATCAGTAAAAATAACAAATAAATAAATAAATCAGCATGGTTAATTACATGGACTTTGATGTTAAAGTCAGGTACAAGTACTACTTTTACCTTTCATTGTAGATGTGATATCAGACAAAAGAATAATTTATTTATATTTATATCTCAGTTCCTCCATCTGTAAAAAAATGGGGAAAACATAGTACCTTTTTCATAAGGTGATTGTGAAGAGTAATAAAAAGAAGGGTTAATATTTGAGATAGGCTATTTCTTCAATGATACCAACAGTGGCGTTTTCACTGGCACTTTTATGAAAGGTGAGGTCTAGACATTGCTCCTAGGATTTAAATATAGGTTTTCAGTAGTTTGACTATGATATGCCCAGGCATGGTTTTCTATCTATTTTTCCTGTTTGAGTTTTTCTGGGCTTCCAGAAATTATAAATTTATGTCATTCACTAAATTCAGGAAGTTTTCAACTCTTGTTTCTTCTTTTGATGCTTTGCTTTTATTTTTAATTTCTTATCCTTGTCCTGCCCCAGAGAAGGAAGAACCCTCACATACACTGTGGTTCTTGCAAGGGGAAAAACCATGGGAAGTAGAATTTGTAATTCCTCAGTCAATCTAGGAATGGATTTAAGTAAATATAACAATCTATTTATACTCCTTTGGATTTATACTTGGAAATACTGGTGCCTCTAAGGCTAGTCACATAAATTTTATTATATCCATTTCACACATATGGAAACTGAGGGTTGGAGATGTTGTGGCTTATGTAACAGTCCCACAGCTTCTTAGTGTAGAGTTTACTTTGACAAGAATTTAGGTCCATGGAAAGGTGAACTGTAGCTGGAGAAACATCACTTCTTTAGCCTCTGCCTCTGGCTTTTGTCTATAATTTTGTGTCATCAGTCTGGATTAGGGACTTAAAATTTCTTGGAGTTAATTGTATGGGAATTTGGAAAGTGAGGACCAAATGTGTTCATCTATTTACATATATTTTAAATGTGTCTGTGGGACTACGTGAGACTGTTGTTATTGTTACGTGCTTATGAGTCCATTTTGACTTCCAGCAACCCCATAGGACAGAGTGAAACTGCTCCAGATGGGTTTCTAGGCTGTAATCTTTACAGGAGCATATCACCAGGTCTTTCTCCCGCAGAACTGCGGGTGGGTTTGAACCGCCAACCTTTCAGTTAACAGCTGAGCACTTAAGGGTGGATTTATACGGAAGTGTAAATTTCAGGTCTGTTTATACTCACCATTTAATCTCCAACATCTAGCTCTTTTTTTCTATCACAGCTGCCTCCTTTCCAGCCCAATTATATCCTGTATTCTGTATGCAACCACAATTGCTGGCAAATCGATTCTGATTCATGGCGACCCCTTGTGTTGCAGAATACAATGATGTGCCTTAGGGTTTTCAAGACTGTGATATTTCAGAAGCAGATCACCAGGCCTATCTTCTGTGGTCCCTCTGGGCGGGTTCAAACTGCCAACCTTTCAGTTAGTAGCTGAGTACTAATCATTTATACCACCCAGGGACTCCATCTTGCATGATCAAGAACCACATATACAAGTAAAGACACAGAGCAGCACACATACTCAGTGTCTTGAGAAATTTTAAGTGAAATCTCCTAGCTGATAATCTCAGCCCCCAAAAGAGGTCAATCTCCTTCCCAACACTGCTCAGTGGAGAAGGATTTGTCTGAGAAGGTCTCTGAGTCAAGTTCTCTGTAGTCAAGTTCTAGACTCTGTTGTCATGAAACATCTGTTTCATTACAGCTATCCAAATGTAAAGAAGTGTGATGCATTTGGTAAATGAAGTTAGTTGGCTGAGTTGATGGCATGTGACCATGAGAAGCAGATGTCAGCTTCTGTGCTGGGCATTACATCCTCACTTCTTTTGGTTTCTCGAACTGACAAGTTGCAGACAGATGGATTTGAGGCAAACACTATTTCTCTCTGTAGGAAAGAACAATATTGTGTCCAGTATGATAAGTGCTATCATCTGGGTCTCTCCACCCTTGACATGAATCTCCATCTTCTACCTTTCTGAAAACCCAAAGTGATTTATACTCCTTTACCTCTTCATTAGTAAGACTCCATACAACCAAACCCAAAAAAACCAAACACACTGCCATGGAGTCAGATCCCACTCATAGAAACCCCTCCTTGGGTTTCCAAGGGAGTATCACTATGGAAGTAGATTGCCCAACCTTCCTTCTGAGGAATGGCTGGTGGGTTTAAACCCCCAGCCTTCTGGTTAGCAGTCAAATGCCTTAGGCACTACGCTACCAGAGCTCCCTTCATACAAGCAGTGGGCACTAAAGTTTCCTTTGCCAGCCACATCTTCTCTAGGCCTTTCATGCAGTGTCTGTTCAAAGTGGAAACATAAAGAAAGAGATAAGGTCATAGCCTCATGTACAATCTTAATCACTCAGTGACTCTGCTCACCAGGAAACATGATCCAGCCATGAATCCAGTCCTTGACTTTGAGTCCACACGATTAGTATTTCTCCCTTCTGAGGAAGAATGAATTTGGGTAGAGGAAAGGGTGTCTGCCCATGCTTTCCTACTGGAACAGGCATTCTCTCTCCCCTTTTCTAGGTCCTTACTGTCCTAATAAAAAGGTAAAGAATAGGAGAAAAAATTGTTGATTTTAGCAGAACTAGGGAAAAGTGTCATCCATTTGCAAGACATTAAAGGAATTTCTGCTAGATAGAGTACAAAGGGGATCAGAAAGCGAATCAAATTCTCCCTCTTAAAATAACAGCAAAAAAATTAATGAAGGCACCTTGAGAGAACTCAACCATAATCTGGTGATTTGGAAGGGCAATGTACAGAGGTTGGAAGACAGCTGAGAAATACGGACTCTGAATCCTTTAGTGATGTTGAACTTTGCAAGCTGGGAGATCTCAGAGCATCAGTGGAGATACAGCACTGGGATAGAGGGCAGCTGTTACCACCACACTGTGTGCATGGGATGAAGACAGGCCAAATAGAATGTCAAATTCCACAGAGCAGGTGGTGGGTTCAAACCACCAACATTTCATTAGCAGCTGACCATTTTAACCGCTGTGCCACCAGGGATCCAAGATGATTGCTAGGTTGGGAAATTGTACAGAATATCAATATGATGGATGGGTGATTGGACTATATAGTGCTTTACATCATTTCCTAACATGAAAATATTAGATTATATGAATTGAATGTAAATTAAATCATTCTGTAGTCAAGTTCTAGACTCTGTTGCCGTGTATTTGATCAACTTCACGAGGGGAATGACATGGACTAGACAACAAAAGCATATTTTCAGAGACAGTGAGGGATTAATGTCAATTCTAATCCAAGAAATTGCATGTGTTTAAACACCCACTGTACACTAATCAAAACAAACAAACAAAAAAAAACTCACTGCCATTGAGTCGCTTCTGACTCATAGTGACCCCATTGGGTTTCTGAGGCTATAAATCTTTACAGAAGTAGATCACCCCATCTTCCTCCAAGGAGAAGCTGGTGGATTTGAACTGTTGACCTTCTGGTTAGCAGTCAAGTGCCTTATCCACTACACCACTGTGTATGTTAAGTAGTAAGAATCCAAAGATAAATAGTGTATCATCATGTTTTAGAGGGACTCAGAATTAGGTGGAGAAGAAAGACACATACTCTAGATTATAGTGTTATCAAATGTTGTAATAGACTACTGCTGAATGTGCTTGGGAAATAGATGAGGTATAATTAATCTGCCTCACAGAAAGCTACAGCAAGGAGATGAGTTTTGAACTGGACCCTGAGTAGTGACTGGTATTAACTCATCAGATATTGTGAGAAGAGAGCAAGTAACCTAGTATGATTGAAATGTGGGCTGAGAGAAGGAATTGGTGGGTTATCAAAGTGGAAAGGTTGGATGAACCCAAAGTGTCCATACCAAATAATTTTTATCCCATTTTGTAGGCAGTGGGAGCCACTGACTCTATTTCTTAGAAACATAACTCTGGCAATAGAGTTAAAGTGGGAAAGTGAGGAAAGGACAGAAAAAGGCCAGGGGGACCAGAACAGAGTGAGGAGTCAGCCTCAGGGATACAGGTGAGGAGAGGGAACCCAGGCCATGCCCCACAAGTGGCAAGGCAAGAAAGTGGAGGAAAGGACAAAAAAGGCTAAGGAGACCAGGACAGAGCGAGGAGTCAGCACTAGGGATCCAGGTGAGGGGAGGGAACCCAGGCCACGCCCCACAAGCAGCAAGGTGGGAAACTGGGGGAAAGGACAGTAAAAGGCCAGGTAGACCGGGAAGATCAAGGAGGCAGCAGTAGGAATCAAGGTAAGAAGAGGTTGGAGAGGTTTCCAACAGCTAAGGGAGACAAACGTGTCTGTCGGTTTGTCCTACTATGGTGACGTGTTGCTATGAACCTTGAGGCTGTGCCACCGGTGTTTCAAACCCAGCGGGGTGCATATGATGCATGGGTATCAGCGTGGTATGCAGTCTGAGACAGACTAGGAAAAAGGAAGAGGCCATCCACTTCTCACAGAATTAGCCAGGGAAAATCTTATGAATAGCAGAGAAACACTGTCTGATACATTACTGTGCAACTTTATGAATAGTCCAGAAACATTGTCCAATACAGAGGAGGAGGATGAGTCACTTGGGTTAGAAAGCTCTCAAAATAGGTCTGGGAAAGAGCTCCATCATCAGAGTAAAACCAGCCTTACTGATATGGATAAGGTAAAGCTTTTGGGACCTCCATTTGCTTACTTGGCACCACTCAAATTGAAGAGAAAGAGCTGCAAACATCCATTAATAATTGGAACACGGAATGTATGAAGTATGAATCTAGGAAAATTGGAAGTTGTCAAAATTGAAATGGAACGCATAAAGATTGATATCCTAGGCATAAGTGACCTGAAATGGACTGGTTTTGGCCATTTTGAATCAGACAACCATATGATCTACTATGATGGGAATGACAAATTGAAGAGGAATGGCGTGGCATTCATCATCACAAAGGATGTTTCAAGATCTGTCCTGAAGTACAATGCTGTTAGTGATAGGATAATAGCCCTATGCCTACAAGGAAGACCTGTAGTTAATATGAGTATTATTCAAATTTATGTACCAACCACCAAAGCCAAAGATGTGGAAATTGAAGGTTTTTAACAACTTCTGCAGTCTGAAATTGACCAAACATGCAATCAGGTTGTGTTAATTCTCACTGGTGACTGGAATGCAAAAGTTGGAAACAAAGAAGAAACACCGGTAGTTGGAAAATTTGGCCTTGGTGACAGAAATAATTCTGGAAATCACATGGTAGAATTCTGCACCAATGATTTATTCATCGCAAATACCTTTTTTCACCAACACAAATGATGGTTGTACACGTGGACACACAGGAATCAGAATGATGGCATCTGTGGCAAGAGGTGGTGGAAAAGCTCAATATCTTCAGCCAAAACCAGGCCAGGAGCTGATTGTGGAACAGACCATCAACTGCTCATATGCAA
>NW_006922025.1:1636856-1640978 GCF_000298275.1 Orycteropus afer afer | reverse complement strand
CATACTGCCTTCCTCTTCGCTGCTTCCCCTTTTATTCCCCAGCCACCAGAGCAGTCCTCTGTGCAGTCCCTGGCTAGCAGGGCCAATTTTTAGGTTAATTTTTAGGTCCTACCATCACTTGGCAATATCCAAGCTGTCTGTGCCATCAGGATCACTGCCAGACCGCAGTTCCATATGTCTCCTTTTTTGGTGTTTTCATGCAAATTCTTCTGCCGGTTGGAATTTAGTCCACTTCTATATCCTTCCCTTCAAGGCTCAGGGGTCCAGGATGATCTTCTGTATCTGTGTTAATTGGTTCCCATTTTCTTTGTTGAAAAGGGTCTGTGCAGTCTTTCTGCCTATTCCACCATCTTACCAGAACTCTCCTCCTTCAAGGTTTTATATATGCCATCCCACCATCTTCTTGCCTGCATGGTTTCTGCTGAGAAATCAGAAATTATCCTTATTGGTTGTCTCTTTAGGTGACATTTTATTTTTCCCAAGCTGCTCCCGAGATTCTTTCTTTGCCTTTGGTTTTGAAGAGTTTGATTATGATACATCTTGGTAACTTTCTCTTCGGATCTGTCCTGTCTGGGTTTCATTGCGCTTTGGATAGATGTTGTTTCTTCCTTCATGATATGGTGGAAATTTTCTGTTAGCAACTCTTTGATAATTTACCCAGTGTTCCCCCACCCACCCCCTTGCTCTGGTATCTGGTATCCCACTCAGGCATATGTTGTTTCTTTTCATATCATCCCATGTAACACTTGGGTTCTCTTCATTTCTTTTAAATCTTTGTTCTGATTTTTCTTCATACAGTTTGGTGTCAAGGGATTTGTCTTCTAGTCAGGAAATGTGTTCTTCAGCCAGTTCTAGTCTACTCTGTTGTCCTTCCACTGTGTTGTCTATCTCTGTAATTTTAGTGTTCATCTTCTGGATTTCTAATTGCTATTTTTTCATGAGTTCTAATTGTGTATTTATCTTCTTATTTTGTTCTTTAATGTTTTTCCTGAATTCTTCCAGTGTACTGTCTTCTTTTTGTTTTTGTTTATGGTTTCCTTGAGCTCTTGGAGAGTCCTAAATATATATATACATACCTTCTGACATTCTGAACTCCTCAGATAGTTCTATTGTTTGGTCTTCTTCCATGATAGATAATTCTTTAGCCAGGGTTTTTATTTCTATTGTCCTGTCTTTTTTTTTTTTTTTTTTTGTTTTTTTTTTTTTTTTTTTGAGGTTGTCTGTTCTTAGACATTTTGAAGTTGTTGTCTTTGTTAGTTGTGCATTGATTTCTTTCACCCTGATTTTATATCTGAAAGTGTGGAGCACATGTACTTCTTTGATTATTAACTCAGCTGCACTGGGTCGCTCTCCAGCTCTCTCTGTGTTGGTGAAATCACTGGTGGGCATGTGGGTGCAGATCTCTGTTCTTCATGAAGAGGATTTGGAGTTGGGGCAAACAGGTGTTGTCCATCATCTGTCATTGGTTCTGTGGCACAGGAGATATTGGTGTTACCTGTCTATTGGGTGTGGTGTTCAGTGTAATAGTTCCTGTTGCCTAGTGGAGTTTTAATATGTTCCTTCTATTGGATAAGGCAGATAAAAGGAGATAAAAGGAAGAAAGACACATTGAAAATAAGGTGCCAGAAGTGAGCCTCTGAATAGTAAGGTAGAAGGAGTTTTCTGCATTTGGGGTGAGATAGTTCAGTGAGATAGTTCAGTCAGTAATGCAGGCATAGGTAGGATAGTTTGTGTCTTTCTGAGATGTCTATTAATGATGATGTCTACTAATGATGATATCCTACTCTCAATCAAAGAGCTGTGGTTCAAAATTTACAGAGACCCCAGTGGGTAGAAAGCCACTACTTTCCACTTAGATTGAGAAGCCCCCCCAAAAAAGACAGTTCCCCATTCCACTCTGCTAAAAGGTGTTGTGGAAGAGTTGAAACCCAGCCCACTACCATGCACTTGGTCCAGAACTCCACCTACTCAGAGGGAGTTTCTCCCTTTCCCCTACTCCTTTCTGAACTCTGTGGTAGCCCAAGTCAAGGGGAGTTTTTGATCCATTCCCAGTAAGATTATCATACTCACTCAGAGCCCAAGGTCACCACCCAAAACTCCCACTGTGTGTACTCTGAGTCCTCAATGCTTCTGTGGGTTCCATGATTTTTTTCTTCCCCCTTCCCTACGACAACCTCTTTTGTATTTCTAATGAGTCCTCTCTGTCTGCACTCTGTCTCTGCTGGCTAGGTGGGTTTGTTTACTTTTCTCAGTTGTTCAATGTGCTCTTTTTCTCGACCTTAACTAAATCTGATACTTTATCTTCTCCTTAGTTGCTCATAACTCCAGTATCTTTATTTCTATCAGCTTTACCTATTTATTCAGGGATTAGTTGGTAGACAAATCAACATGCAAGTTATAGCTGCTATACCATCTTCCCAGCCTGTTATATGATTCTAAAACAGAGATTCTTAACCTTTGTGTGTGTGTGTGTGTGTGTGTGTGTGTCCTATGGGCCTTTTGGGGAGTTTAGTGAAACCTGTAGGCATCTTCTCAAACTAATGCTTTTAAATGCATAAAACAAAATGTATACAGTGTTAAAGAGAAAATTAATAACAGACATCTTACTTTGATTTTAAAGTTTTCCTTAGCCACAGAACCAAATATTAAACATAGAAATTCCTGACCTAAAATTAATCCTGCCAGTGGATTTTTTTTTCCCACCTAAAGTTAACCTTTTCTTTCTGATTAGAAATCAGGCTTACTTAACTTAAATTTCAAAAGCTATCAAGGCTGCAGGTGAGTGGAGGACCAGAGACAATTTTGTGATCTGATATCAGTTGGTCTCAGTAAAAAGAGCAAGACAGTGTTCATTCAATCATATTAAGATTAGTCAATGGTCAATCTTCTATTCTTCTCCTGACTCTTCTTTTTATAAACTTCATTGTAACTAGCCTACTTTGATCCATTTCCTTTTTTAAAAAAATCAGAATTGTATCCCAGTGTGCATAGAGAATAATTGTTCAGAATAAATCTTATGCTCCAATTCCTTTTGAGTTTTGATTATTTTTTAATAAAAGGAAACCAAATATATTGAAATATAGATCAAAATATAGAAAGGAACCCAAACCTGTAATATGATAGTGTGTTGTTGTTGTTGTTTGATGCTGTCAAGTAGATTCCAACTCATAGTAACCCTGTGACCAACAGAATGAAACATTGTCCAGTCTTGTGACATTCTCACAAACATCACTATGCTTGAGCCAATGTTGCGGTCACTGTTTCAATCAATCTCATTGAGGGTATTCTTTTTCACTGAACCTCTACTTTATCAAGCATAATGTTCTTCTTCAAGGACTGGTCCATCCTGACAACATATCCAATATATATTACATGAAGTCTCATCAACTCCCTTCTAAGGAACATTCTGACTGCACTTCTTCCAAAAGAGATTTGTCAATATTCTGGCAATCCATGGTATGTTGAATATTTTTTGCCAAC
Organism: Orycteropus afer afer; assembly: GCF_000298275.1. Classification (NCBI taxonomy): domain Eukaryota; kingdom Metazoa; phylum Chordata; class Mammalia; order Tubulidentata; family Orycteropodidae; genus Orycteropus; species Orycteropus afer. The sequence continues at coordinate 1,637,498 of NW_006922025.1, read as the reverse complement.
ACCATAATTCAAAGTCATCAATTCTTCAGTTTTCCTTATTCATTACCCAGCATTCACATGTGTATGGGGAAATTGAAATACCATAGCTTGGGTCAGGCACATGTTAGTTTTCAAGGTGACATCTTTGTTTTTTTTCTACTTCTAAGGGGTCTACTGTGGCAGATTTCCCTAATGTAATACATCATTGGACTTCTTGACTGGTCCTTGCATGGTCATTGATTGTGGATCCAAATAAAATGAATTCCTTGACAACTTCAATATTTCTCTTTTTATCTTGATGTTGCTTATTGGTGAAGTTGTAAGAATTTTTGTTTTCTTTATTTGAAGGTGAATTGACACAGTGGCTGCAACAGTGGGCTCAAACATAGCATTGATTTCACAATTGATGGCACAGGACCAGGCAGTTTTTCATTCAGCTGTACACAGGGTTGCTATGAGTTGGAACCAACTCCAAGGCACCTAACATGTTGAACTGTAATTCATACTGAAGGCTCGAGTCTTTGATCTTCATCAGTAAGTGCTTCCTCTTCTTTGCTTTCAGCTGGCAAGGTTGTGTCATCTGCATATTGTAGGCTGTTAATGAATCTTCCTCCAATCTTTTTTTTTTTTGGGGGGGGGAAATGAATTTTATTCATCTGCTTT
>NW_006922025.1:1626853-1632621 GCF_000298275.1 Orycteropus afer afer | reverse complement strand
CAGACTGCAGCTCCGTGTGTCTCCTTTTTTGGTATTTTCATGCAAATTCTTCTGCTAGTTGGGGTTTAGTCCACTTTTGTATCCTTCCCTTCAAGGCTCAGGGGTCTAAGATTATCATCTGTGTCTGTGTTAATTGGTTTCCCTTTTCTTTGTTGAAGAGCATCTGTACAGTCCTTCTGCCTAGTCCGCCATCTTCTGGAAGTTCTCTTCCTCCAATATTCATGCTACATTCCCCCTCATATAGTTCAGCTTCCTGGATTATTTGCTCAGCATGTAGCTTGAATAAATGCAATGAAAGTTTATAGCACTGACATACACTTTTCCTGATTTTTAATCATGCTATATCCCTTTGTTCTGTTTGAATGACTGCCTCATGGTCTTTTGCAGATTCCAAATGAGAACAGCAAGATGTTCTGGAATTCCAATTCTTTGCATGATTATCCATAATTTGCATGATCCACACAGTTAAACATCTTTGCAAACTCAACAAAATACAGGTAAACATCTTTCTGGTATTCTCTGCTTTCAGCCAAGATCCATGTGACCTCAGGAATGATGTTCCCTTGTTCCAAGTCCTTTTCAGGATCTAGCTTGAAATTCTGACAGTTCCCTGTTGATGTACTACTGCAACCATTTTTTAATTATCTCCAGCAAAATTTCACTGGTGTGTGCTATTAATAACATTGTTCAATAATTTCTACATTCTGTTGGATCAGCTTTCTTTGGAACAGACAAAATATGGTTATCTTCCAATCAGTTGTCTGGTTAAGTAATTGTCTTCCAAATTTTGTTTGGTACAGATGAGTGAGCAACTTCAGTTTTGCATCTGTTGATTGAAATATCTCAATGAGTGTTCTGTTAATTCCTGGAGACTTGTTTTTCACCAATGCCTTCAGTGCACCTTGGCCTTCATCCTTCAGTACCATTGTTATTGATCATTTGCTACCACCTGAAATGGCTGAATATCTACCAATTCTTTTTGGTAGAGCAACTCTGTGTATTCCTTCCATCTTCTTTTTATGCTTTCTGTGTCAGTCAATATTTTGTCCATAGGATCCTTCAATATTGCCACTGGAGGTTTGATTTTTTCTTCAGTTCTGTCAGCATCTTCTTTCCTTCTGGCTTTCTAACTCCATTTCTTTGTACATGTCATGATAATATTTTATCTTCTCAAGCTGCCCTTTGAAATCTTCTGTTCAGCTCTTTTATGTCATCATTTCCTTCATTCACTTTGTTGTTGTTATGTGCCACCGACTCGGACCTGACTCATAGCAACCCCTCCTTGGGTTTCTGAGGAGGTATCACTGTGGAATTAGATTGCCCAACCTTCCTTCTGAGGAGTGGCTGGTGGGTTTGAACCACCAGCCTTCTGGTTAGCAGTCAAGTTCCTTAGATACTATGCTACCACAGCTCCTTCCATTCAGTTTAGCTCCTCTATATTTAAGAGCAATTTTCAGTCTTTTCTAGCATCCATTTTGGTCTTTTATTTCTTTCCATTCTCTTATTCCTTTTCCTTTCTTCGTGTATAATGTTCTTTATGTCATTCTGCAACTCATTTGGTCTTCAGTCATTAGTATTCAATGTGTCAAATCTATTGTTGAGATAGTTTCTAAATTCAATTTCTTCAACTTTGACATAAGTGGTTTTGTGCATAAATTTGAATAATGGTATTAACTTGTCTTCCTTGTAGGCATATAGATATTATCCTATTTCTGACAGTGTTGTACTTCAGGATAGATCTTAAAATGTTCTTTTTGACAGTGACATTCCTTTTCATTTTATCATTCCCTGTAGAGCATATGATTATCCAATTCAAAATGGCCAATGCCAGTGCATTTCAGCTCACTAATGCCTAAGATATTGCTCTTCATGCATTCTATTTTATGTTTTGATGACTTCTGATTTTTCATTAATATTCAGAACATGGAGTGTACCAAATATGAATCTAGGAAAATGTATTTCTGTACGAATCTAGGAAAGCATAGTAATATATGTGATTTTTTATTGTTAACTTTTTAGTTTTATTTGGGTGAAAATGTACATGGTGAACTGGTTTTTCATTCAAGAATTCACACACACATTTTGTTTCATGACATTGATTGCAGCTCCCACAATGTAATAATACTCTTCCCATTACCTTTCTGTGGTTACCATTTCCTTTTGTCCTTCCTTACTATCCACTCCTGCCTTCTGAGCTTTACCCCTGGGCAAAAGCTGCCCTTTTGATCTGTTATGTTTGATTGTTCTAAGGAGTGCTTACCTCCCTGGTGTTATTGTTCACCTCATAGGCCTGTTTATTGTTTGGCTGAGCTACGGGAGTGGGTTCAAGTCCAAGCTTGAAGGGCAAATAAAGGCCATAGTCTGGGGGGATTCAACAAGTTCCTATCAAACCAGCAAGCCTAGTGTCTTTCATTATTTTGAGATTTGTTCAACAGTTTTCTCCTACTCTATCCAGAATCTCCTATTGTGATCCCTCTCAGAGTGGTTGGCAATAGTAGTGAGGCACCACTTAGTTCTTCTTGTCTCAGGGTCATGCAGACTGTGGTTCACATGACCCACTAGTTGCTTGGACTAATTGTTTCCATGCATCTTTGATTTTCTTCACCCTTCTTTGCTCCTGATGAGGCAATACCAATAGTTTCGCCTTAGATGGCTGCTTGCAAGCTTTTAGACCCGAATCACTACTGCTCATCAAAGTATAATGTAGAACAATGTCATTGTAGATTATGATTTTTTTTTTTTTTACTGCCATCAGAAGAGAATCTCGAGACTATTTATTTGTTTGTTTATTTATTTATTTTGTGTTATTTGGGTGGAAGTTTACAGAGCAAATTCACTTTCCACAGAGCAGTTCACATACACTTTGTCTCAAGACATTGACTATAATTAACCCCAATGAAACAGCTGCCCTCCCACTTCCTCCCCATAGTTACCTCTTCCCTGTGTCCATCCCTCCATGCACTCCTGCCCCATCAGCTGTCTCCCTGTGCATAAACAGCCCTTCCTTCTCCCATGACTGTTCTCTCCAAGGAGTGTATCTACCTAGTGTAAATGTTCAACTCATATACCTGTCTTTGTTTGGCTGGAAGCCACAGATGTGGGTTCAAATCCAGACCCGAAGGGCAATTAGGGGCCATAGTTTCAGTGGTTCCACCAGGCTGTATCAGACCAGCAAAACCACCACCCCCCCTTTTTATTTTCCAAATGATTTTGACTTTCAACATTGTTCTCACCCCTATCCAGGATCTCCTACATAGATCCCCCTCTGAGTGCTTGACAGTGCTAGCCAGGCACCATCTAGCTCTTCTGGCCTCACAGTCGTATAGGCTATGGATCTCATGGTGTACCAGTCACTAGACTAATTGTTTCCACAAATCTTTGGTTTTCTTCATTCTTCTTTGCTCTGGATGAGAAGAGACCCATCATTGCATGAGATGGCTGCTTGCAAGCTTCAAGATCCCAGTCACTACTCGCCAAAGTAGGAGGTGGAACAATGTTTTGTGTACCATGTTATGCCAGTTAAGCTTGATGTCCCCTGCAACTATGGTCCCGAGCCCACAGGTTCAACTACTCAGTCCCTCTGGGTAGCTGACTGTGACCAAGAAGTGACTACATTCTTGTCCCTTGTCAGCTCTACTATACACCTGGGAATTCTTATAGAACATACAAATACACTTGTAGGACCATTGTCTGCCCACCCTACACATGGACTTGGTACACTCCCTGCTTCATAGACATACTTACTAGTTTGGCCTGTCTACCCATCTATCCATTTGTATACTCATGTTTGCCTTAACTGACAATGCAGTATGGTATGTGCAAAAGGGTTCTTCTTTGTTGTCTGCACCTCCTATGTACCTCTCTGTCTTCCTCTTCCTCAATGTCACCATGTTGAACACTCACATTCGGTACATTGCCCTTCTTTTCAACCAAATAAATACTTATCTCTACATATCTAACCGGGAACTCTGGTAGCATAGTGCCTAAGGCACTGACTGCTGACCAGAAGGCTGGCAGTTCAAACCCACCAGCCACTCCTCGGAAGGAAGGTTGGGCAATCTAATTCCATAGTGATACCGCCTCAGAAACCCAAGGAGGGGTTGCTATGAGTTGGGCTGACTTGATGGCACATAACAACAACAACCTATCTAACAGTGTTCCTTACCCTACCCTCCCACCCCTGGTAACCAACAAAGAAAATTTCCTTCCATATCTAAACCTTGCCTTGACTTTTATAATAATGGACTAATACAATATTTGTCCTTCTGTGATTGACTTATTTCACTCAGCATAATGTCCCCCAAGTTTATCCACGTTATGGGGTGTTTTGCACATTCTACATTATTCTTTAGCATTCCATAGTATTCCATTGTGTGTATGTAGCATAGTTTGGTTTTCCATTCCTCAGCTGAAGGACACCTGCATTGCTCCCATCTTTTGCCTATTGTAAATAGTGCTGCGATGAACATGGGTGTGCATATGTCTGTTCTTGTCGTGGCTCTCATTTCTTTGGGATATATACCTAGTAATGGAATTTCTGGGTCAAATGGTATGTCTAATTCCAACTCTTTAAGGAATCACCATACTGCTTTCCACAGTGGTGATACCATTTTACAGTCCCATCAGCAGTGTATGAGAGTCCCAATCTCTCCGTATCCTTGCCAGCATTTATTATTTTCTGTCCTGTTGAATTTTGCTACTAGTGCTGGGGCAAGATGGTATCTCGTTGTTGTTTTGATTTGCATCTCTCTAATGGCTAATGATCATGAGCATTTCCTCATATGTTTTTTGGCCACCAGAATATTCTCCTTGGTGAAGTGTCTATTCATGTCTTCTGCCCATTTTTTAATTGGATTATTTGTCTTTTTGTTGTTGAAGTGTTGACGTTTTCTATAAATTCTAGAGATAAGTCCCTTGTTAGATATGTCATTACCAAATATTTATTTCCAATCTATATGTTCTATTTTGACTCTTTTGGAGAAGTCTTTGGAAGAACATAAATATTTAATTTTGAGAAGGTCCCATTCATCTAGTTTCTCTTCTGATGTTTGTGCATTTTGGGTTATGCTTGATAGTCTATTTATGCCATATATTAGGGCCCCTAAATTTGCTCCTAGTTTTTCCTGGAGGAATTTTATAGTTTTAGATTTCACATTTCAGTCTTTGATCCATATGGAGTTAGTTTTTGTGTATGGTGTAAGGTACAGATCTTGTTTTGTTTGGGCAAATGGATCTCCAGTTTTGCCAGCACCATTTATTAAGCAAACATTCTCTTCCCCATTTAATGGATTTTGGCCCTTGTCAAAGATCAGCTGACCATAGGTCGAGAGATCAATTTCTGAGTTCTCAATTCTATTCCATTGGTCTATGTGTCTGTCATTGTACCAATAGCAGGCAATTTTGACCACTGTGGCTGTGTAGTAGGTTTGGAGATTCAGCAGTGTGAGACCTACTTTGTTGTTCTTCTTCAATAGTGCTTTGCTTGTCCAAGGTCTCTTTCCTTCCATATAAAGTTAGTGATTGGTTTTTCCATATCCTTAAAAAATGTTGATGTGATCTGGATTGGGATTGCATTGAATGTATAGATTTCTTTGGGTAGAACTGACATTTTCCAATGTTCAATCTGCCTATCCACAAGCATGGGATTTTCTTCCATTTATGTAGATCTCTTAATGGTTTCTTGAAGTAGTTTTTTATAGTTTTCCTTGTACAGGTCTTTTGTGTCCCTGTTGTTGTTGTTGTTGTGTGCTGTCGAGTCGGCCCCGACT
>NW_006922025.1:1623216-1624989 GCF_000298275.1 Orycteropus afer afer | reverse complement strand
TTTTTTTTTTTTTTCAATCAGGATTGGGTGTTGGATTTTATCAAATGTCTTTTCTACTTCAATTGATATGATCATGTGTTTCTTATCCTTTGTTTTATTTATGTGGTGGCTGACTTGATTGTTTTTCTAATGTTGAACCATCCTTGCATATCTGATATGAACCCCACGTGGTCATAATTAATTATTTTCTTGATATGCTGTTGGAATCTATTGGCTAGGATTTTGTTGAAGATTTTTGCATTGATGTTAATTAGGGATATTGCTCTGTTTTGAGTGATGTCTTTGCCTAGTTTTGGTATCAAGGTTATGCTTGCTTCATAAAATGAGTTAGGGAGAAGTCCATCCTTTTCTATGTTTCGGAATAGTTTGAGTAGGAATGGTGTCAGTTCTTTTCTGAATGTTTGGTAGAATTCTCCAGTGAAACTGTTGGGGCCAGGAAGTTTTTGTTTGTTTGTTTGTTTTTAACTTGTTGATGACTTGTTCAATTTCTTCTTTGTTACGGATCTGTTCAACTTTTCTACATCAGTCTGTGTACGTTTAGGTAAGTGGTGTGTTTTTAGAAATCTGTCCATTTCTTCAAGATTTTCAAATTCGTTGGAGTACAGTTCTTCATGTTGTTTGTTGTTGTTATGTGCCGTCGAGTCAAACCTGACTCATAGTTTCCTGTTATTATCCTTTTTAGTTCAGTTGGTTTTGTTGTGATGTCACCAATTTCATTTCTTATTCATATTATTTGTATTCTCTCCCTCTTTTCCTTTGTTAAATTTGCCAGTAGTTTGTCAATTTTATTGATCTTTTAAAAAAACCAACTTCTGGTCTTGTAGATTTTTTCTATTGTATTTCTGTTTTCTGTTTCATTGATTTCTGCTCAAATCTTTATTTTCTTTCTTCTGGTGACTAGGCTTTTCTTGCTGTTCTTTTTCTAATTCTTGGAGATGTTGGTTTAAAGTTTTGATTTTGGCTCTTGTTTTTTTTGATGTTTGCATTCATTGCTATGAATTGGACTCTGATCACTGCTTTTGCTGTGTCCTAAAAATTTTGGTATGTTGTGTTTTCATTCTTGTTTCATTCATGGAATTTTTGAATTTCAGTTTTTATTTCTTCTCTTACCCAGTCTTTCTTAATGAGGGTGTTGTTCAGTTTTCATGTGTTTACTTTTTTTCTGTTGATCTTCCTATTGTTGATTTCTAATTTGACAGCGTTATGATCTGAGGAGATGCTTTGCAGTATTTCAATGTTTTAAAATTTATTAAGGCTTGTTTTATGGACTAACATATGGTCTATTATGCAAAATGTTCCATGTGCACTGGGAAAGAGTGTATGTTGTGCTGTTGTTGGATGAAGTGCTCTGTAGATGTCTGTAAGCTCAAGTTGGTGGACTGTATTGTTTAGCTCTTCTGCATCTTTGTTGAGTTTCTTTCCAGTTATTCTATCTTTCATTGAAAGTAGTGTATTATAGTCTCCCACTATGACTGTGGAGTCATGTATTTGACTTTTCAACTCTTTTAAAGTCTGGTTTATGTATTTTGGGGCTCTTTCATTGGGTCCATAGATATTTATTATGGTTATATCTTCTTGTTCAATTGGCCCTTTAATCATTATATACTGTCCTTCCTTTTCTCATTTGGTGGTTTTTGTCTTAAAGTGAATTTGACCAGAAATTAATATTGCCACTCCTGCTCTTTTCCAGTTACCATTTGTTTGATGTATCTTTTCCCAACATTTGATTTTTAGTGTATTTTTGTCTTTGTCTCTAAGGTGTGTCTCTTGTAG
>NW_006922025.1:1615955-1622774 GCF_000298275.1 Orycteropus afer afer | reverse complement strand
TGTCCATAGCTGTGGTTTCTGTGTTATGTTATCTTGTGTATTAATGGTTGGTTGTTGTTTGCTATTTTTGGTTCTCAGTTCAAAAGACTTCCTTTAGTATCTCTTGTAAGGTTGGTCTGGTTTTAACAAATTGCCTTAGTTTCTGTTTACCTGGAAATCTCCTAATTTCACCATCATATTTGAGGGACAATTTTGTCGGGTATATAATTCTTGATTGAAAATTTTCTCTTTCAGAGTTTTATATATACCATCCCATTGCCTTCACACTTGCATGGTTCCTGTTGATAAATCAGAGCTTATTCTTACTGGTTTCCCTTTGAAGGTAACTTTTTGTTTTTCCTGTGCTGCTTTCAGGATTCTCTTTGTCTTTGGTTTTGATGAGCTTTATGATGATATGTCTTGGTGATTTTCTTTTGGGGTTTATCCTGTTTGAGGTTTGTTAGCTAAGGCACTTGACTGCTAACCAGAAGGCTGGCAGTTCAAACCCACTAGCCACTCCTCGGAAGGAAGATGGGGCAATTTACTTCCATAGTGATACTGCCTTGGAAACCCAAGGAGGGGTCGCTATGAGTCAGGTCCGACTTGACGGCACATAACAGCAACAACAAAAGACTTCCTGAATGGATATATTCTCATTTTTCACCTTATCAAGGAAGTTCTGTTCCTACAAATCTTGGACAATTTTCTCAGTGGTTTTATTTTTCTCTTCCTGTTCTGGAATTCCAATGACACATAGATTATTCCTTTTGATGTTATCCCCCATGAACCTTAGGCTTTCTTCATTTTTTTAAAATCTTTTTTCTGATAGATGCCTCTCCAAAGAAGTATTCAGGTATTTCTCTTCACTCTCATTAATTCTGTCTTCCATTTCTTCAGTTCTAATCTTTTGCCCTTTCAATGTATTATCTATTTCTGACAATTTAGTATTAATCTTCTGGATTTCTATCTGTAGATTTAGAATCATTTCTAATTTTTCATTTATTTTGTCATTTTATTCTTGTACTTTCTTCCAAACTTCTTCTAGGGTTTTGTCTGTGTTTTTTTTGGTCTGTCTCTCAATCCTTTGGAGATACCTAAATATAATTGTTTTGAATTCCTTATCAGAGAGTTCTGATGCTGCTTCTTCCTCAGGGATGTGTTCTGGGTCTGTATCCTGTTCCCTTGTTTCTACCACTTTATCTTTCTTCTTTGTGTGGACCATGATGGTCTGTTGTCTGCAAGACATCATGGTATTATTGTATTTAGATTTCTGTTAACTGTTTGTGAAGAGCAGCCAAAGGTGATTCAGGCTCTTCTTGGTGGTTTTTTTTTTTTTTTTTTTTATCATTGTCCCATTGGTGTAGGAAATGGTGGCTCTCATTCAGTAAGTGAAGCTGCAGGAGGTGTGGGTGTGGGTGTAGTTATGTCATCTAGGGACTGTTGCTGTCTTCCACTCAGTTAGACAAAAAGCAATTGAATAACCATCAAAAAGTAAAAGCAAATGGACAAAAAGCATACTGTGTAGTCACACAGGAACAATGACCAAAAAAAGAAAAAAGGGGGGAAAAAAAAACCCTGCCATATCTGGGGAGAGGGCAATAAGAGAAAAAAGACAGAGAAGGATAATAATGAAGAAAAAATGTAAAAATACTAAAAGAAAATCAAGGAACAGGGTTAACCATGAGAAAGAAAAAATATATATATTGCAACCAGGAACAGGGAAAAGAAATAAAGCTGAAAGCTAGAACCTGGAAAGGGAAGAATAAAGAATAATAATAAAAAGGACAAAAGTAATAATAGTAATAGTAATTTTAAAACAGACAAAAACAAACATACTAACAAAAGAAAAAAAAAAAAATGGGGCAGGGCAGGGCAGGGCATCCCGGCTCTGTCCAAACACACAGACTGGGATGGAATTCCTACCAGCCTAGAAGGTGGGTGGGCATGAGGGATGGGTGCATCTCCATTCACAAGAGGGTATGGGGTATAAGAGTAAAAGGAGAGGAATGTCACACATTTCCAGTAGTCCTCATCCAGAATGTTCTTGAGGTTCCCAGCAATTGGAGCTGTTCTTAAATCCTTGGAATCTGGGAGAACACTGTTGCTAAAGCAAATATGCAAAATGGTCAAACCTCTTGTAAACATTCAAAATGGCTGCGTCCTCTGGACAGGCAAAAGTCCACAGCTCAGCCCACTTTCCTCTTTGCTGCTTCCCCTTTTATTCACCAATGACCAGAGCAGTCATCTGTGCAGTTCCTGGCTAGCAGGGCTGATTTTTAGGTTATTTCTTAAGTCCTACCACCACCCGGCAATATCCAAGCTGTCTGTGCCATTAGGATCACTGCCAGACTGCAGTTCCATATGTCGCCTTTTTTAGTGTTTTCATGTAAATTCTTCTGCTGGTTGGAGTTTAGTCCACTTCTATATACTTCCCTTCAAAGCTCAGGGGTCCAGGATTATCTTCTGTATCTGTGTTAATTGGTTCTCCTTTTCTTTGTTGAAGAGTGTCTGTGCAATCTTTCTGCCTATTCCACCATCTTACTGGAACTCCTGACCTCTTTGTGGACTATGTTATGCCAATTCACCTTGATCTTCCACATCACTATGGTCCTGAGCTGACAGGCTCAGTGACCCACTCTCTCAAATTTTTTTTATGGCTAAGATGTTTTCATAACTTTGCCCCATTAGCTGTACTATACACATGGGCATTTTTACAGCACTTACAAATATGTATGTAGAAATATCATCTGCAAAACCTCTATATAGTCATGAGTATAGCCTCATTAACCTACCCATACCTGATCATCTTGCCTGTCTACCTATGTATCCACTCATAGATTAATGTTTATTATTACTGATAATACAGGATTGTGTATGTAATAATGTCTACCTTTGTTGTCAGTAATTCTTGTGCAACTCCCCAGGTCTTCCTTTTCTTTTGAGATATTGCACTAGTCACCACTTTTTGTATATTGCCTTTGCTTTCACTCAAATTGATACATGTATCTTACCTAGTCAGTAATTTTATCTCCCTGGCTGTTGTTGTTGTTGTTGTTATGTGCCGTGGAGTTGGCCCCGACTCATAGCGACCCCTCCTTGGGTTTCCGAGGCAGTATCACTACGGAAGTAGGATTGCCCAACCTTCCTTCCTGGCAGTCCCTAGTAACTATTAAAGAATGCTTCTTTCTGTGTGTAAATATTTCCTTGACTTTTTATAATAGAAGACTCATACAATATTTGTCCTTTTGTACTTGACTTATTTTACTGAGTATAATGTCCTCCAAATTCACCTACCTTGTAAGGTGTTTCATGATTTTTCATTACTCTTCAATGTTGCATAGTATTCCATTGTGTGTTTGTACCATTGTGTTTTTGTCCATTCATCTGTTGATGGGCACTTTGGTTGTTTCCATCTCTCTGCTATTGTGAATGGTGCTGTGATGACCCTGAGTGGAGCCTATTCCTGTCATCACTCTCATTTCTTTAGGATCTATATATAGTAGTGTGATTGCTTGATCAAATGGTATTTTATTTCTAACTTTTTAAGGAAGCACCATATCACTTTCCACAATGTTTGCACCATTTCACAGTCCTGCCAGCAGTGTACAAGAGTTCCAATCTCTGCATACCCTTGTCAACATTTGTTTTTTTCTGATTTGTGAAACTTTGTTGTTATTGATGGGGTGAGATGGTATCTGGTTGTTGTTTTGATTTCTATCTCTCTAATGATTAATGGGAACTCTGGTAGCACAGTGCCTAAGGCACCTGACTGCTAACCAGAAGGTTGGTGGCTCAAACCTACCAGCCACTCCATGGAAAAAAGACTGGGCAATCTACTTCTGTAAATATTTACTGCCTCAGAAACCTAATAAGGGTCATTATGAGTCAGAATCGACTTGGTGGCAGTGGGTTTGGGTGTGTTTTGGAATGGATAATGATCTCAAGCATTGCTTCATGTGTTTGTTGGCTGCCAGAATGTCTTCTTTGGTGAAATGTCTGTTCCTGTCCTCTGCTCAATTTTTAATTGGATTGTTTGTCTTTTTCATATTGAGGTGTTTAAGTTTTCTATAAATTTTAGAGAAAAGTCCCTTGTCAGATATGTTGCTGACAAATATATTTTCCCAATCTCTACATTCTCTTTTCTCTCTTTTGGAGAAGTCTTTTGATGCATATGAGACAGTAACTTTTAGGGAGATGGGAAAATGGTGTCTTACCTGTAGCCTACATGTTAGTTTTCTCTAGTATCTTAGTGCCCAAAAAACTAGGTGCAGCAATTTGAAGTGGGGATTCTGGCACTCTGAGCAGCTCACTAAGTCAGAGATCACCAAACCTAGGGGAGAAGGAGTAGAAAAGAGGGAGAGGCAATATGACCAGCCAGAAAGAATAAAAAATAGGGGAAACTGCTTTGCGGAATGCTGACAGGCCAGTGAGACAGGACACTCTCAGGCAGAGATAACTCCCTGCAGCAGTGGAGAGAATGCACCAGAGAACCCGAGGCCACTCCACGGATCAATCTTCAGTACCTACTTTTATCAGTAAACTTGGGACCAAAGGGAGGGAGCAGAGGCCCATCTGGCACCGAGTCCTGCTGATTTTGAAGCAAAGAGGAAAGCTAGCTACAAACGGGTAGACCCTGGGATAGTCTTGCAACAAAGTTAAGGGCAGCTATCTCAGAACAGCTTTTTGGTGTGGAGGGGCCTGGAGTATGGGGATTTGCTGCTGTCTGAATCTGGTGGAAAGTGGTTGCCCCCTAACCATTGGGGTCTTTGCCAAACTTGAGCTGCAGGCCTGTGAGTAACAGTATAGCGTCATTATTAAGACCCTACTTAAAGCTTTGGGAATGGCTACTATCTCCTTGGAGCATTTTTTTTTCTCTCTCTCTTTTTTCCTCCTTTCACTGCCTCTTCTCTACCTCATCCAATAGTAAAATCACATTAAGCCACCACAACAACTGCCAGCTTGAATCCTAAACCCTCTTTATGACAAACAAAGACCAGCATCCACACTCCACATAGTGATTTTATCATCACAAAGAAAATGCAGAGCAACCCAGCACACATAAATTAATATCCAAAAAAAATAAAATACATCATATCCACCTTTGCAAAAATATTAAATCATAAAATCAAGACAAAACAAATCAATACATAACTAACAGTAAAAGACAACTTCAAAATGTCTAGGAAACAGCAGACAACCTCAAATCAAAAACAAAAACAAAAAAACAGAATAAGAATAAGAAAATAGAAATAAAACCCCAAATAAAAATCTCATTAAACATGGAGGAAGGAGAAGCAATAGGATTATCTGAGAAGGAATTTAGAAGGTATGTTTATAGAACTCTACAAGAACTCAAGGAAACCCCAAACAGAATCAAGGAGAACACAGACAGTACCCTGGAAGAACTCAAGAAAGCCATTCAAGAGCAAAGTAACAAGATCAATACACAGTAAGAACTCACACAGAAACAGCAGTTAGACATCCAGAAGATGAATACCAAAATTACAGAATTACACAATACAGTGGAACACAAAAGAATAAGCTAGAACTATCTGAAGAATGCATTTCCCAACTAGAAGATAAATCCCTAGACACCAGCCTGTAAGAGGAAAAATCAGAACAAAGGTTTAAGAGAAATGAATAGAACCTAAGAGTGATATGGGATGGGATGAAAAGAATATACACCTCATTGGAATTCCAGAATAAGAAGAGGCAAAAAACAAGACAAAACAAACACTGAGAAAGTTGTGGAAGACTTGTTAACAAAAAATTTCCCACACATCATGAAGGAAGAAAAGATATTTGTCCAAAAAATGCAAAGAACCCCATACAGGATAGATTCTAAGAGACAAACACTGAGGTATATCATAATCAAATTCTCCAAAACCAAAGACAAAGGAAGAATCTTGTGAGCTGCCTGGGACAAAAGAAATATTACTTACCATAATCAAACAGTTAGGCTGAATTCTGATTACTTAGCAGAAACCATGCAGGCAAGGAGGAAATGGGACGGTATATATAAAACACTGAAGGAAAGGAACTTCCAACCAAGAATCCTATATCCAGCCAAACTGTCCATCAAATACGAGGGTGAAATCAAGACCTTCTCAGACAAGCAGAAATTAAGGGATTTTGTGAAAACCAGACCAATCTTACAAGAAATGCTTAAGGAAGTCCCTCCAACAGAGAACCCACAACAGAGAACAACAAAAATCCAGGACACATGATATCAACACTAAAACCAAATCAGAAATAAGTGCTCAAAATAAGACCACAAAACATTGTACACTAATAAACAAGGAAGTCAATCTGCACATGACAACAGCAACTAACCAAATAGAGGGAATAAATGCTCTAGGTACAAAACTTCCAAATGGAGAGGAATACAGGACAATGTCCTCATAGAACAGACCGTTGCAAAAATATAGAGACAAAAATTCACTCCAAGGTAACCACAGAGAAAATTAACAATCCTCCTAAGCAAACCCAGAAGGAAGGAAAACATGAGTTTAGTAAGCACAAAACCAACAATGAAGAAGAAAAGAGAGGAAACACTTGACAACAAAATGAACTTAACACAGGAAAGTATATGGATCAATGAAACTCCAACAACACAACAACAACAACAACAACAACAAACACAATAGAATGACAGCAATCAATGCTTACCTATCACTAATTACACTCAATGTAAATGGGCTAAATGTACCAATCAAGAGAAAGAGAGTGGCAGACTGGTTAAGAAAAGAAGACCCATGGATTTGCTACCTACAAGAGACCCACCTTAGATGCAAAGATAAAAACAAATTAAGAGGGAAGGAATGGAAAAAAAAAAAAAAA
>NW_006922025.1:1610576-1614520 GCF_000298275.1 Orycteropus afer afer | reverse complement strand
TCAATTTCTTCTTTTATTACAGGACTGTTCAAATTTTCTACCTCAGTCTGTGTTAGTTTAGGAGGTATTGAGTTTCTACAAATTTGTCCATTTTTTTCAAGATTTTCAAATTTGTTGGAGTATAGATCTTCATACTATTCTGTTATTATCTTTTATTTTGCTTGGTTCTTTTATGACATCACCCACTTTTCTTTTTGTTGCTTGTTTATTACTTGCATTATTTGCATCTTCTCTTTCTTTTCCTTAGTTAACTTGCCTGTGGTTTGTCAATTTTGTTAATCTTTCTCAGAAGTCAACTTCTAGTCTTTTTCATTCTTTCTCATGTTTTTATGTTTCATTTATTTCTATTCTCATCATTATTATTTCCTTTCCTCTGCATACCATAGGCATTTATGGTTGCTCGTTTTCTAATTGTTGTTTTGAGGTTGTTGTTGTTGTTGTTAGGTGCTGTCAAGTTGTCTCTGACTCATAGCAACCCTATGTACAAAAGAATGAAACACTGCCCAGTCCTGTGCCAGCCTCAAGATCCCTGCTATACCTGAGCCCATCGTTGCAGCCACTGTGTCAATCCATCTCATTGAGGGCCTTCCCCTTCTTTGTTGATCCTCCACTTTACCAAGCATGATATCCTTCTCCAGGGAATGGTTCCTTCTGACAACATGATCAAAGTAGGTAAGACAACGGCTGGCCATTCTCGCTTCCAAGGAGCATTCTGGCTGCACTTCTTCCAGGACAGATCTGTTAATTCTTTTAGCAGTCCATGGTAATCTCAGTATTCTTCACCAACACCACAACTCAAAAGCATCAACTCTTCTTTGGTCTTCCTTATTCATTGTCCAGCTTTCACATGCATAAGAGGTGATTGAAAATACCATGGCTTGGGTTAGGTGCACCTTAGTCTTGAAGGAGAGATCTTTGCTCTTCAGCACTTGAAAGAGGTCTTTTGAAGCAGATTTGCCCAACACAATACATCGTCTGATGTCCTGACTGCTGCTTCCATTGGTGTTGATTGTGAAACCAAGTAATATGAAGTCTTTGACAACTTCAATCTTTTCTCCATTTATCGTGATGCTGCTTATTGGTCCAGTTGTGAGGATTTTTGTTTTCTTTACATTGAGGTATAATCCATAGTACAGACGGTAGTCTTCAATCTTCTTCAGTAAGTGCTTTAAGTCATCCTCACTTTCAGTAAGCAAAGTTGTGTCATCTGCTTATTGTAGGTTGTTAATGAGTCTTCCTCCAATCCTAATATCATACTCTTCTTCATACTACCCATCTTCTTGGATTTGTTGTGTTAAGGTATAGATTTTAGTTCTTTTTTCTTTTTTAATATGTGCATTTATTACTATGAGTCGACTTCTGTCTACTGCTTTTGCTGAGAACAGGCTGTGTTTTCATTCTTGTTTGCTTCCATGATTTTCTTTTTATTTCACTTGTTGCTACTTCTCTTACCCAGTAGTTTTTGAGCAGATTCCATGTATTTGACCCTTTTATCTTTATGTTATGTCTTTCCTTGTCCCTAATTCTGGTTTTTGCCTTAAAGTCTATTTTATCAAATCTATATTTCCATTCCTGCTCTGTTTTGGTTGCCATTAGGTCAATTTTTGTTCTCTTTTGATTTTTAACTTTTTTTTTTTTTTTTTAATCTTTGTGTCTAAGGTGACTCTTGTAGGCAACATATTGACGGGGCATGTTTTCTTATCATTCTGCCACCCTCTTTCTCTTGATTAGTGCATTTAATCCATTTATATTCAGTGTAATTAATGCTTGGTATGAATTTACTGCTGTCATCCTTTGGTGTTTTTTATTGTGGTATTTATGGTTTCTTTATTCCAAGTATTTTTCCATACTGAGTTCATTTTGTTACGAGATTTTCCTCATTGATGCTGATTTAGTGTTTACTATGTCCTTATGATTTTCTTCTTTCAATTCTGACTCAGAGTGACTCATAAGATGGTAAAATTGCCCCATTAGGTTTCCAAGGCTGTACATCTTTATGGAAGAAGTCTCATCTTTCTCCCATGGAGCCACCGGTGCATTCAAACTGCTGGCCCCTTTGTTAACAGCCAAATGCTTTAACCACTTCACCAGCAGAGCTCATTTATTTTGGTTCAACAGATCAACTCACTGCTATTGAGTCGATTCATCTCATAGTGACCCCTCCTTGCGTTTCTGAGGTGGTATCTCTACAGTAGATTGCCTAATCTTCCTTCTGAGGAGTGGCTGGTGGGTTTGAACGGCCAGCCTTCTGGTTAGCAGTCAAATGCTGCAGGACCTATGCAACAGAGCTCCCTTATTTTGGTTAGAAGACATTAATTTTCTTTGTGGTATCGTGTAACTAATTTTTATCTTCCTAAATTAATATATGTGCTTTTAATTAAAACATTAAATAACAAGATCCAACATGTAATCATCAACAGATGAATGAATTACAAAATGTGATATGTATGGTGAAATATTACTCAATTACAAAGAAAAATAAGTCCCAACACATGCTACAACATGGATGCATCTTGAAAACATTTTGCTGAATGAATCAAGTCAAAAAAGGACAAATACTGTATGCCTCACTTTTATGAAATATCTAGAATAGGAAATGTTAAAGACCAAAGTTTATTAGTGGTTACCAGAGGCAGTGGAAGAGGAGAAGGGGAAATCATTGCTTAGGAAGCATTGAATATCTGTCAGTGGTGATGGAAAAATTTGGCAACAGACATGAATGATGGTTGAATAACATGATCAATATAATCAATGTCACTGAATTGTACATGTAAAAAATGTTGAATTGGTAAATATTATGTTATATATATATTTGCTACACAAAAAGACAGATGTAAGAGTCAGGTTCAGAATTCAAATTTCCCTCTTAGTTTAAGAATCAAGTCCCCAGAGAATAATCTCAATGTTGACTCAATAATTCCTGCTCCTGATAAGAGGAGAGGTGCCTAATGTGTAAGAGTACCTGGCTCAGACAACAATGCTCAAACAATATTTCTCAGTGACTGAATTAATTAATGCAGCTGATCACCCTGAGAAAGAAATGAAAGAAAGTCCTGTCCTATCCTGCATATGTATTCCCTGTCTGTCTCTTCATTCCTTTCATCCATTTATACATGCATTCATTCACTGCACTGATACTTATTGACCACTCACTACATGAAATACACTTGCTGGTTTGTGTAAGGAACACCAAGATGAATGAATAACGTGTGAAACTGACCCTAAAAGAGGACACAGCTGGGAAGAATATGATGAGAACCCAGAAAAGTTATCTATATTCAACACATGAGTGTTTTACATCAATTGCCTATTTTTTTTTTTTTTTCCTTAAGAGTTCCTATAAAACTTGGGAAACTATCAAGGTGAATTTCAAAGTTGACAATAATGAACTAGCAACCAGGTTGCAGAATCTGAATAAGAAACCTGTCACATACAGGGCTTGTACGAACCACACAGATTTGCAAAGCTGAGTTTGGAAGAAATAGGTCAGTTTGCAGAGTTAGCAGCCATGAGATTGTGCAAACAGCTGTTTTAACTGGAACCTATGTTTGCGAAGGAAAAATCACAGATGGGACCTCTTTAAAATATTCCACAGAATGGTGCTTACTATTGAATTTTTTAAAGATTGTTTCACAAGATGATTCTATCCTGACTTACTGAGATATAGATCATTTCTGCCACAAAGTATGATAACATTTGATTGGTTGTGCAAGCTTTTTTGTCAATGTTCCTAGTAAGAATTTAATAAAACCTGTTCTGCCATTGGTTGAAGGAGGTTGGCATCCAAATACAGTTGTGTTGCATTATAGTGGAGAGCCTTCCTCCCTGTAGACAGTGGTCTGTTGCCCTGTCAAGAGTGTGATCACATTGTTGTTGTTGTTGTTAAGTGCCGTCGAGTCGTTTCCGACTCATAGCGACCCCATGCACAGCAGAACGAAACACTG
>NW_006922025.1:1580711-1607885 GCF_000298275.1 Orycteropus afer afer | reverse complement strand
AAGAAGAAGAAGAACCTTGCCAACTTTTGATTTAGAAGGGCAGCAATTTTGATATCTCTACCTGCCCATGGGGATGGCTGAGGTTTCCAGGACATGTTTAGGGATGTTGGAAAATAACACTATGGGATGGTAATTCAAACTTGCCTCTCCTTTTTCATTCTGAAGCCCTATAAAGATGCTAGAGAGAATCAAAGTCCATTCCATCTAAGAGGAAGAATTTTTATCTTGTTGCTAGGAATATGTGAAACAAGATAGGTCCCTAAATAACTATAATACAAAGATTAAAGTAGTTAAGAGCAATACAGGGAAAAGTACTTTGGGAGCTCAGTGTGGGAAAAACTACTTTAGACTTGGGGAAATAGGAAAAAAGAAAAAAAGATTTAAAGGAAAAGTGGTATTAAATCCAGGCTTTGAAGCATGAATAGAATCTGAACAAGAATTTAAAAACAGGTCAGAATTTATGTGTGATATGAACAGCCTTGGGAAAAATCACCCAAAGTCTCAAGTCTTCTACATCCATCTATCTATGCATCCAACAACAGTGATTAATTTTCTACCAAGTCAAAGGCACCTCATTAGATTATGACTAAGAAAGACACAAGGATGACTAAAGTAGGACTTCCAAGTAAAATAGAGATCCAAATACTGTAGTTCATCTCCTGTCCTCTTCCTTCTCTTGACTTTCAGGATCTTGCCTAAGGAGTACACAAACCCAAAACACCCACTGTCATTGAGTCGATTCTGTCTCTTAGCGAACCCCAGAAGGTTTCCAAGGCTGTAAGTCTTTATGGAAACAGATTGCCTCATTTTCCCACCACAGAGAAGCTGGTGTGTTTGAATCTCTGACCTTTTGGTTAGCAGCCCAATAGCTTAACCATGGCACCTCCAGAGCTAAGGACTAAAAAACAAGGGAGGAAGTATAAGAAAGTAGTGAAGATGGTTTACATATGCTACTTCAAAGAATTTCTCCTACAGTGAGAGAAACTAGGTCTGTATTATAGGAAGCCAGTGAGGGCCACAGTAGGAGATGTGGAAAATTAGAACAGCAGAACTGCTTTGCTTCTAAAACTTAGAGTGGTGAATGGCTAAAGGGGAGAATAAGTCATGGGACATATGGGAAACACTGTGCAAATTTTATTCTTCAGTCAACAAGCAGCTGCCTTCATGGTCAAAGATGGTAATACCCAACAGGAAGCTGACCAGCCAGCAAGTCCTCTATGACATAGTAGGATATTCCCCTAATACAGGGGCAGCATCACCAGGAAGGCCAGCTGAACCACATCACCTAATGGAAGTTTCATAGAAAACAAAATAATGTTAGTTTATGCTGAGGTTAGTAACTTCAGTAAATTCCAAAGGGAAAAATAAAAAGGCAGAGTGCTCCTGTGGCTCCTGGCTTTCTACCCAACCTAATTCACAGAATCTGTTAGATCCCTTGAACGACAGGATTTAAGGAGATCCCTCACATTATCTTTCACAAAGGATCAACATACCCTTAATCAAAGCTAAGGAATAAGAAAAAGAAACAACTTGAATCCCATGAAAAGATAGCAACATAAAAGAAAGAAGAAAATACAGGATTCAAAAGAAGATATCAGGAAAATTAATAGAAACCCATTTTTGATAACATGTATTTTCTGCACTCTGAAGTGAAAGTGGAAAGATAGGGTGATACCATGGCAGTCTATGATGAAAAGTTGTAGCCTGAGATAAAGGGAAAATAAAAGGAAACCTACAATGGCAGTGCAGAATTTCAAATTGCATTAGAAAACTAAATCAGTGGTGTATGACTCAGAAACATTGGAGAATCTAGAATTCAGAGTACAAGAAAAAGTCATGAAAACAATGAGAGATAATGTTACAACTTATGTGCAGAGGATAGAGAGTAGAGATTCATGATAATGATAATGGGTTTTTGGAGGCAGAAAGGAATAAATGGTATATAATAGTCAAACAAAAAATTTAATACAGCACTCCTGGATTAAAGAAAGAAGCAAGCCCACGATGTACAAGACTCAGCTGGTTGAGTGCAAATTTAACATAAAGAAACCAATTCTGAGCTTCTTTATTTTTATTTTTTTATATAAGAATTAAAAAAAGAAGAAGAAGAAAGAAAGCTATGCACCTAAGAGCCGTATGAAAAGAATTCCTAGAAAAGCAGTTCATTATGTTGGGAATATTTTTTTATGTGTCCTTCAAGTTTCCTTTCCCTTTCCTCATTTCAAAAAAAAAAAAAAAAAAAAAGAAGAAGAATCTGTCTAGGCTCAGAGTTCATAAACATACAAAGTAAAAACTTATTTTTTTTTCTGTTAACTTTTATGATATCTAAATCCCATCCATCTGTTCATTGATCCATCCATCTGTTCATTCATCCATCCAACAAATATTTATTGAGTATCTGCTTTGTGCCTGTTCTGGTTACCTAGTGCCACTCTGACAGAAAACATACCACAAATGGGATGGCCTTAACAAACAGGAGTTTATTCTTACAATTTGGAGGCTTTAAGCCCAATTTCAAAGTGCCAGGCTCTAGGGGATGGATGAAAGCCCCTCAACCTTGGGGTCCAGCTCTGCCTCCTGCTCCCGGCCCACTGGAGCTAGAGGCATTTCTTCACTCAGACAGCTGTTGGCTGCTGAGGCTGAGAAGCCCAAAGATTGACAAGTAAAAAGGCACAGTCCCGATGTTACCAAACCACATGGCAGGCATTGACTTAAGTCCATTGTAAGTCCCAAGGTCGGCAGAGCATAGCAGGCTGCTGAGCAATGACATGGCTACATGCAGGGTCCAAGTGTGTCAAAGGCTAGAGACCGTTCTCAAAGCTTCTGCTTATATACAGGAAGAAGACCACATACCCAAAGGCAGCTACTCAGCTGCTCCCAGTAGATTCCACCATAGAGTTGATTACCAGTCTCATCATGGGGAATACTACATCCAGCTGTCCAGCCACTCAACCAGGCCTAGCCAAGTTGACATACAAACATAACCATCACAGTGCCAAATACTACATAGTCACTGCAGATAAGATATATCAGTATACAAAAGAGAGCAAGTCCCTATTCTTGTGGAATTTATATTTTAGTAGGAGGAGGCAACAAATTAGCTGATAAGTATGTTGTTGTTAGGTGCCGAGTTTTCTCCGACTCATAGCAACCCTATACACAGCAGAACGAAACACTGCCCAGTCTTGTGCCAAGCTCATGATCACTGCTATACCTGAGCCCATCGTTGCAGCCATTGTGTCAGTCCATCTCACTGAGGGCCTTTCTCTTCATCATTTCCCCCACTTTACAACATGACCAAAGTAGGTGAGATGAAGTTTGGCCATTCTTACTTCCAAGGAGGATTCTGGCTGCACTTCCTCCAGGACAGATCTGTTAGTCCTTTTAGAAGTCCATGGTACTCTTAGCATTCTTCTCCAACACCACAACTCAAAAGCATCAACTTTTCAAAACAACAACAAGAAAAGAAAGAATCAACTTTTCTTTGGTCTTCCTTATTCATTGTCCAGCTCTCACATGCATAAGAGGTGATTGAAAATACCATGGTTGAGTTAGGCACACCTTAATTTTCAAGGAGACATCTTAGCTCTTCATCACTTGAAAGAGGTCTTTTGCAGCAGATTTGTCCAATGCAATATATCTTTTGATATCTCAACTTCTGCTACCATTGGTGTTGATTGTAGAATCAAGTAACATGAAGTCTTTGACAACTTCAATCTTTTCTCCATTTATCATTAAACTGTTTATTGGACTAGTTGTGAGGATTTTTATATTCTTTATATTGAGATGTAATCCATACTTCAAACTGTAGTCTTTAATCTTCATCAGCAAGTGCCTCAAGTCATCCTCACTTTCACCAAGTGAAGTGTGTCATCTGCACATCACAGGTTGTTAACGAGTCTTCCTCCAATCCTGATGCCACGTTCTTCTTCATATAATCCAGGTTCTTGGATTATTTGCTCAGCATACAGATTGAATAAATATGATGAAAGGATACAACATTTCAGATAATTATATGAGATAGTATGTGGGATGCATGCTATAGAACAGAAGCAAAACAGTATAAAAGAGTGGAGAATGGAGGAAAAGCCAATGGGCCCTTCTGTGATAAGTAGCCATTTTCGCAGAAGCCCTAATGAATTTAGGGAACAATCTATGAAGATTCTGGGCAAGAAGGACCTGTAAATACAAATGACTTGAAACAAATGTGCACTTATTTAGAGTGTTGAAAGAAAAGCAAGGAGACTTATTTGCCTGAAGCAGTGAGGGAGGAGTTATATGATAGGAACTCAGACACACAGATGGGAAGAGATTAGAATATTAGAACCTTGAGACAATAGTAAGGACTTTGGTTTTTCTATCTGAGTGAGATGATAACTAACTGTAGGATTTTGAGTACAGCATTGACATCTGACTTACATTGTGAAGGAATCTCTGTGACTGCTTTGTGAAAAAAAGACTACAGAAGACAGGCACTGGGAGAAACAGGGAGACCATGAGGGAGTCATTTCAAAGGCCCAAACCAAACCAAACCAAGCTCACTGCCATGGAATCGGTTCAGACTCATAGCAACCCACACTGGGTTTCCAAGTTGGTTAATCTTTACAGAAGTAGGTTGCACCATCTTCCTTCCATGGAGCTGGTGGGTTTGAACCACCAACCTTCTGGTTAGCAGTCAAATGCTGTAGGCACTGTGCCACCAGGGCTCCTTTCAAAGGCCCAGGAGGGAGATAACGATGGGTCAGAGCTGACAAGATCACCCCTAACCTCCCACTAAAGGGCAAGCTTCACAGTTCCTGTCAAATCCTGTTTCCACGTAGCTTCTTGCTCATCAACCCCTATCCTCTGAAGTGACATCTTCCTCCTAATTGTCTTCAGCCCTGGTGCCTTTGTCATGAGGACAACACCTCCACAAATTTGATTGACTTCAGTTGTCCACTCTGATTTGCCCTTATTGTCTGGATGTGGTCAGAAAGGATGATAAGGAGTTCTCTTGATTATTAAAGTTCCCAATGTCACCAAGTCCAAGAGAAGCACTGGACTTATGAAAAGCTGTTTTCCCTTCTCAGGTATTCTTATTTTCATGAATCAATATAAGTAGACTCCTGAGAAAGTCTTTTTATTTATTTATTTATTTTTAATACTAATTCAGATCCACTTTCTCTATGATTGAATTCAGTTCTGCCCAGATTCAGGCATTAGACATTTTACATTTTATTGTTTTGCTTTAAATATTCATATTCAGTGTCTTCTTATTTTTTAAAGAGAAGATAGGCAAGCCTATACTTGAAGCTATTAGCCACTTTCCATGTTAATAAAGATACTGTGACGATTGGTCTTGACAATACAAACTAAAATAGTAGAAGCTACCCATTGTACTCAGGGCCAACACAAGAATAGTAATGATTATCACTCTTACAGGCATTTGCACAACAAAATTAGTTTTTAAAACAATAATTAGATATACATGACTAATTAACTAGAGAGCACAGTTTGTTCCATGTGGTCCACTAGAGTTATAACAATATCTCAATTCTCTATGGACTTACAGAGAAATAGCTGTTGGGTAGACCAGAGGCACTCTGGTAGCATAGTGGCTAAGACACTTGCCTGCTAACCAGATGGCTGGCGGTTCAAACCCACCAGCCACTCCTCAGAAGGAAGGTTGAGCAATCCTACTTCCGCAGTGATACTGCCTCGGAAACCCAAGGAGGGGTCGCTATGAGTCGGGTTTGACTCGACGGCACATAACAACAACAACAACAGACCAGAGGCACATGCTTGCTTTGTTTTAGAAGTTGGCTACTTTTCACATGTTGCATTATTTTGTTTTTCTTTGATTGTGTATTTCAATCAAAACTTCCAATTCCAGGTCATAGATAATATAGGAGCCCAGCAAGTACCTGGATATGTGGACTAAAAAACAATTAAGGAAGTATTTAGGTCTGTTATTATTAATTTTGAGTTGGTATTTTTAGGAAATAATAACAAATATACACAAAGCATTGTTCTTTAAATCTCTATAGGTTAAAAACATTATTGTAAATTTAAAACTTTCTAGTTCCATGATTACTTTAACTAATAGAAATTCATTTTTATAAAAATATATTTTATTAATTTGATGAGGTGTTTGAAACACAATAATCCAATTATAGCAAAAACACACTGTATATTGTTCTAGATCTTGTCACCAATATAGTAAAACATGAAAAAAGATTATGAGTATATAATTGTATATGTATATACAATAGGTATAAGTGTTGGGGAAGTCTTCCCAGGAAAAACAAGTTACAAATTATTAGGATAAATATGAAAGTTCAATAGTGTGACTTACACAGGAAAAATATGAAAATAAATTAACAATTTTCATAAAGGCCAGAAAAAGACAGTAAGAAAATTGGATGGAATAAAAAAGGACAAATCATATAATGACTTAAAAATAAAAGCCTAGGTATGAAATAAGCAAAGAAGATTAAAATTCTTTTAAAGAAAAATATAAGCTCAACTGGAGAAATCTTTAAAATAAACACACTCAGATAATGAAGAGATATATCACGTTCTTGAATTAAAAGATGGAATTTCATAAGACTTCCATCTAATTTCCCTAAAATCAGTCTGTAAATTTGGGGGAATGCCAATATAAATACCAAGAGATTTTAGGGGGTAGAAGGACAACAAAGTAATTTCCTAAAAAATTTAGAAAAAGAAATAGGACTATTGCCAAGAATATTTTGAAAAATAAATATAATATGATTTGTTGTTGATATTAAGTGCCATCAAATTGGCTCCACTCATAGCTTCCACTCATGGCATCACATTCATCATCAAAAAGAGTATTTCCAGATCTGTCTTGAAGTACAATACTATCAGTGACAGGATAATATCCATATGCCTACAAAGAAGACCAGTTAATATGACTATTATTCAAATTTATGTACCAACACTAAAGCCAAAAAAAGAAGAAATTGCAATTTTTACCAACTTCTGCAGTGTGAAATTGACCAAACATGCAATTAAGTTGCATTGATAATTACTGGTGACTGGAATGCAAAAGCTAGAAAGAAGAAGCACTGGTAGTTAGAAAATAGTGGCATTGTTGATAGAAATGAGCAAGAAATCACATCATAGAATTTTTCATAACCCATGACTTACTCATTGCAAATACATTTTTCAACATTATACATGGCAACTATACACGTGGACCTTGCTAGATGTAATACGTAGGTATCAAATCAACTACATCTGTAAAGAGAGGCAATGGAGAAGCTCAATATTATCAGTCAAAACAAAGCCAGGAGCTGCCTATGGAACAGACCATCAATTGTTCATTTGCAAGCTCAAGTTGAAACTGAAGACAATTAAAACAAGTCCATGACAGCCAAAATACTACCTTGATTATATCCCACCTGAATTTAGAGACCATTTGAAGAACAGATTTGACACAATGAACACCAATGACAGAAGACCAGATGAGTCTTGGGATGACATCAAGAACATCATACATGAAGAAAACAAAAGGTTATTAAAAACACAGGAAACAAAAGAAAGACCAAAATGGATGTCAGAAGAGATTCTGAAACTTGCTCTTGAAAGTAGAGTAGCTGAAGTGAATGATAAAATAATGAAATAAAAGAGCTGAACAGAAAATTCCAAAGGGCAACTCAGAAGACAAAGGAAGGTATTATAATGAAATGTGCAAAGATCCATAATTAGAAAATGAAAAGAGAAGAACATGCACATCATTTCTCATGCTGAAAGGACTAAAGAAAAGCATATGACCAAGAACAAATGGAATCAAAGAAAGAAATCCAAGTTGCACTGAAGAAATTGGAGAAAAACAGACTACAGCAATTGAATAGCCCTTGAGATGTTTCAGCAAATGGATGCAACACTGGATTCACTTACTCATTTATGCCAAGAAATTTGGAAGACAGCTACCTGGCAAACCAAATGAAGAGATACATATTTGTGCCCATTCCAAAGAAAGGTGATCCAACAGAATGTGGAAATTATTGAACAATATCATTAATATCTCACACAAGTAAAATTTTGCTGATGATAATACAAAAATTGTTGCAGCAGTACAATGACAGGAAACTTCAAAAAATTCAAGGTGGAATCAGAAGAGGATGTGGCATGGGAGACATCACTGCTGATGTCAGATGTAGCTTGGCTGAAAGCAAAGAATACCAGAAAAATGTTTATCTGTGTTTTATTAACTCTGCAAAGTTATTCAACAGGGTGGATCCTAACAAATTATGGATAATTTGCAAAAAATGGGAATTCCAAAGCATGTAATTGTGCTCATGAGGAACCTGTATATAGACCAAGAGGCTGTCATTCAAACAGAAAAAGAAGATACTGTATGGTTTAAAAGAAGGAAGGGTGTGCACCAGGTTTGCATCCCTTCACCATATTTATTCAATCTGCATTCTGAGCAATAATAAAAGCTGGACTACATGAAGAAAAATGCGAATCACAGAAGAATGCGAATGTTAATGGGGAAGATCCATTAGTAATCTGCGCTATGCAGGTGACTCAGTCTTGCTTGCTGAAAGTGAAGAGGACTTGAAGCACTTACTGATGAAGATCAAAGGCTACAGTCTTCAGTATGGCTTACACCCCAACATAAAGAAAACAAAAATCCTTACAATTGGATTGGTAAGCAATACCACGATGAATGGCAAAAAGACTGAACTTGTCAAAGACTTCTTACTTGGTTCCACAATCAACACCCATGGAAGTAGAAGTCAAGAAATCAGATGCCATATTGCACTTGGTAAACCTGTTTCAAAGGAACTCTTCAACACATTAAAGAGCAAAGGTGTCAATTTTGAAGACTAAGGTGGGCCTAACTCAAGCCATGGTATTTTCAATTGCCTCATATGCATATGAAAGCTGGACATGAATAAGGAAAACTGAAGTAGAGTTGATGCCTTTGAATTGTGATTTTGTTGAAGAATACTGAAAATACTGTGGACTGCCCAAAGAATAAACAAATCTGTCCTGGAAGAAGTGCAGCTGGAATGCTTCTTAGAATTGAGAATGACCAAATTTCACGGAACTTACTTTGGTCATGTTCTCAGAAGAGACAAGCCCTGCAGAAGGATATCATGCTTGGTAAAGTAGAGGGTCAGTGAAATAGGCAAAGACCATCAACAACATGGATTGACACAGTGGCTGCAATGATGGCCTCAAGTATAGCAAGGAGTGTGAGGATGGCGCAGGACCAGGCAGAGTTTTGTTTTGTGGAACATTGATTGGACCATGAGTCAAAGCCGACTCAACAGCAGCTAACAACAACATCCTATTAGCAACCTTATGTATAACAGAACAAAACGCTGCCCCAGTCCTGTGCCATTCTTATAATGGTTGCCATGTTTGAGCCTATTGTTGCAACCATTGTTTCAGTCCATTCCATTGAAGGTCTCTCTTTTTGATTCCTGTCTACTTTACCAAACATGATATGTGTTGTCCCTCCCAAGTTCATGTCCCAAGTAAATGAGATGAAATCTTGCCATCTTGCTTGTAAGAAGCATTCTAGCTTCATTTCTTCAAGGCAAATTTGTCATTCTTCTGTCAATAAATGGTATATTCGATATTCTTCACCAACACCACAAGTCTGATGCTTCTTCTTTCTTCCTTTTTTATTGTCCAGCTTTTGTATGCATATGAAGTGATTAAAAATTACATGCTTGGGTCAAGTGCACCAAATACCCCAGATATCACAATATATTATGAAAGCATACAATATTGGAACTCTGTGATACAAATAAGAACCAAAAGATTATTGCACCTAAATAGAAACATATTAATGTACAATTAAGTATTTATTAGAGGGCAGTGATTGGTTAGTGATAGAATTCTCACCTTCCATGCCTAAATTCTGGTTTTAATTCCTGGTCAATGCACCTCAAGCCACCAGCCATCTGTCACTGGAGGCTATTGGGTTGTTATGAGGCTGAACAGGTTTCAGTGAAGCTTTCAGACAAACACAGATGAGGAAGAATGGACTGGTGATCTACTTTCCAAAATCAACCAGTGATTACTGGATCACAGCAATCCAATCTTTTTGCACACGGGATCACCATGAATCAGGAACCAATTTGATGGCAGCTAACAACAATATCAAGCATTTATTACACAAGAATGTTAGCATTTTAATTAAGTAAAAATATCACAGATTTTTCAATAAATAAATAAATGTAGGACAGATCATTAACTATTTTGGGGAAAAGAAAATAAATTTAAATTCTAATTTAATATGCACAAAAATAAATTCCAGAAAGATTAAAGAATTAAATGGAAAAAGTTAAAACAAAAACTATGAAAAGAATACATTGCTAAATATGAAATATGAATTTTAATAAGGGGAGGCCTTTTTGAGTATACCAGTATCCTATAATGCCATGTTACCTACCTACCCACTGCTGTCGAGTCAGATTCAACTCATAGTGACCCCTCCTTGGGTTTCTGAGACGGTATCATTATGGAAGTAGATTGCCCAACCTTCCTTTTGAGGAGTGGCTGGTGGGTTTGAATCACCAGCCTCCTGGTTAGCAGTCAAATGCCTTAGGCACTACACCACCAGAGCTCCTAAATACCATGTTAGCTATTGGTATTTTGATTAACAGCCCTAGTGGAGATTGACATATACTTCAGGTAGTTGGTGACCTGGTTTTGGTAATTTCCAGAAAATTATTTATGAGAATCTGAGAAGTTTTCCAAGAAACGATTTAGTCTATGGAAAAATAGTCAAGTATGGTGAACTTGACTCTGGTATCTAGGCATCGTGTTTGTGGTTAAGTATCACATAGTGATCCAGAATGGTGGCTATTACCAAATTTTATCCCTATTAACTCTGTGGACTGATTACTAGGGTTTTAGTAGAAAGATCTGAAAGAATAGTTTCACCAAATTTTATGAAACAGTAAGGTACCAACAGCAGCACTTTGATATCATTTATAATAGAATGAAACCCATAGTGGATGTGGGGAGACCAATGGATATATTTTCAATGAGGATAATCTAGAGTTTAATGTATTAATCAATTATTGCCAAGTCTCCATGACTTGTAACAACCATTGTCTATTTCTCACTCTATTGAAGTGACTGTGGGTCTCACAGAAAAGAGAAAAGAAATGTGGCAAACCACAGTGTCTCCGAAAGCTTCCAGCTTGAAGTGGCATGTTACTTGTGTTTACATTTCACTGGCCAAAGTGAGCTATATGACATGTCTGATGTCAATGGAAGGGACAGTATAATCCCTCTACAGGGAGGGGCATAGGAACATTTGGTGGCTCAGTAACACAATCTAACCCACCGACTGTCCCAAAGACTACCAGGGCCCTAGCCACTCCTAGTCTACTTGCAAAATTGCCCTACGGCCCCAGAACCAGCAGGACATAGAGTTTTCTAGAAGCCCTCTGCTTGCTCTTCTCTTGCTGAGGTGAATTCTTTGCCAGTGGAGCAGATGTTGGCTGCCAAGGTGGTGCCAGTCCCCACTGTGATGGACAGCTCCTCTGCTTTGTTTACTCTTCCAGGCAGGGTGATAAATTCTCCTTCTAATCAGGTTCAGTGTTTCTCACTCTCAGATGCACCAACCCTGCTAATGAATGATTCACTGGAGTTAGAAGCGAAGATGCAGTATGCTGCACCCGCTCTGCCTTTGCTATGCCAAGTCATGCCCTCACTATCTCCCAAACACAAAATTGAGTTCCCGAGTATGGCGTGGATAGATGATGGAGTGCGTAACAGCCTTAGGTAATTTGTTCACAGTAATTCAAGCCAGTATATTCTGTCAAGTCTGCTACTGAATACATTTGGTCTCACTTTCCGAGGGAGAATGGTGCATGGAGGGAGTTTCTGAGGTGGATCACTGCACAGTCCTGTGAGTCCTGAGCAGTGAGTCCAAGGGACGTGATAGAGCTGGTGCTCTAAGCTTTGTCACTGAGTCCAGGGAGAATTCCAGGAACTAACTGCAAAGGAATATCACCCCTGACTCACATCATTGTCATGGCTTGAGAAGAATGAACAGAATAGAGATTTTCTTTTCCTTCGCATGCAGAGCTATTTCTTATTTTGATTTAAAATCATGTTAAAACTATGACCAGACAAAACAATAGTAGGGCCTCAAGCTAATGTTAATACCATATAGCACTTTTCACTGGACCTATGATTGATATTTACTCAACTCAAAACAACTCACTGCCATCCAGTTGGATCTGACTCATAGTGACCCCTCCTTGGGTTTCCAAGGCAGTATCACTACAGAAGTAGATTGCCCAATTACTTTCCAATAACTAGATATTCAAAATGTTGCAGGCTTGAAGACAAGATATTCTAAGGTCTTAGTCCTATTGATGTAGTTAGCTCCTGTCAAGTTGACATCTGATTGATGCTCAGTGGGACTGGACTGTTGTGACCCATAGAGGTTGCATTGGCTGATTTTTCAGAAGTAGATCGCCATGCCTTTCTTCCTAATATGTCATAGTCTAGAAGCTCCACTGAAACCTGTTCAGCAACGTAGCAACACACCAGCCTCCAGGGTCAGACAGGTGGTGTCTGCACTTGAAGTGCACTGGCCAGCAATCAAACCAGGTCTTCCATGTGGTAGAGAAATGCACCTGGCTGTGTGGCCGGTTGTCTTATAGGCAACAAGGTAATCCAATGTTCTGAGTATCTAAAGGGCATGAGGATGTTATTTGGGAAAGTGGTGATACTATGTGTTGTTGTTGTTAAGTGCCATCGAGTCATCTCTGACTTATAATGACCCTATGTACAGCAGAACAAAACACTTCCCACTCCTGTGCCAGCCCCACGATCCTTGCTATACCTGAGCCCATCATTGTAGCCACTGTGTCAATCCATCTTGTTGAGGGCCTTCTCCTCTTTGATTGACCTTCCACTTTACCAAACATGATATCCTTCTCCAGAGTATGGTCCTTTCTTACAACATGACCAAAGTAGGTGAGACGAAGTCTGGCCATTCTCTCTTCTAAGGAGCATGCCAACTGCACTTCTTCCAGGACAGATTTGTTAGTTCTTTTAGCAGTCCATGATACTTTCAGCATTTTTTGCCAACTACACAACTCAAAAGTATCAACTCTTCTTCAGTCTTCCTTATTCATTGTTCAGCTCTTACATGCATATGAGGTGATTGAAAATACCATGGCTTGTGTCAGGTGCACCTTAGTCTTCAAGGAGATATCTTTCTCTTCAGCACTTGAAAGAGGTCTTTTGCAGCAAATTTGCCCAATGCAATACGTCTTCTGATGTCTTTTTTTGTTGGTATTGATTATAGAGCCAAGAAATATGAAGTCTTTGACGTCAATCTTTTCTCCATTTATCGTGATGCTGCTTATTGGTCCAGTTGTGAAGATTTTTGTTTTCTTTACATTGAGGTGTAATCCATAGTGCAGACTGTAGTCTTCATCTTCATCAGTAAGTGCTTCAAGTTGTCCTCACTTTCAGCAAGCAAAGTTGTGTCATCTGTATATCAGTTTGTTAATGAGTCTTCCTTCAATCCTGATGCCACATTCTTTTTCACATAGTCCAGCTTCTCTGATTATTTGCTCAGCACACAGATTGAATATGTATGTTGAAAGCATATAACCCTGATGCACTCTCTACCTGATCTAAAACCATGCAGTGTCCCCTTGTTCTATTGGAACAACAGCCTCCTGGTCTATGTACGGGTTCCTCATGAGCACAATTAAGTGTTGTGTAATTCTTATTTTTCTCAAAGTTATCCATAATTTGTTATTATCCACACAATGGAATGCTTTTGCATAGTCAATAAAACACACATAAACATCTTTCTGGTATTCTTTGCTTTCAGCCAAGATCATCAGCAATAATATCCCTCATTCCACATCCTCTTCTGAATCCAGCTTGCATTTCTGGAAGTTATCTGTCAATACACTGCTGCAAGAATTTTTGACTTATCTTCAGCAACACTTTACTTGAGTGTGATATTAATGATGTTCAATAATTTCCCAATAATTTCCACATTCTGTATGATCACCTTTCTTTGGAATAAGCAGAAATATGGATCTCTTCTAGTCAATTGGCCAGGTAGCTGTCTTCCAAATCTCTTGGCATAGCTGAGTGAGTGCCTCCAGCATGGCATCCGTTTATTGAAACATCTGAATGGGTATTCTGTCCATTCCTGGAGTCTTGTTTTTCACCAATTCCTTCAGTGCAGCTACTACTTCTTCCTTTAATACCATTGGTTCTCAATTATATGCCACCTCCTGAAATGGATGAACTTCAACCAATTGTTTTTGGTATAGTGACTCTGTGTATTCCTTCCATCTTCTTTTGATGTTTCCTGCATCATTGGATATATTACCCACAGAATATTTCAGTATTGCAGA
Source organism: Orycteropus afer afer (assembly GCF_000298275.1). Lineage (NCBI taxonomy): Eukaryota > Metazoa > Chordata > Mammalia > Tubulidentata > Orycteropodidae > Orycteropus > Orycteropus afer. The sequence goes on along the minus strand of NW_006922025.1, from coordinate 1,593,507 downwards.
CAAGCAGCAAATGGCAGAAAATTCACCCAGCTGAAGCCCCAGGGAGCATGAGATAAAAACCATCCCCTGACAGTGCCTGAATGGTACAAATGGTTAACACATTCAACTACTATTCAAAAGGTTTACAGGGTGGGTCCACCCAGAGGGTGCTTAAATTTTTCCTTCAGTTCTTTCTTCAGCTGGTGCTATGGAAGGTGAGAAAGCCCAGCAGTGGACATACAGGCAGAAGGTAAAGCACAAACTTAATTGGGTAGAAAGGTTGTGGCCACAAAATGGATACTTTTATGACCTATAACCTGAGAACTGAATCACAGCCCATGTTGAAGCTTCTATCCTGTTACTCACCTAGAGTCCAGGCATGGACTGGAACAGTCCAGAGCAGAAATGAGAACAAGGGAAGACTGGGGGATTGTGGATATCTGTTGCCCAATCTGCGTGATACACAAGGCATATCCTTTGGAGAAAATTGATCAGGGTTAGACCTGTTTTCTTTGATATAAACCACACTGGCATTAACTGACACAGAGTGGCTGGAATGCTGCATTTTTAGAACTTTGCTATAAGCACTTAATGAACTAGCCACAGGGGACAATGAGAGAATGCTGATAAAGGTATGTTTGGCTCTGACTAATATACTTACCACATGAGCTATCTTGGTCAAGGACAGTGTGTCCTGAACAGAGACCTGGTTGAGCTACTTGAAGTAAACTTATTTTAAATACAGTGGGTACAAATCTCAGCATTAAAACATGAAAATCATGATGGATATATATATTTGTTTGTTTTTCTAAAACAATCTCTCTCCACAAGCCCTAGATCCTCCAGTAGCATCAGAAAACTTATTTCCACTTCTTCCTGGGGCATGGCCTCATTCCGCAGCCCCTGTACCAGTCGAGTCAATTCCAACTCACAGTAACTCCATGCATATCACAGATAAACTGTGCTCCAAAGGGTTTTCAGTGGCTGATTTTTCAGAAGTGGATCTCCAGGCCTTTCTTCCAAGGCACCCTCTGGGTGGACCCACACTGTAAACATTTTGAATAGTAGCTGAGTGTGTTAACCATTTGTACCATTCAGGGACTGTCAGGGGATGGTTTCTATCTCATGCTCCCTGGGGCTTCAGCTGGGTGAATTTTCTGCCATTTGCTACTTGTCTGCAGAAACTATTGTTGAAATGCCTATCATGTCTGCTACAAAGCCCTTTGAATTCAAGAACTTTCTACGACTTTATTTTCATGCTTACAGTGAGGTTGCCTCTGGTCTCAAATGAATAGTCACACTACAGAAACATTTCCTCTCTGCAGTCTTGCTGCTTCCCTGTTGGTGCAACCAGGAACCAAAACCAAATGCAACGCTATTGAGCAGATTCTAACTCACAGTGATCCCCATTGGGTTTCCAAGGCTGTAAATCTTTACAGAGGTAGATTGCTCCATCCCCTTCTTTAGAGCAGCTGTTGGATTTCAACCACTGACTTTCTGGTTAGCAGCCAAATGCCTCATTCACTGTGCAGCCAGGAAGCAGGGCATAAATTCCCTCTTTTGGGGTCCCAGGGAGCTCATTCATGCACTCTCTTTTCTTCTCTCTTTCTACCCCACACTAGGAAAATGTCTTAGGTTAAGTATCTGTTCTTTGCCATTACTGGGGGACATCTGGCACATTGGTTTTTGAGAAGAAAATCAAGGACAAGAAGAGATGTTTGACTGGTAATTTTGGTTTTCCTTTAAGATGCCTTCTTCCCCTGAGCCACTGAGCCCAGGGCCCACTCCTATGAATAAAGAGAAGGAAAGGAGGAAATGGAGGAGAATATATATATATATATATACAATCCCAAAATAATTGACTGACCATATAACCAAACCAAATCTGTTGCCATTGAGTTGACTCTGACACATGTGCTAAAGATTGTCAATGATCCATAGCCTTTTCTTGGCTGTAACCTTTATAGAAGCAAAACACCAGGTCTTCTGTGATGTGCCTGGGTTGGATTTGAACTCTCAGCTTTTAGATTAGGAGCCAAACTGCTTGTGCCACCCAGGGATTCGAAGCACATAAGTAAATAGGTTAGCTCAGAGAACCCAAAGAATGAATGTACAGCTGAGTCTCACAATGGACTGGAAAGAAATGAAGAGACAGGCAGCCACCTTTATTTCTCTCCAGTTGAAGGCAAAAGGTTTCTCATCTCTACTCTTTTCAGTGAATCTGATCTATCCTCCTATCTTAAAACCTGATGTGGTAGTTAAGTTGTTTGTCAGCTTGGCTGGGCCTGGTTTTGAGTAACTGGGCAGCTGGATATGGTTATTCCCCATGGTGAGACATAATCAACTCCATGGTGGAATCTACTGGGGCAGCTGAGTAGCTGTCTGCCTTAGGGATGTGGTCTGCTTCCAGTATATAAGAAGCATTGAGAAAGGTCTTCACAGCTTTTTGGCACACTTGGACCCTGCATGTAGCCGAGTCTTCATTCAGTAGCCTGCCATGTTTCTTGCCAATCTTGGCACTGTCTCTGGACTTGTACTAGTAGCCTGCCATGTTGTTTGGTAATCTTGGCACTGATCCATTTTATTTGTTGACCTTGGGTTTGTGGGCCTTAGCAGCCAGCAGCTGTCTGAGTTAAGAGAAGCCTCCAGCTTCAGTGGGCCAGGAGCAAAAAACAGAGCTGAAGCCCAAGGTTGAGGGGCCTACACCCAGCCCTTAGAGCTGGCACTTTGAACTCAGTCTTCTAGCCTCCTAAACTGTATGAAAATAAATCCCTGTTTGTTCTGTTAGCACAGCACTAGAGAAACAAAACACCTGGTTTCTTCTTCTTGCTTATCCATACTCACCAATGGCTGCTCCAACATGATGACCTCAGCTCTGGGAAGGTAAATTACTGCCCCAGTTCCTCTTTTCTGACAGAGAGAATCTTATTGTTCTACTTCAGTCAGGCCCGATTAGCTATAGCATGAGGAAGTTTATGCACATGGCACAAATAAGACTGTGGGGCTCATGCTTTTTGGTGAGCACAGTTCTTAGAGAGGGAGACATGGGTTGAATATTGTTATTGTTTTTAGGTGCCATCCAGTTGGTTTCAACTAATAGCAACCTTATCTGTGTACAAAGAATGAAACACTGCTTGATCCTGCATCATCCTCACAATTGTTACTATAGTTGAGCCTATTGTGACAGCCACTGTGTCAATTAATCTTATTTGTAGTCTTCCCCTTTTTTCACTCACCTGCTACCAAGCATGATATCCTTCTCCAGGGACTGGTCCCTCTGACATGTCCACAGTACATGAGAGAAGTCTGGGCATTCTCACTTTAAAGGAACATTCTGGCTGTACTTCCTCTTAGATCGCTTTGCTTGTTCTTCTGGCAGTCCACCATATATTCAATATTCATCAATGAATTCCATGCAATAATTCAATTCAAATGCAATTGAAATGAATCAATGCAAATGCATCAATTCTTCTTAGGTCTTCCTTATTCATTGTCCACCTTTCACATGCATATGAAGCTATTGAAAAAACAATGGCTTCCTCAGGTGAATCTTAGTCTTCACAGTGGCAACTGTGCTCTTTAACATCTTAAAGAAGTCTTTGGTAGCAGATTTTCCCAGTGCAATACAACAACTGATTGATTTCTTGACTCCTGCTACCATGGGCATTGATTGTGGATCAAAGGAAAATGAAATCCCTGACAATGTCAATCTTTTCTCCATTTGTCATGAAGTTGCTTATTGATCCAGTTGTGAAGAATTTTGTTTTTGTTATGTTGAGAAGTAATCCATACTGAAGGCTGTAGTCTTTGATCTTCATTAGTCTTTATGTCTTCACTTTCAGTAAACAAAGTGTGTCAACTGCATATTGTAGATTGTTAATGGCCTTCCTCCAATTCTGATGTCACATTTTTCTTCATCTGCTTCTCAGATTATCTGTTTAGCATAAAGATTGAGTAAGTATGGTGAAAGAATACAGCCCTGACACACATCTTTCCTGCTTTTAAACCATGCAGTATCCCCTTATTCTATTCAAATGACTGCCTCTTGGTCTATGTACAGGTTACTGAAAAGCAAGCACAGTTCTGAGTTCTGGAATTCCCCATTCTTCAAAATGTTATCCATAATTTGTTGTAATCAGCACAGTTGAATGCCTTTGCATAGTCAATACAACATGGATAAACATCTTTCCAGTATTCTTTGCTTTCAGTCAAGATCCAACTAATATCAGTAATAATATCCCTTGTTTCCTTCCCATCCTCTTCTGAATCTGGCTTGAATTTCTGGCAGCTTCTTGTCAATGTACTGCTGCAAAAGTTTTTGAATTCTTTTCAACAAAATTTTGCTTACATGTGATATTAGTGATACTGTTTGATACTTTCTGCATTTTGTTGGATCTCTTTCTTTGGAATGGACAAAAATATTGATCTCTTCCAATCAGTTGGCCAGGTAGCTGCCTTCTGAATTTCTTTGCATAAATGAGTGAGGACTTTCAGTGCTGCATCTGTTTGTTGAAACATCTCACTGAGTATTCAGTCAACTCTTGGAATCTTGTTTTTCACCAATCCCTTCAGTGCAAATTGAACTTCTTTCAGTACCATATGTTCTTGATCATATGCTACCTTCTCAAATGGTTGAATGTCAACCAGTTCTTTTTGGTACAGTGACTCTGTATAGTCCTTCCATCTTCTTTTGATGTTTCCTTCCTCATTCAATATTTTGCTGAATCCATCAGTAATGCAACTCGAGGCGTGAATATTTTCTTCAGTTCTTTCAGCTTGAGAAAAGCCAATCATGTTCTTCACTTTTGATTTTCTAACTCCAGGGCTTTGCATATTTCATTATAATACTTTACTTTGTCTTCTTGAGCCACCCTTTGATTCTTCTGTTCAGATCTTCATCTTTTCTCCCATTTGCTTTAGCTATTCTCCATTCAAGAGCAATTTTCAGTGTCTCTTCTGACTTCCATTTTGGTCTTTTCTTCCTTTCCTGTGTTTTCAATGACATTTTGCTTTCTTCATGCATGGTGTCCTTGATGTCATTCTGCAGGTCCTCTGGTCTTTGGCCAATAACATTCAATGCATCAAATCTATTCTTCAGATAGTGTCTAAATTCAGGTGGGATATACTCAAGGTTGTATTTTGGCTCTCCTGGACTTATTTTAAATTTTCTTCTCTTCCATTTAAGCTTGCATATCAGCAGTTGATGGTCTGTTCCACAGTTGGCCCCAGCCTTGTTCTGACTGATAATATTTTGCTTCTGCATCATCTCTTTCCACAGATGTAGTCCATTTGATTCCTATGTAGTCCATCTGATGAGGGCCACATGTATAGTTGGCTATCTATGTTGTCAAAAAGCATTTGCAATGAATCAGTCATTGGTCTTGCAAAATTCTATCATGCAAACTCTTGATCATTTCTATCACCAAGGTCATATTTTCCAACTACTGCTCCTTTTTCTTTGTTTCCAAGTTTTTCAATGCATCTTGATTATATGTTTGGTCAATTTCAGACTGCAGAAGTTGGTAAAAAATCTTTAATTTATTCATCTTTGGCTTTAGCGATTGGTGCAAAAATTTAAATAATAGTAGTATTAAATGGTCTTCCTCATAAATGCACCACTGTTGAGTGGTATCCTACTCATAACGACCCCTCCTTGGGTTTCTGAGACAGTATCACTAGGGAAGTAGATTGGCCAACCTTCCTTCTGAGGAGTGGCTGGTGGGTTTGAACTGCCATCCTTCTGGTTAGCAGTCAAGTGCCTTAGGCACTACACCATATAGGCATATGGATATCATCCTATCACTGACAGCATTGTATTTCAATGGGTTGAATAGGCACTGGAAAAGAACAGCTACACAATTTCTCACTAAATAATGCAAATTCCCAGATATTGCTTTTGTTATGATAGTAGACATCAAAATCTATCTCACTGGCAATATGAGTCAGGAGGAAGATTATGGTCTTTGACGTTAAGTGACCTACTTTTGAGCCTGGCTCCTCCACATAGTAACTGAGCAATCTTTTAACTGCAGCTTGAGTTTCTTCACATAAAATTTGGAGTGATATTAAATAAGTCACATGGTGTTATGAAAAACAAATTTATTGAATCCAAAGATATTTTGCAAGCACACAGTATTTAGAATCAGATCCTCATCTTCCACTTACTCATTATGTGACTGTAAAGAAATTACTAAGTTCCTCTGGCCCTCATACACACACAGAAAAAGTGATAAAATAGGACAATGATAGCAATGTTATTGTATAGTAAAGTGCTAAAAATAAAAAAATAAAGACAGCAGACTTTCTTTGTCAGACTGACCTGGATTTAAGCCTACCTTTGCTATTCCACAAGGAGTTCAGATGGTGAAGTGGTTAAGGCATTTGGCTGATAACCAAATGTCAGTGGTTGGAACCCTCAGCTGCTCCACAGAAGAAAAATGAGGCAATCTGCTTCTGTAAAGATTTACAGCTTTGGCAACTTGTGCGACAGCTCTACTCTGTCTTATAGAGTTGGAACTGATTCAGTGGAAACAGGTTTCCTTGACTGAAGTGAATTAATCCAACCTGAATTCTCACCCTTTCCAAGATGTTTCCCTTGATCATTGCCCTAGTCCAGGCCATCATCTTCTTTTGTTTGGCTTATTCCAACAGGGTTCTAATTGGTCTTTCTGCCTCTAGTCACTCTGATCCCGTGTATGAAGTATAAATCTCAGAATGTATCTCACTTGTTTAGAAGCCTCTAATGTTCCTTCTAGGAGCTCTGGTGGCATAGTGCCTAAGGCATCTGACTGCTAACCAGAAGGCTGGTGGTTCAAACCCACCGGCCACTTCTTGGAAGGAAGGTTGAGCAATCTACTCCCATAGTGATAGTGCTTCAGAAACCCATGGAGAGGTCACTATGAGTTGGGTCCAACTCGACGGCACATAACAACAACAGCAATGCTCCTTCTAATGTCTACCTTAAGGATAAAATCCAAACTTCATAATTGTGACACTAACAAAGAAGTGATGTAGAGAAATCTCATTTGTATTGCTAACTGCATAGCAGGATTAGCATGAATCCAATTTCTGTCTGGAAGTGGATCCAGGCCTCCCAGATTCTACTTCTACAGCCACTTCTGTGACAATTTATCCCTGACCCTAACCACCCAGAGTTAGACCAGATCTCACCCCCAGCTATGCTGAACCTGGCCAAAGCATCTCTGGCCATTGAGGCAAGGCCATCAAGGAGCAGCAGGCTCAGAATTTTGCACAACTCTCTGCATTTGAGACCTATTGGTCTCTCTCTCTCTCTCTCTCTCTCTCTCTCTCTCTCCCCTTGGGACAACGTTACAAGCTAGAAAGACTCTGCCCTTCTTCACTGGCTGCCAATGCAGCCTTTCCCTATCACCCAGCTACCCAGATCTCTGTCTATACAAATCAATGCTATATTACCAGTCCCTGCTGGCTCATTAATCCTGTGGGTTGGTTAACTCTATACAATAGTTCACAAATTTCACAAAGACTGTTACCTATACTTAAAATCATCTGTTTATTATAACAAGAAAGGACACAAGTATAGAAGCCCATCAGACAAGGTCTGGGAGGGTTCCCTGCACAGAGCCGCCATTGTCTCCAGGGACTTGTCGCTCTCCCCCTAGTGTGGATGTTCTCATCCATCTGGGAGACCCGAAAGAGATATTCCAAGTAATTTGGACTTTAATGAATATGCATGACTTAGACCTTAATATCATCAGCCTAAACTGAAACGGAGTCGATTCAAAACCACTAGCTGTACCATGGAAGACGTGATGATCTGCTGCTGTAAAGGTTACAGCTTAGGAAAACATATGGGGCAGTTCTATCCTGCCCTATTGGATCACTGTGAGTTAGAATCCACTCCATGGCAATGGGTCTGGTTTGGGTTTGGGCTCTATAGATAGTTAGGATTGATCCAATCAAAGAATATACATGATTTCATCAAGCCTCCCTCCCTTCCTGAAGTTAGTTTAAGAAGTATGGGGCCTGTGTAGCCCCTACCTGCCTGGTTACTTTGTAAAACAAAGGCATCTTGATGCTCTGGTTATTTTCAGAAACAAGAATCAAAGTTCACAGTAACTTTCATAAAACACCATTCTAATTTGCCCTTTCCATTTCCTTCCCCCTCCTTTCTTCCCCTCCCTTCCTTCTTCTGTCTTCTCTTCTGTTCTTTTTTCCTGGTGCAGGATATCTAAACACATTCTTATCTTAATATGCATATGTTTGTGCATTTAATGAACTGAGAGAGAGACTCACTACCATTGTCAATTCTGACTCATAGCAACCCCTTGTTGGGTTTGTAAAGCAGTGTCTCTATGGAACCAGATTGCCCAGTTTTCCTTCTGAGGAGTGGTTGGTGGGTTTGAGCCACCAGCCTTCTGAGTAGCATTCAAATGCCTTAGGCACTACACCACCAGAGCTCCCAGTTATAGAGTCTGGCAAATTCCAAATTCATTGGCCAGGCATCAGGCTTCTCCAGACTCATGTGGTTGCAGAGGTTGACAAACACACAAATGAAAGGTCAGACGACAGGTTGTTGGCTCACTCATAGGGCTGTGGAAGCTGATAAATGCCAAACAGGGCTGCACAAGCTGGCAAATCCCAGAATTGGTAGGTCAGATGAAAGGGTGCTAGTTAAAGTCCCAAGCACCAGAAGTCAGATGATGATTAGCCAGATGTAGGATCCAGAGCAAGGCAGAGTCTGCCTGGGGCATCCATATATATATATATATATATATATATATATATATATATATAATAACCCAAAGAAATTCTCCTTATCTGAGGAAGGGTGTGACTGGAATCAGGGCATAACTGGAGTAAGGCTGTGACTCAAGTTTCACCCCACACTAACACTGCCTTATTAATATATAGAAGTTAGCATCTATATTGTATAAAACAGAGGATAATTACATAATATCAGCAAGTGGAGGATAAGTGTCACATCACAAAGTGGAGGACAACCACACAATACTGGGACTTATGGTCTCTCCAAGTTGACACATAACATTAACCATCACATTAAGTAAGAACTTTCAGTTATTTTTTTAAGTAATTTTTTCCTTTAACCCCCAAAATTCCATGCAAGAGGATAGGATGAAAGAAGTCTAGTCCATACTGCAGATGAAGAAACAAAGGCAGAGAAAAGATTAAATGACATAAGACAGGTTCTCTCTCTACCAAATCGAGAACAAAGCCTAAGCCACTACTCTATTAACGTATCAAAGACATGTCAATAGATATTAATGAAGTGATTAAGTATTAAACCTGCCATGGTCTTATTCTCAAAATAAACTAGATTGAAAAGAAGGCACTTGATCAAAAACATTTTAAATTTCAGATTCTTTATTCTAGGGAGTTCTTAAATTTCACTTATCAACTTTTAATAGTGCACTAATTTTACACAATATACACTATCTTTTGCTTTGTAATATTAAAGTTTGCAGTGAAGTAACTAGCCATAAACTTTTGCATAGGATTTATCAAAAAAAAAAAAAAAAAAGTTTTTCTTGCAGTAAAAATGGTTAAAAACTTGGGTTTTCTATAGAGACATGGATGAATATGTAACTACAAAGATACACAAATATCGTTATCTGAAACCTTCGGCTGCCTGTAGTCTTCAACAAGACCGCAAAGGGCTCAAAAACTCTGTGACCTTTTCAATCAGATTTTCATGTTTGTTGTTAAAGTCTTCATTAACATCTAGTGTTAAGATAGGTACCACTCATAAACAATCAAATAATTTAAAGAATATATACACAAAATAAACTTGTTGCCCATGAGTCAAATTCCTATTCACAGTGACTCTGTAGGACAGAGTAGACCTACCCCGTAAGGTTTCCAAGGCTGTAAATCTTTATGAAAGCAGACTGCCACATCTTTCTCCCATGGAGCATCTGGTGGGTTCCAACACAGACATTTGGGTTAGCAGCCAAGTGCTTCATATGCAAAATAAAAGTAAAACAACCAAACTCATGCCATTGAATTGATGGGACTCATAGTGACCCCTCCTTGGGTTTCCAAGGCGATATCTCTACAGCAGTAGATTGCCCCATCTTTCTTTCAAGGAGTGGCTGGTAAGTTTGAACCACCAGCCTTCCAGATGCAAAATAGGAAGTGAAAATGCCCCTTCATGTCTCTGTACCTCCATTCCAACATTCTCATCCCAGAGGTAGACATTAATATCACTTTAGTGTGTATTTTCCCAGTTATATCCATGCATTTTGTATATATCTATATAATGTATATTTGTGTATTCCACTAAAAACAGTTTGGTTTTGTGTTTAGGAGACGTTCTTTTCTTTTTATTTCCTTCCTCTTAACAGAAATAGCATTATACTGCATGAATCATTCTGGAATTTATTTTCTCACTTAACAATATGTATTGAAGATATTTCCAGATAAAAACATGTAAATACACTTCGTTGTTTAATTCCTACATGACATTCCATTGAATACTTTCTATCATTTATTTAACCACTGTGCGGTCGCTGGATTTTCTCTAGACATATGTACCTCTTTGTGGCTACAGATTTCTCTGGGATACATACTCAGATTGCTGGATGGAGGGTTACATGCACTTCTTTCTTTCTTCTTTTTTTTAAGATAATGTTAAAAATTCTTATAGAAATCCTTCACTAACTTGATCTCCTACCAAAATTTTATAGAAATGCTTGATGTACAAGCTCAAAAACATGCACTCAATATTGCCTATTGTTTGCTGTTAAGTGCCATCAACAAGGATTCAACAATCTTGACTCCATGTCCAACAGAAGGCAATGCTGCTCAGTCCTGCACTGTCCCCACGATCCTTGTTATGCTTGAGCCCATTGTTGCAGACATTGTGTTAATCCATCTCATTGCATCGTTGTTGTTGTTAGGTGCCATTGAGTCAGTTCTGATTCATAGTGATCCTATGTACAACAGAATGAAACACTGGTTGGTCCTGCATCACAATCCTAACAACTGTTGTTATACTTGAGCCCATTGTTGCAGACATTGTGTTAATCTATCTCATTGGGTTGTTGTTGTTGTTGTTAGGTGCCATTGAGTCAGTTCTGATTCATAGTGATCCTATGTACAACAGAGTAAAACACTGATTGGTCCTGTATCACAATCCTAACAACTGTTGTTATACTTGAGCCCATTGTTGCAGCCACTGTGTCCATCCATCTCGTTAAAGATCTTCCTCTTTTTACTGACCCTCTACCAAGCACGACGTCCTTCTCCAGGAATGGTCTGTCCTGATTACGTGAGCACTGTACAAAAGATGATGTCTTTCCATCTTGCTTCTAAGAAGCATTCTGATTGTATTTCTTCCAAGACTGATTTGTTTGTTCTTCTGGCAGTCCATAGTATAGTCGATATACACCAACACCTAATTCAAATGCATCAATTCCTCTTCATCTTTCCTTATCTTATTGAGGTACTTCCTTTTCATTGACCCTCTACTGTACTAAGCATGATGTCCTTCTATCATTCATTGGAAAAAAAAAAATAACATAAAATATCATTGTTATTTTCCTTATACTGATGTTGTTATGCACCATCAAGTCAGACCTAACTCATAGTGACCTCTCCTTGGGTTTCTGAGGCAGTGTCACTATGGAAATAGATTGCCAAACCTTCCTTCTGAGGAGTGGCTGCTGGGTTTGAACCGCCAGCCTTCCGGTTAGCAGTCAAGTGCCTTAGGCACTATGCTACCAGAGCTCCCTAATAACAAACATAATTTCATACACATTTATTCTCTTAGTACATTGCCTATTTATATTGTTTGTCCAATTTTATTAAGTTTTAGTACTGTCTATATTATTGATTTTTGAGAAATCTTGATATATTTGGATATCAGTCATTTGGCTATTTTATCTATTGCAGACACTTTGTTCCCTTGTGCTACTTGTCATTTAATCTTGCTTAGAATATTTTTTAACACACAGATTATTATTAAGTTTTTTGTGGTCAAATTTATCAGAATTTTCCTTTATTGTGTCTGAAGTTTTTGTCTTAAGAAGAGCCTATGTAAAGCTCCTATATAAGGAGCTCTGGTGGTGAAGTGAGTAAGGCATTTAGCTACTAACCAGAAGGTTTGTGGTTCAAACCCACTAGCTGCTGTGTGGGAGGAAAATGAGGCAATCTACTTCTTCTGTAAAGATTTACAGACTTGGAAGCCAAAAGGGGGTTGTTATGAGTTGGAATCCACTCAATGGCAGTGGTTTTCATTTTATATTTTTCAGCTATGTAAACATTGTTGTTGTTGTTGTTGTTATATCTTTATTGAGAAATATTTCACATACCATAAAATTTACCTGTTTACGGTATACTGTTGAATGGTTTTCAGTGTATTCACACAGTTGTTCAACCATCACCATGATCAGTTTTAGAACATTTCAACACTCCAAAATGAAACCTGATACCCATTAGCAGTTGTTCCCCATCCATTCCCCCTCACTCACTCCCAACCCCACTCCAGCCCCAGGCAACCACTAATGCAGTGTCAGTCTCTATGAATTTGCCTATTGTGAGCATTTCATAAAAATGGAATCATATAATATGTGGTCCTTTGTGTATGATTTCTTTCACTTAGAAAATTTTTCAAGGTTCATCCATGTTGTAGCATGTATCAGTATTTCATTTCTCTTCTGGCTGAATAAAATTCCATTGTATGAATACACATTTTGTTGAGCTATTCCTCTGTTGATGAACATTGGGTTGTTTCCACTTTTTGGCTATCATGAATAATACTCCTAGGAACATTCACATACATAATTTTGTGAGCATATGTCTTATTTCTCTTAGGTAT
>NW_006922025.1:1563043-1575571 GCF_000298275.1 Orycteropus afer afer | reverse complement strand
TCCCTTCAAGGCTCAGGGGTCTAAGATTATCTTCTGTGTCTGTGTTAATTGGTTTCCCTTTTCTTTGTTGAAGAGGGTCTGTGCAGTCCTTCTGCCTAGTCTGCCATCTTGCTGGAACTCCTAGAAGTCCAAATTCAGGGTGTCAGCTCTAGGGGAAGGCTTTCTCTCTACCAGCTCTGGGGGAAGATCCTGGTATCCTCAGTATTCTTAGGTTCCTTGCTGATTTTCATGCTGTGTCTCTGTCCCTTTTGTGCCCCTTCCTCTATCTAATCTGTTCTTTTCATAACTCAGAAGTGATTAGGTTTAGAACACACCCTACACTGATATGGATTTATTAATATAATAAAGAAAAACTTATTCCCAAAAGATATTACATCCACTGGTAAAGGGGATAGGATTCCAACCCATATTTTGGGAGGACAAAATTCAATCCATATTAGTCATCCATTTCTTTCTTTTCCCAAATGACTAAATACTATTTGTTGCATATCCCATTTCCTTCTCAGGCATTTTGAAATCTTGCTTTTATAACATATTAAGTTATCCCACCTATGTGGACCTTCTTAGGACTTTCTGTTTACTCCATTGACCTATTTGGTTTTTCTAAGGCCAGAACTACATTGTGACAGTTTGTAGCTTTTAAGGAGACTTTCCTGGAGCTGTGTGGCTAATGTAAAGGAATCACAGCACATTACTACTCGTATAACTGAGAGAATGACTTACGCCTAATACATGCACTTAGTTATCTCCTTGGGAACTCTGATTGAGCTTCTTCCCTGTTTCCTGAGGTGAGGAGCATCTGGCACTCACCACCAGGAGAGCTGTAGACATTTTCAAAACTCAGTACTTGGCCTAAATTAACGAATAATCTCAGAAAAAAGGGAGGAGTGTTTTCCTCTCTCATCTCACTATAGACCTGCCTCTCAAACCCTCATGTTGGATTCTGAGATTCATCTCTTCCTAGGATTGACTGACAGCAAGAAAATCTATTCACTTCTGGGCTAGCTCCACCTTCAATGTGTAGTCCAGTGACCTGTCCTTCTGGTCCAGCACCCATCATTTCAGAGCATCTGACTATGTGGTATTAAATTATATCACATGTGTGTTGTCACAGCTGGTTAGCTTTAGAATGTTGTCAAGTTGATGTAAATCAAAACAAAGAAACAGACCAGCCAGTGTCTGGTCAATTCCAATTCCATGTGTGTCACAGAAGAACTGGACTCCCCAGGATTTTCAGTGGCTGTGAACTTTCAGAAGTCAATCATCAAACCTTTCTTCCAAGGCACATCTGAGTGAGTTCAAGCTATCAACTTTTCAGATGGTAGCCGAGCACTTAAGCATATGCTACTCATGTCAGTCTAGTTACTATTTAATTCCTGATCAAGAGTTGGAAAAATAAACCTAGAATCCAGTGTTATCAATGTGGTCCCTCTGTTAGCTATACGTTATAATAGATTTTTTTTTTTTTTTTTTTTTCTGAGTCCATCTCAGCTCTAGACTCTGAGCTCCTTTAATCCAGGGAAGGTATCTTGTGTATCTCTGAATCTCTCCCTCCTCCTTTCCAGTGCTTAGCACAGAGTCTGGCACAGAGTAAGTACGCTATTACAATAACATTTATCTAAATGGATTGAATAATTTACATTGTCATGCACTCCCCCTAACATTATCCTAATTGCATAAAGCTTTTTTAGCCCCATAACTCATTATCGAACAATTTCCACCTGCTCTTTTGCTCCTTGTACTGCTATTGTGCTGTTTCTTTATCTTAATATTTGTTCAATTGCTTGTGTGACCCTCCTGTCTGTCTGCATTAGCATCTTTTACATTAAATCAGATATCTGCCCTAGCACAAGGAGCTCTTTGCAGCTTGATCAATGGATTAAACAGCTGAACAGTTGACTTAATTGGCATGAAATAACTAAGCCATCTGTTCTGTGGATTTGATCTTTTAGGTGTTACTCTCCTGTCTGCTCTGAAATTTCTTTGTCACTTGGAAAGACATGTATGTCAGATGGCAGGTCATGAAATATGGCTATGTTAATCAGAGAGCAAGACTGTAAGGGAAGTTGAAGAATTTTATGGTAGTAGAAAGTAGTACCTAGCCTACTGACTGGAAGAGATCCATGTTTGTGACCATTCAAATGAAACGTAATTTAACATAAAGCAAAAAGTATCAGACAATATCTTGTAAAATTTTGCTGAAAATATTTCAAAAATGGTTGCAGCAGTACATTGTCAGGGAAAACTGCCAGGAATTCAAGCCAGATTCAGAAGAGGACATGGAACAAGGGATATCATTACTGATATCAGATGGATCTTGGCTCAAAGCAAAGAATACCAGAAAGATGTTCATCTGTGTTGTATTGACTATGAAAAGACATGTGACTGTGTGGATCATAAGAAATTATGGATAACATTGCAAAGAATAGGAATTCCAGAACATTTAACTATGTTCACTAGGAACCTGTACGTAGACCAAGAGCCAGTTGTTTGAACAGTACAAGAGGGTAGTGCATGGTTTAAAATAAGGAATGTGTGTATGTCAGGGCTGTATTATTTCACCACACTTATTCAATCCATATTCTGGGCAAATAATCTGAGAAGCTGGACTATATGAAGAAGAACATGGTATCAGAATTGGAGGAAGACTAATTAACAACCTGTGCTATACAGTTGAAACATGCTTACTGAAAGTGAAGAAGAATTAAAGTACTTATTAATGAAGATCAAAGACTCTAGCCTTCAGTATGGATTATATCTCAACATAAAGAAAACAAAAATCCTCACAACCAGACCAATAAGTAACATCATGCTGAATGGAGAAAAGGTTTAAGTTGTCAGAGATTTGATTTTCCTTAGGCCCACAATCAATGTCCATGGAAGCAGAAGTCAAGAAATCAGATGATGTATTGCACTGGGCGAATCCGCTGCAATAGACTTCTTTAATGTTTAAAGAGAAAAGATGTCACTTTGAAGACTAAGGTGCACTTGACTGAAGTCATTGTCTTTTTAATAGCCTAATATGTATGTAGGAGCTCTGGTGGTGTAGTGCTTAAGGCATTTGACTGCTAAGCAGAAGACTGTCTGTTCAAACCCACCAGTTGGCAATTCAAACCCACCAGCCACTCCTCAGAAGGAAGATTGGGCAATCTACTTCTGTACTGATACTGCCTCGGAAACCCAAGGAGGGGTTGTTATGAGTTGGATCTGACTCGACAGCAGTGGGTTTGGTTTTTAATATGCATGTGAAAGCTGGGCAGTGAGTCAGGAATACTACAGAAGAATTGATTCATTTGTACTGTGGTGTTGGTGAAGAATACTGAATATACCATAGACTGACAGAATGAACAAATCTATCTGGGAAGAAGTATAGCTGGAATTCTCCATAGAGGTAAGAATGGCCAGATTTATCTCTCATACTTTTGTACGTGGAGACCAGTACTTGGAGAAGGATATAATGCTTGATAAAGGACAGGGTCAGCAAAAAAGGGGAAGACCTTCAATGAGGTGGATTGACACAGGGACTGCAACAATGGGCTCAAACATAGCATTGATTGTGAGGATGGCCCAGGACAGGTCAGTGTTTCATTCTGCTGCACACAGGGTCTCTATGAGTCAGAATTGACTCCACAACACCTAACAACAACAGGAAGTACAACTTTTATTCTGTTTTATCTTTCTTTATAACATTTATTAACTTATTGCTGTCAAGTCAGTTTTGACTCATGGTGATGCATGTGTTTACAGAGTAGAACTGCTCCAAGGGATTTCAAGGCTGTAATCTTTACGCAAGCAGACTTCCACATCTTCCTTACACAGAGTGTCTAGTGAGTTCAAACTGTCAACCTTTTGGTTAATAGCCAAGCACTTAACCCCTGAGCCACTAGGGCTCCTATAGCTGTTATTAGTACCTGTTATATTACATATTCACTTGCTTGTATCTCTTTTAGAGACATCCCTGGTTGGTGCAAAAGGCTTGTGCTCTAGTACTAACCTAAAAAATGGGCAGTTCAAACCCAGCCAGGAGTACCAAGAAAGAAAGGCCTGGATATCTGTCTCCATAAAGATTGTTGTTATTGTGGGTCATTAAGTTGATTTTTGACTCATAGTGACCCCATGTGACAGGGAAATGCCCCACATGGTTTCTGAGGATGTAATCTTTTATGGGAGAAGATCCTTAGGACTTTTCTTCTACTGAGCCACTGAGTAGGTTTGAACTGCCAACATTTCGGTTAGCAGCTGCGTGCTTAACCATTGTGTCATGAATACTTCTCTCTCTAAAGCTCACAGCCATTAAAATCCTATGGCACAGTTCTACTCTGTAACATGTGAGGACACCATGAGTCAAAATAAACTTGATGACAACAGGTTTGTTTTTGGATTTCCCTCTCTTTTGCAATAATGGGTAACCACCAAGAGGCAGAGACTTTGTCCTTTATGCTCCCTGCTAGATAGCAAGGTCTAGAACATGTGACTTAACTCGATCGGGGCACCAGTGTAGTCTGCTCTGCTCCTCTTGGGGCTTAATTTTCCTGTGACCTGGTTGTATAAAGGCCCATTAAGAAAGCTAGGTGTCTGTGTCTATAAGACAAGTTTCTAGGAACAGCTGCCTCACAATGTGAGGAAGATCCAGAAAATAATCTAGGAGTCTACTTTCTTTGCATGCATCTAAGTTTTTGTTCATTTTAAAGAAGCAAAGACTAGAAATTAAGAACCATGCATCCTGGAGGTGGTTTCTGCAAGAAAGATGACTTGGAACTCCAGTGAGTTGGCCCAGAACTCAGGAGACAGCCTGGGTACATCATAAAAAAGTGAGCTAATGAAGAAAGGGTTAGACTTTATACATTTGTCTTAAGTAAAATATACTTTTTAAAAATCTCCTTTACCCACCTTTTATTACTACTTCCTGATCCTAGGAACATCAGGTCAGAAGGGTCTCTGTACAGGACAGCAACAGCTCCAACAAGACAGTGAGTTCTAGAGGGGAAGGTCCAGCTCTGACAAAGTTGAAGGGGTGAAGCTGCACAGACCCTCCCCACTAAGGAAAAAAAAAAAGCTAGGTGTGTGGAAAGGGGATGCAGAAGCAAACACAGGAAATCCAATTTAGCAAGTTCAGCGCCTATAGCAAACTTGATTTTAATGTAGGAGATGGCATTGGTGTTTAAAGGGCCTCATCTAGAGGAACAGAGAGGGGTGATGCAGCAGTGGTTGGTTGGGACAGCTTAGTGAGGTGGACCTTGAACTTGTTATTTAAAGCTTCTGAGTTTAGGTTTCTTCATTTGTACAATGGAGATAGTAATTGCTGTCCCTAATTTATGAAGACTAAATGAGATAATGTACATGGACAAAAAAAAAAAAAAGCACACTTACAACAATTACTACATACCAGATAATATTCTAGGTGCTTTCTTACTCATGTCAGCCCTATAGGATAGGGACTCATTATCCCTGCTTTATCTAGATGGGGAAAATGAAGCACACAGAGGTGCCCAAGTGGAGCTGGGATTCAAACCAAGGCCAGTTCCAGAGTCCATGAAAAGTATGTAACACAGAGCCTGGCGTATAACAAGCATTTCAGTATGTGGGTTCCAAGCCTTTCACTACCAGACACTGATGATCCGGAAGACAAGATAGGACACGAGTTTTTTTCAGTTGCAAGCTGATGACTTAGGTCACATGCCTGGGGCAAGGCAGACAGCCTGTTCCTACCTCTGACACAAGGGGTTAAAAAGAACTAATGATGTGTCAGTTTCAGCTACTAAGGGTACTGTGACAGGCCTCCGTCCAGTAGGAAATTAGAGTAGGAATCAGAACAGAGTATGGTGAACTAGGTGACAAGAGCAGGGATTGTATAAGGAGATGGCATTTTGGGGCTTGCCAGCCTCTCGGGCCACCAAGCATGGAAATAAGGCTGGTTCCAGCCTCCTGGCTATGGAAACAAAGAGCTGGCAATATGCATGCACCCACTGGCCCACAGCCAGAGCAAGACATACCTGAAGGCCGATAACATTGGTGGTCAGGCAAGGGTGGAACATGTAATAACTTACCCCTCTGAAAAGGGCTTAAGGTTAACTTTACTGCTTTGCCCCTGCCTTAGGTCAAGCCTATCCATTCTGTTTAGTCGGTACACTGACCAAAATTTCCTCCCTGATATGATGGGATATGATATGATCTCAAGGGACAAAATGTGTCTTGCACTTATGATCTCAAGGGACAAAGTGTGTCTTGAGCTGCTGAAATCATTTTGGCACCCTTAGAGCTTCCTTTCCTGGTTTTGATATCTTTGGAAAGTGTTCCAGGCTCAGCTTCCAAAAGCTCCTCAATCTTTCTTCTTTGTCTTCTCCTCCTTCTCTTCTACCTCTTCTTTTGTTCCTCTTCATCCTTTGTCTTTCTAATTTTCAATGACCACCCTCTCCTTCAGACCTTGTTTGCATAGGTCTAAACCTTTATCCATCCATTAAAGTATTTATTGAAGTTACCATATTACCAGGCACTGTTCTAAGCACCAACAACCCTGTGCTCTTGGAGTTCACATTCTTGTGTGTGTGGGGGAGGAGGTGAGCAAACAATAAGCTTTTATGCAATAAATGACTACTGTGATGGAGATAAAATAGGATGATGTGAGAAGGTGATAGGACAACCAGGGAAGGCCTTAGAGGAAGTGATGTTTGGACTGAGATTTGAGTATTGAGAGAGGACAGATCCAGAGGAGAGAGTTCCAGGTAAAGGGGACAGCGAGGGAAAAATCCAGGAGGTAACAGAGTGTAACTCCCAGGCATAGAGAAGAGAGAATGATTTGAAGGGGTGGAGCCTGGTATGAGATGGGGTTCATGAGCGGCAGGTTATGAAAGATTTTGTAGGACTAGTAGTTCAATTCCCACTTTTCCATCCTGATGCATAGTGGCTAAAGCACTTGACTGCTAACCAGAAGGCTGGCAGTTCAAACCCACCAGCCACTCCTTGGAAGGAAGGTTGGGCAATCCTACTTCCTTAGTAATACTGCCTCGGAAACCCAAGGAGGGGTCGCTACGAGTTGGGGCCGACTCGACGGCACGTAACAACACAACAACAGAAAACAAGTACAGAGATTGTCTTGCTCCTAGATGTTACCCTAACATTCATCTTATTTCCTTTTCCTCAAACTTGGCTTATCCAGTTAAATTTTAGATAATAATTTTTTTAAAAAATTGCCAAAGAGTCAAGTCCAACTCAGAGTGACCCTGTAGGGCAGAATAGAACTAAGTGCCCCATAGAATTTCTGATCCTTTATGGGAGTGGTTAGCAGCTTGAGCCCTTAACCACTGGCTATGATGGCTCCTTCAACATTAATAGTAGAGGCCAGTGCCACTAGTTTGGTTGTAGGAACCAATTATTCCCAGGAGAATCTCAAGCCTGGAAATTTCCAACATTTCATCCTATATATCATGGAAGGCCTCTTCAAAGGCAGTAAGTTAATTACTTTGCTTAGTAATGAGAATGGAGTGTTGTCAAGGCTTCCCTCAAGGAATGATACTAAGCAAGCCTCCTGAATTTTTGCTCGCTCATTGTAAGACCCAATAGGCCAGCTGACTGTCAGATGTGGTGACTGTTACCAATACTTGGCTGAGATTCCATGTGGAAACTTTTAAGTGATGTACCTCACCAACCCAGTGGTGTTCAATTCCCAGATGCCTCCCCCCATTAGAATCTACCCATCTGTCACTATTCCCAGATCCACCCGATTCATCCACCGAAACTCAGACTCCTTTGGGAGCCCAAGCTGGAGTATGTGTTAAAGGAGATTCTGGATCCAATTCAACCGCTGTAGTACACAGATGTATAGAGAAAGCACAATAAGGACATGCTGGAGCCAATTCAACCATTCTAGTAGACAAATACATAGAGCACAGTAAGGTGATGTGGATCCAATCAGCCCTTCTAGTAGACAAGTAGAGAGAGAGAGCACACTGACAATGTCAGACTTGTATCTGCTCTAGGATCTCCTCCAATCCATCTCCACACAGTAGCCTTGGTGCTCTTTGAAAAACACAGCATTGACTATACTGCTACTGAGCAAAGAGCTCAGGTGAACACCAGCTCTGTCTCTTGATCCTGGCTGTAGCTCTTGGACAAGAGGATCACAAGATATATGGGTCCCATGAATATTAGGGGATCAGGTGCAGAAACCTGCTTTTAGTGCCAGTTTAGAGCAGTGCTGGGAAATGCTAGCTCTCAGCACCTAATAAAACAAAAAACAAAAAACAAAAAAAACACTCAAACTCATTGCCATAAAGTCAATTCTTAATCAGAGAACCCCTGTTGGGTTTCCAAAGCTGTAAATCTTTAGGGAAGTAGGTCATCCAATATTCCTTCTACAGAGCAGCTGGTGGGTTTAAACTGCTGGCCTTTTGGTTAGCAGCCAAATGCCTTACCCACTATACCAACAGAGCTTTCAGCACCTAGAAACCTTGAAAGCTCTTGATCACTTGAGGATTTGAGTCTGGGAGAAACTCCTCTTAGTGGGGTGGGTCAAGGGTGTCATCATTGTCTGACAACATGAAGACTATGTCCTGGGTCACTCATTAGGCAACTTTTCTTATTAAATCCCTTAAATGGATCAAATTCTTTCATCTTGGACAAAACTCCACATTCCTCACACTGCATAATAGATTTTGCAAGAGCTAGTTCCTTCTCCTTGTTCCCTATGATGCAACCACATTAACGTCCTTTCCATTTCTGGAAAGCATCATGTTCCTTCCTGCATTTAGGCCTTTGCACACTCTGTTCCCTTTGCAAGGATCATTTCTACAGATTTGTCTTAATTCACTTCTATTCTCCCTTCACATATCTACTCAAATGCCACTTCTGCAGGGAAACTTTACTATACTCAAGAACATACGACAAATTTTCTTGTTAGTGCCTCATACATTTTCTTCTCAGTTCTTAAGGATATTGTTCTTTTGTTTGTTTATTATCTATCTCCTCCACTACCTTGTAATTTCCATGAGGGTACAATTGTGTAGTCTGCTTTCATTACTATCATACCCCTAGAGTTAAGCACAGTATCTGGATTATAAAATATACTCAACAAATAATTGTAAAATGTATGAATGAAGCTTTAGAACATGCTTGCTCAAGTTAACACTATTCATCAGTAAAACTGGGGACTTAGTCCAACTCTATCTGTTGCATGGCCTTTAGCAGGGGTTCAATAAATATTTGTTGATCAACTGACAGATATGGAGGCGGATAATGAAGGATGGGGTCTAAGCAGGCTTATTGTCTTTGGCATCTCCTTTCCAGCCCGTCAGCCCAGATACAGGCATCCCATCAATGCCAGCATCCACCTGCAGTCTATGGTCCTCTGGGATCCTTTCCAAATTTTACTCCAGAACCCATTTGCTTTGTTTAGCTTCCTCTCCATTGCTGACTATCAGCTTTAGTATCCATTCCTTCTCTTTGTATGCTCGGTGGACCTTACGATTCTATGGCTTCATTCTTTTGTTCCACATTCATTGGAAACCAGCTAATCCTTTGGCATGCTGATATCAGTTTTGTTTTGTTTTGTTTTGTTTTTGTTTTCTCTGTGTTCTGAAGCCTTGGACCAGGCCCACTTTCTCCCATAGTCATTTGGTCTTAAGAGACCACAGTCCAGTCCCGAGCCTTCAGACACCACCCAGGAGGGAAAGTCATTTTCCACTGTAATTATTATTTCTATTTAGGACATTTAATTGGTTACCAACTTACTTAGAAATTATAACACAGAGTGGCTTGTATTACAACTATACAACCAAGCAAGACACTAAAGCCAGGCCTCTATGCCTGACCAGATGGGCTATTTGTGGATCAGTTATTTTGATCACTGGCTGCTCAAGGCATTGGCTGCTTATCATTCTCCAAGTGGCCATGTGTGGTGATGGCTTCATTTCCTGGCAGAGTCTTGGCTGTGGGAAAAATTGTGAAGTACTACAGAAGGTAGGGGTGCTGGTTTCTTGGGACCTGGGCTGGAGTCAGTGCTCCCACTGTATAGAGCCTCTCATCCTCCTAGGTATACAAGTTGGTGGATAAATACAATGAACTTCAGTGACATGCAATTCCCATTTCCAGGCTTAGCTATACAACAACAGCAAAATCAAACTTTCTTATCTTTCTAGGCAAAAAACATGCTCCTTCCCCCCACACACACCAATTTGAACAAAATATACAGAAGAATCTGATATGACCTTCTAGGGTAATTGTCCTCAAACTTGGCAATGTATTAAAACCACCTGGGACATTTAAAATGTCCTAGTGCCCATTTCCATCGTACATCAATTAAGAGAGCTTTCGGTATCAGTATTTTTAAGGCTTCTCAGTTATTTTCAAAGGGGCTCTGGTGGCACAGAGGCTGAGGCATTTGACAGCTAACCTAAAGGTTGGTGGTTCGAACCTATCAGTTGCTCTATGGGAGGAAGATAAGGTAGTCTGCTTCCATAAAGATCTTTAACCTTGGAAACCCTATGGGGCTGTTCTCCTCTGTTCTATATGGTCACTACACATAGGAATAGACTCAATGGCTGTGGGGTTTTTTTCTGGCTAGATATTTTCAAGTGCCTAGGTGATGCAAAAGGTTTGTGCTCAACTGCTAACCCAAAAAGGAGCTCTGGTGGCATAATGCCTAAAGGTATATGAGTGCTAACCAGAAGGTTGGCAGTTCAAATCCACCAGCTGCTCAGTGGAAGGAATGGGGTAATCCATTTCCAGAAAGATTTACCACCTCAGAAACCCAATGAGACTCCATGGCAGTGAGTTTGGTTTGGTTTAGTTTGCTAGCCTAAAGGTTGGCAGTTAAAACCCACCCAGCAGCTCTGTGGAAGAAAAGGTCTGGCAATCTGCTTCCACTAAGATGACAGCCAAGAAAACCATATGGGTCAGTTCCACTCTGAAAAGAAGAATCGCCATGAGTCAGAATCAACTTGACAAAACTAGCAATAACAACCAGTATTTTCAGCGTGTACCAAGGCAGAGAACCACTGACTTAGCACAGCGCTTCTCAAACTTTAATGTGCAGAAGAATCACCCAGAGAATATGTTAAAATGCAGATTTCCAAGCCCTAGCCACAGAAATTGGGATTCAATATTTCTAGAGTGGAGGCTGAGGATACGCATTTCTAACAAGCTCCCGAGTAATGCCGTTGCTGCCTATTCACAGCCCAAAAGGCGCTAGAACTTTGCTATTCAAAGTGCAGTCCATGGACCAGAAGCATAGGTATCACCTAGGATCTTGTTAGAAATTAGAACTCTCAAGCCCTACCCCGGGCCTCTTTGAATCAAGAATCCTTATTTTGACAAGGACTCTAGATGGTTTGCATGCACACTAATGATTGAGAAGCACTAATACAGAGTGACTTAGACAGTGTTTTTAAAATTTACAGTTAATTAACAATAGTTAAAAGGTGGGTTGTTTTGCTTCTCTTAAAGAACTGGAAGATCAAGCCATGCCGGACCTCCATTCTCATATGATAACAACCGAAGATAGGTTTTACATGCTCTAATTTGCTACAGAAAACTACTTCATTCACTAATGATTCTACATGGCCTCTGGAGGCATTTAAATTTGCAATTCCTAGTTCCTAAACTCATCACATCTCGACATTCTTCCCAGTTGAGAATTACTTCTCCCAGACATTGTATCTTGTGCCATTCCATTTTGTCTGTTTGTACCTTGCTCTATTTGTGTGTTTAATGGATTGATAATATCATCTATTTGGGGTTCTGATAAAGGTTAAATGTAGACGGGATCATTCTTAAGGCTCTATAGTTTTGTTTTATATACAAGTTGTTTCTGTAACCCACGGTTCTCAAAATATTGTCCCTGGGCCAACAGCACTAACATCATTTGGAAACTTGTTAGAAATGAAAACTTTTGCTCTGTTCCCTAAACTCCCTGAATTCCCAGGTGATTCGTGGAAGAGTGGAACTTGGCTCCGGTTTCACCAGGATAAAAGTCCATCATGAAATTCCTGGATTTTAGAGTAATTCTATGTTTAAATTTTTGGAAAAACATTCAGTCTTTTGCCAACAATGACTCTACCATTTTCCAGTGTGACCAGCAATGGATGAGGGTTCCAGTTTCTCCACATCCTTGCCAACTCCTGTTTCTTTTTTTTTTTTTATCATAGTCATCTTGGTGGGAGTGAAGTAATAGCTCATTGCATTTTCTTAACGACTGATGATGTTGAGCCTTTTTTCACGTGCTTCGTAGTCATTTGTATATTTTCTTTGGTGAAATGCCTGTTTAAGTCTTGTGCTCATTATTTTAATTGAGCTGTTTGTCTTTTGTTAAGTTGTAGGAGTTCTTTATATATTCTGAATATTCAATTCTTATCAGACATATCAAAACTAAAACTCACTGTCGTCCAGTCATTTTTCTGACTCATAGAAACCCCTCCTTGGGTTTCCGAAGCAGTATCACTATGGAAGTAGATTGCCCAATCTTCTTTCCTAGGAGTGGCTGGTGGGTTTGAACCGCCAGCCTATAGTTCCTCAATTCCTCAATTTTTTTTTTTT
>NW_006922025.1:1554641-1562618 GCF_000298275.1 Orycteropus afer afer | reverse complement strand
ATATATTTTTTAAAATCTGTGAGCCCCTTGATTTATGTGGAGAAAGTTCAGTCAACAGTTACAGGTGGCCTAAGTTTTGTAGGTGACAGAGACCAAGGGAAAAAAGTCTGTAAGTATTGGATGGGGTTTTTCAGCTCCTTTCCACTAGGCTCCCTGACACCTTCCACCTGCAGGCTCCACTATGCTCCCCTCCTGAATCTATGAGAGGATGCTGCTGGGAAAGAGACAGTCATCTCATTGAGCTCACCCCACTAGTAGACACTCAGGATAACAGGCTCATCAAATCAGATTGCTCTACCCTCATCACACTCACACAAACCACTGCACCTCTACCTCAGTTTACCTAGAAGACACTTGAATTCTGAATGAGCCAATCCATGGCAAAAGCACCGCCAATTTCCTTTAATTTGGGCCATATCTGCTGCTTGGATTCCCTGATCTCCCAGTATCCACTAGACTGAGTCACCTCAGATGATGATATTTCCTAAACCTAGTCTGAAACTGCCGAGCCATTTTAGACATTGTATATTGGAACTGGTCCAACTCCACAATAAGGTCAGTTTCCTTGACCCCTGCATCTCTCGCCATCTACCTGACTCAGTTCCTGGAGTCCCAGGATGTCGTGGGTCAGAGCCTGCCTATGAGAACTGGAGACATGTAATTTTCAAGTGGTAAGGAGTTGTGGTGGTGCAATGGTCAAGCACTTTGCTGATAACTGAAAGTTGATGCTAACTGAAAGTTCAGCAGCTCTGATCATGTAAAGATTGCAGCCTAGAAGACCATGTGGGGCAGTTCTACTCTGTCACATGGGGTCACTATGAGTCAGAATTGACTCAAAGGCACCTAATAACAAGAACAATCTTCAAGAGAGGAAGTTGTAAAGAGCCTACATACTATTTTGAGGCCAGAGAATTAGATTTACCAAAACTTCACATCAGTTCTTTCTCTTGATTGTAATAGAACATGCATTGAAGCATCAGTGAAAGGGAAGCCTAGCAGTTAAGTAAAATATTTTCCTAAAGGTGATAATAGATATGTACTGGGATGGGTTACAGAAGGGTGCTGTCTTGGTTCTCTAGTGCTGCTATAATAGAAATACTCCAAGTGAATTGCTTGGAAAAACAGGAATTTATTCTCTTACAGTTTAGGAATCTTGAAGTCCAGATTCAGAGTGCTGGCTCCACGGGTGGGGTGAAGGCCCCTCAACCTTGGGCTGCAGTTCTGCCTCTTTTCCCAGGCCCACTAGAGCTGGAGGCATTTCCTAACTCAGGCAGCTGCTGGATGCTGAGGCAGATGAACCCAAAGTTGACAGGTAAAATGGCAAAATCCCAAGATCAGTAGGCAACATGGCAGGACACTGGTTCAAGTCCAGGAACTACAGATGAAGATGCAAGCAAATGTGGGATCCAGATGTGCCAAAAAGCTAGAGATCTTCCAATATACTGGAAGCAAGCCAGACCCTGAAGTCAACTCTCTTCCCACTGATTAAGGTCTCATGGCAGATTCCACCTTGAAGGTTATTACAGTCTCATCATGGAGAATAAACTACATCCAACAACAGAGTCACTCAAAACCAAGGCCCAGCCAAGTTGACACAGAACTACCACAGGAGCTTTAGGAACTTTTTCGCTGACAGGTATTAAAGAGTGGTTCAGTGAGAATGACTCATCCATCTGGATGGAAACAGGTTTGGACTGTGTGATCTGTCAGAGTTACTAAGCACAGGAATTAGTGAATAATAATGACAACAGTAGTTACCATCTTTTGAGTGCCAAGCAATATTTTAGGTAGTTTCTACATATAATCTCAGTGGTCAGGAAACTTTCTGTAAAGGATCAGATAGTAAAGATTGTGGGCTTTGTGGGCTACATGGAAGATCCCCAGTTGGCACCAATGATTTGCACTCAACTATCAACCTAAAGGTTGGTGGTTCAAACTTACCCAGCAGTGCTGTTGGACAAAGGCCTGGTGATGTTTCCATGAAGATGAAAGCCAATGCAACCCTATGGAGAAGTTATACTCTGTAACACATGGGGTCCCCATGAATTGGAATTGATGTAACAGCAACAGGTTTGGTTTTGGTTTGGATCGCATGGTCTCTCGGGCAGCAATTGAAGTCTACCCTTGTAGCTCAAAATCAGACATCTTCATTCATGCTCATTTCTTCCACACAATTATACAGTGAAACATTGTTATATTTTTTTCTTATCACATTGGATTGGGATTATTTTCTTATGTTATACAATATTAATAAAAGCATACTTTTAATGACTGTATATTAATCCATCATGTTGTTGGTGGTGCCATCAAGTTCATTCCAACTCATAGCGACCCCATATGGCAGGGTAAACCTACCCATAGCATTTTCTGGGCTGTAATCTTTATGAGTGCAGACCACTAAGTGTTCTCTCCCACAGAGCCACTGGGTAAGTTCAAACTGCCAGTCTTTCTTTTAGCAGCCGAGCACTTAACCATTGAACCACCAGAGCTCCTTATTCTATCATAAGATGTACCATAATTTCTTTAATAATTTGAATACTTTATGATTTTATTACATTTATCTATCTATCTATATATCCCATATATATATAGATATAGATGATAGATAGATCAATAGATCTGTATATTTATTTGTTGTTGTTGTTACATGCCATCGAGTTGGATCTGACTCATAGTGAGCCCTCCTTGGATTTCTGAGCCAGCATTTCTATGGAAGTAGGTTGCCCCATCTTCCTTCTGAGGAGTGGCTGGTGGGTTTGAACCGCCAGCCTTCTGGTTAGCAGTCAAGTGCCTTAGGCATTATGCTACCAGAGCTCCTATATATCTATTAGATCTATCTATCTATCTATCTATCTATCATCTATCTATCATCTATGTCTATATATATGGGAGCTCTGGTAGCATAGTGCCTAAGGCACTTGACTGCTAACCATAAGGCTGGTGGTTCAAACCCACCAGCCACTCCTCAGAAGGAAAGTTGGGCAATCTACTTCCCTAGTGATACTGCCTCAGAAACCGAAGGAGGGGTTGCTATGAGTCGGTTCCAACTCGACGGCACACAACAACAACAACAACAACAACATACAGATACGTGGTTTTGGTTTGGATCACATTGTCTCTGTGGTAGCAATTGAAGTCTACCTTTGTAGCTCAAAAGCAGACATCTTCATTCATGCTCATTTTATTTCATATATACATATGTTCAAAGTTTCCTTCAAGACCTATTTCTAGAATTATTGATGCAAAATAATTAGTTTTTTTAAAGCTCTTTACACATAATTTGGTTTTGTTTTTTGATTTTTATACATAATTCCAAGAGTCTCTGTGTGGTGCCAATAGTTAAATGCTGAACTACTAGCCTAAAGATTGGTGATTAGAACCCACCTAGAGATACGTTAAGGAGTCCTGGTGGCTCAGTGGTTAAAGCATCCAGCTGTTAACCAGAAGATTGACAATTTAAACCCACTGTCTCTCCACAGGAGAAACATGAGGCAGTCTGCTTCCATAAAGATTTACCACCGTGGAAACACTGTGGGGCAGTTCTACTCTGTCCTACAGGGTCACTGTGAGTCAGAATTGATTCAATGGCTGTTGGTTTGGTTTTTGAGTTTTAAAGATGTGTTGTAAGACAGGCCTGGGAATCTGCTTCCAATAGGTCACAGCCCTAAAATCCACGGGGTAGTTTTACTCTGTACGTATGAGGTCACTGTAAGTTGGAATCAACTTGACAGCAACCGACAACAATACATTCCAGATTGAATTTTCTAGAAATTTGTTCTAATTTCCATTTCCCTTAGTAGGTCTGCAAAGAGGGCATGGAAGGGGTGTCTTCTGACCTCCTCCAACTTCACGAGGGGAAAAGAGATTCAAGATAAAATCAGTAGCCCAAGGTTTGTTCCTATGAGGGGGAGGTCAGACACGCCATCATCCTCCAACCTTTTCACCAGTTCTGACACCAACTGTCCCTCCCACAGCACTCTCTACTTCTCTGCTAGGTTTAATATTGCAATGGTCACACAGAACTCACAGACAATCCTCATGATTATGGAGTTTATTAGGGAAGTAACAGGTTACAAGTCAAGTTCAGGAACACTAAGGGTACAAGTCTTCCATCAGGACAGACTCCCCACAATCATGCCCATAATCAAGCCTCTCCATGGCCTTCAGCCTCTTGGCCTGGCCTCTGCCCTTCTTGGGCTAGTGTTATAAAGCTCTTTTAGCTCTGCCAATAGGTGCACCCCACTCTGCCAGCAAGTCTCCTGCTTGAAGGCACTCAGCTTTCTCATTCCATGGCCGGGAAAGTCTGCTATTCTGTCTCGTGCCACTCTATTGGTTCTGCTGCCTCTGCTGCTACCATCTCTCTGCCAAGGAGTCTCTGCACAGGGATCTTAGGTCCAGGGATGCACTTCACTCTTGGTTATTTCTTGGTGACAGTGAGATCCCCCTCTCTGCCTCTGGAATGGCTCGTTTTAAGCCTACTGGGATAGCAAACGTACCAATCCCCATGATTAAGGTTCCATACACTTTATTTCCTTGTCCTACCCACACATGGGTGTCATATACCTTATTCACATTAATAACAAGCTATTCAATCTCCTTGGTGTGTCACAAGCTCCTTACATTTGCATAGTTCCACCCAGTCATCTGGTGGAAGTCACAAAGACCATGACTAGTAGAGCTATATTTACCAATTCACTGCACCACAAGGTCATTGCCAAAAGGGTGTGGGGGAGGTGTCATTTGACTTCTTCTAACTCCAATATGACTACTACACATCTTTGTTGAGATTCCAGGTCTACCCTAAACAGAACTCTAGTGTTCTGTGTTGGGTGGACAATACCAAGAGGAACAAGACCAGGGTGAATTGTTAGAAAAATAAGTTTTATTGAATCATCCATTTGGTGGATGAGCTGAGGTTTAGAGTAGCATCAGCCCCATCCTGTCTCTGCAGGGTGCTTAAGTAGTATTTTAATGCAGGAGGTAGATTGCCTATTTCAAAAGAACCAATCCTAAGTGTTGAAGAGGAACTAAACACAAGGGAGGGTGGGGACAAAATAAGCCCAGGGACAGAGACAAAGGATCCAAGCAGAAACTAAGGGTGAGGGTCGGGGTGGCTTCAAGGTGGGAAAGCAGACAAAAAACCCCACCAGAAACTGGGGGTGGGGGAGCAGGAAAGAAAGTACCTCACTAGAAACTGGGAGTTTGGGGGCAGGGACACCTGAAAGGCAGAAAGGGACACAAAGAGTCTGAGAAGAAATTAGGAGGTGGAAACTAAAAGAGCACTGAGAGAGAAGGACAGAAACTGAGTAGATACTGGCAGGCTGGGTAGAGGGTGAGGGATTTATCTATTATTCGGGGTCCTGAATTTCCTAAGGAGCTAGATCCTTCTCATCATGCCACTAGAAACCATGTGTGAATAGAGGCCATTGTTGAGAGAAAACCATGGGTTATCAGGAGCCATGGTTCAGCAGAGGATATGACTGAGCAGAAGACATAAGTCAGCTGGGGCCAAGGGTCAGCAGGTGTCATGAAGTCAGTAGAAGAACTGAGTCTGGAGAAACCATGAATCAGCAGTAATTAGGAAGAACCGTGGGTCAACAGGGGCTAGTGGTGAGTAGTCATGGATTAAAGAAACCCTGAGTATTTGGAGCCATGGGGCAGCAGAACCAAGGTTTAGTAGAGCAACAAAATATCAGGAACCATGAACCATCAAGAGTCATTGGTTTGGAAGAACCGTGTATATATAGAGACTACGAGTCAACATGAGCCATGAGTTGTCAGGATCCAAGAGTCAGCAGAGGCCATGGATCAACCATAGATATGATTCAAGAGAAGTGATAGATTGGCTGGGATTGGGGTTTAACAGGAGCTATTGGTTGGTAGGAGCCATTATTAGCAGGAAGCATACATCCACCAAAGAGCAAGGAGAGTAGAGGATTAAAAATACAGAAGGATGGCAGCACCAAATTCTGAGATAACTGATGCTACAAGTAAGTGAAGGGAGCTCTGGTAGCATAGTGGCTAAGGCACTTGACTGCTAACTAGAAGGTTGGTGGTTCAAACCCACCAGCCACACTCCTTGGAAGGTATATGGGGCAATCTACTTCCGTAGTGATACTGCCTCAGAAACCCAAGGAGGGGTCGCTATGAGTCGGGTCCGACTCGACGGCACATAACAACAACAACAACAAGAAGAAGTAAGTGAAAGCCAGGATCATGCAACAGTTACAAAGTATCAATGGTGAATAGCAAATTATGGATAACACTGTGAAAAATGCAAATTCTGAAACACTTAATTGTGCTCATGTACATAAATCAAGAGACAGTTGTTCAAACAGAACAAAGAGATTCCGTGTGGTTTAAAATCAGAAAAAGTGTAAATCAGAGTTACATCTTATCACCATATTTCTTCAATCTGTATTCTGAGCAATAATCTCAGAAGCTGGATTATATAAAAAACACAGCATCAGGATTAGAGGAAGACTCATTAACAACCAGCAATATGCAGATAAACCCAACCTTGCTTGCTGAAGGTGAGGAGAACTTGAAGCTTAAAGTGAAGAGAAAATCTTAAAATGAAAAGAACTTAAAGTGATGAAGATCGAATACTACAGCCTTCAGTATGGATTACACCTCAACATAAAGAAAACCAGACCAATAAACAATGTCATGATAAACACTGAAAATACTGAAGCTGTCAATGATTTCATTTTACTTGGATCCACAATCAATGCCCATGGAAACAGCAGTCAAGAAATCAAATGCCATATTGCATTGAGAAAAACTGCTGCAGAAGACCTCTTTAAAGTGTTGTTGTTGTTGTTGTTAGGTGCTGTTGTCTCTGACTCATAGCAACCCTATGCACAGCAGAACGAAACACTGCCTGGTCCTGAGCCAGATTCTTGCTATACTTGAGTCCCTCGCTGCTGCCACCATGTCAGTCCATCTCGTTGAGGACATTGATTGTTGAGGACAATCCCCATAACATAACAGCTCTCTTCCCATTTCCTCTCTGCAGTTACCTTTTCCCTGTGTCCTTCTTTCCTATGCATTCCTGCCCTCTCAGCTATCCCTCTACGCAAATACTGCCCTTCTGGCCTCCCAAGATGGATTGTTCTAAGGAGTGTACCTACTTGGTGTAAATGTTCACCTTATATGCCTCGCTAGTGTTTGGCTGGAAGCCATGGGAGGCTAAATTACTTTTTAAAAATCTGGCATAAATTTGCTCTCTCCCACCATAATGTAAATAATTTTATAAATAATTGAAATATTTATAAACATATGCTCTCAAAGGTATACATTTCAAAGAGGGAGGACAGCTATTAATATTTCTATCACGAGGAATTTCTACTACAAAAAGTTCAGATAGACGCCTATGTGTACAGTGAGCCATCCTGATTGTCTACCTCTACAATATAAGTCAGACTTCTTTGAGTTATAAGGGAAAGAATCCAATTTAATATGGTGTAAGTAAAAAAAATTAATTTACAAGTGCATGGAACTTGGAAATCTAGAATGTAATGTGTCTAGATTTAAGGTATGGCTCGATCCAGGGATCCAGGAGTTTAATGATGTCAACCAGCATATAAATGTCTTCTGTTTAACTTCCACCTCCTGTCTGGTGGTTGAAAGCTCTGATTGGTCAAGTCAGGCCCATATCATGTGCCCACTCTTGGAGTCGGTTATGAAGAGAAATACCACCCATTCCAATCTATGTGACTTGGGAGAAGCTTCAGAATACCCTTCAACTGGGAGCTGCCATTGAAATGTTCAAAGTTGTTTGGATAGTCTCATTTGTCATTTCCCCTTCATCATCTTCTAGAATCTAGATTGTAATTTTCAATGTTGCTAAATTACAGGCTTGGGAACGAAGGTATGGACTATCCTGTTGGATCCAAGATGTGGAGTCATCAGAGAGGAGAGTCTGTGCCTGGAACAGCCATAAGAATAATGCATGATAGACAGGGAGAACAATGT
>NW_006922025.1:1536918-1554226 GCF_000298275.1 Orycteropus afer afer | reverse complement strand
ATAATAATAATGCATGAAAACTCTTTTTTAAGCACCGTGTTTAATAATAGCATCATATCTTGTTTATTTTGAGGGAATGTGAAGGTTGGCAAGATGCCTACAATGGTGCAACATCCGGGAGCTTTCTGTTGTGGATGGCCAGAGTGTGCTTTGACAGAGTAAGCACTTCTCCCCATCTCTCCCCCCGCTCATAGCATAACAGAGGATGGAGAGCCTGTTTTGATTTAATTCAGACCCTTCTAATAACTTGCTTAGCAAAAACAACTGTCCCCAGATGCCCAGGAAATTTCAAGTCATCTCTCCTCCTAACTTGTTCTTCTTCTGCATAAAAACATTTCCAGACTATCACATGCTCCTGGAAATGTACTTTCATGTATGTGAAACCTGCTACTAACGGTTCTCCCAAGAAGAGTTTGAAAGTGTAATGAGTGCCCAAGCTCCTGGTGTCAGAGTTATGATGGAGAGAATTTTCTCCCGAAGGCAGCATTCCCTCCAAGAACATCTACCAGACAACCCTGGGGAGTAGTTGATGTTAACTCAGGCTGTATGGTTGGGAAAACACTTTCTATAAAAACTCAATCTACTCTCTTCTCATGGCTCCTGCTCTTTAAGCTAAAAAATTGGGTCTCCAGCAGGCTGTTTGGAGTCTGCCTCCATTCCCCTTTCAGAGAATTCATCTCTACAGGGAGCCACAATCTATCCTCCTGGGTGACACCATTTGCTGGAGGACAGAGATATATATGTAATTAAATCATGATGATGTCATTTGAAAGGTACCAATTTTAAAAACAGTCAAAATGTTAGAAAACCTTAGGGGAGGAACTAAGGGAGACAATTTTCCCAGGGAATCTAGCAAATTTAGAAAAAGCGAAAACATTCAAATTCAGTCTTGATGAAAAAATAGAAGTTGGTTAAGTCAATATTAACCAAACCAAAACCCACTGATTCTGACTCAAAGAGACCCTGTAGAACAGAGTAGAGGTGCCCAGCAGGTTAAGGCTGCACTCTTTCTGAAAGCGGATGGCCACATCTTTCTCTCACGGAGCAGCTGATATGTTCAAAGCACTGAACTTTGGATGAGCAGCCAAGCATTTAACCACTGAGTTTGTGCCACCAGGGCCCTGGAATCAAGATTAGGCTGGATATTAATAATCATAATAATAGCTAGCGTTTGTTGGTATGTGCCTACTACTGTGTGCTAGTCATTGTTCTAAGTACATGCATGTATTTAAAAACACTTAAATACATGCAATACTTGCAAAGCAGTATCTTGCTTACAAACACCAACTTACAGACAACTCCCACTTACCCTTTAATGTTCTGTAAATTTGCCTTCAGTTTGAAATGACTGAACCAACCCTCACTCTAGGGCTTCAAACTAGTTCCTTCTAGTTCAACCTTCTGTTAAGAATTTGTATTCTTCATCACATTCACCTTCCCTTGCTGCATGTGCAGTTTTTAAATCATTGAAAATGCTTCCAGCCTTTTCTTGCACTACCAAAAACAAACAAACTCACCCCATTGAGTTCATTCCAACTCATTGTGACCCTCATTGGGTTCCCAAGGTGGTAAATCTTTATGGAGGTAGATTGCCCAGTCTTCATTCTGCAAAGTGACTGGTGGGTTTGAACCGCCAGCCTTCTGGTTATAGTCAAATGCCTTAGGCACTGCACCACTAGAGCTCCATAAAGTGAAGTTAAATAAGAAGTAAATGTACCTGTTCCAACTTACAAGTTCAACTTGAAGATACAGAAGCAGATCTCATTTGTAACCCAAGGACTGTCTGTATTGTTGGTAGTTGTCATTGAGTCACTTCTGACTAATGGCAATCTCATGTGTTACAGAGCCAAACTTCTCTACAGGGTTTTCCTGGCTATGAAAGCAGATTGCCAGGCCTTTTCTTCTGTAGTGCTGCTGTGTGAGTTTGAACTGCCAACCTTCAGGTTGACTACTAGGTCAAGTGCAAGTTGTATTAACCCATTTTGTCCTCACAACAACCATAAGTGTTAGTGTTATCCCAGTCTTTGGACTAAGGCCCAGAGAGATTAAGCTATTTGCCTACGGTCACTCAGCAAGTAAGTTATAGAGCTGGGAATTCCAAACCAGGTATTTTGACTCCAGATCCTGTATTCTTAACCTCTTTGCCACAATATCACAAAGAGCAATAGGTGCCATATAGCCAAAGGTAAGGAGACATTTGTGATAGTTTAAAAACATGTCTACAAATTATTGTATATTCTTCAATTCAAGAGATGGAGACTAATTTCCCTCTTCTCAAGTATGAGCTGGTCTTAGTGACTCCTTTCTAATGGGAAAAATATAGTGGAAATGATAGAGGATGGCTTTGAAGACTCATAAAAAAACACAGACTGTGCTGAGACCTATTACACTTATCAAAGCATCATGCTCGGATGCCTTTGCTTCTTAGTGGATGTGGCTTCTTCCTCTCTCTCTCTCTCTCTCTCTCTCTCTGTGTGTGTGTGTGTGTGTGTGTCGTTGCTCTCTCTGGAGAAACCCAGTTGACATATTGTGAAGATACTTAAGAAGCCTATGGAAAGATTCATGTGGTGAGGATCTGAGGTATAGACCCAATATCCAGCAAGCAGTGAACTGAGAGCTTCTGTCAACAGCCACATGAGTGAGCTTGGAAGAAGATTATCCAGTCCCAATGGAGTCTTCAGATGACTGCAGCTCTAGTTGATATCTTGACTACAACTTCATGAGAGGCTCTGAGTCAGACAAACTCACCCAGGCCATTCTAAATCCTGACCCAAAGACACTGTGAGAAAATAAATGTGTGTTGTTATAAGCCAGTAGGTTTTAGATAATTTGTTATGCAGCAACAGAAACCAATATGGTATGGAAATGTTCTGTGGCTTCAGTGTACATAGAAAGGCAATCTTTTGGAGCTGTATCACAATGTTTATAGTGAAGGAGTGATGATGAATGAGGCATTTAGGATAAATAATGAAAGAGAAAAACCATTCTGCAAACTCAAGTTCCTGGCCAAAATCAACTATCTTCCTGTCCAATCCTCAGTCTTCCACATGCATCCATAAAACATCTCCATTTCTAGAATCTCTTGTTTGTGTCACTGTATTTCTTTTATTACAGCATTCCTCATTGTGCAGCTATTTGTGGGCATGTCCTTCTTCCTGAATAGATGGCAATCTCCTGGAATACTGAGCTCACATTTTATTCATCCTCCTCCATGCACACAACTCTTTGGTCACTGCAGGAGCACATAAATGTTTGGGAGATGAATGCTGCCCACGCGGAAACCACACGGTTGATGGATTGACTTTTATTCAGTTCTAGCCAACCTACTGTTTTCTTGTCTTTGGCCTGGAAAATAATGTCCATGAGCAGGATGGATTGATACCCAAGAGGCAAATTAGTTTAAAGTACCAAAGGTACGCTGGATAGTTTTAACATAGTGGTATGAAATGATTAACATCTAAGTGGGCTCAGGAATGATGCACACAAGGACTGTAATTATGGGCCAGTGGACACAGGGTAATAAGCCAATGATATTCTTGGGGTGAGAGCAGTGATGGTTCAGTAATAGAATCCCCATCTTCCATGTGGGAGACCTGGGTTCAATTTCAGGCCAATGAACCTTACATGCGGCCACTACCCACTTTTCAGTGGAGGCTTGCATGTTGCTGTGGTGCTGACCAAGTTTCGGTGGAGCAAAGGTCTGGTGAAAATCAGCCAAAGAAAGCCCTGTGGATCACAATGGGCTGACCCACTGTGCATGGGGTCCTCATGAGTCAAGGTTGGATTCAATGGCAGCTAACACATTCTTGGGAGTAAATAATACTGACCTCCAAGGGTGATGCACATCAATGCAAACTACCATTTCTATGTAAAATTGGAATTAATTTTTCCTTCCTGCCTTGTTCACCTCTATTTTTTCAGTGCCTGCACATAGAATATGTTTGATACATATTTATTGACTGAAGCAATGCTGATGTAGCATGTAATTAATATTCATGGCATTCAAGTTCTCTAGACTGTTCATAAAGATAAGGAGTTTAGTCTTATTTAGGAGGGTGTTCATGGATTGAAGAAGAATTCTCTCCAGTTACAGGAAGACAGGGGCAGGCCACAGATCCTACAATTAGCAGCCAAGCAAAGGTTATCAGGGCCCCATAAAACTGGCAAAGGTTCTAAAAAATAAAATATAAATAAAAGGAGAGGCCCAAGCATATCAACTTGCAGAGGGGACAGCAGCTGGTTTTGCTGTGGTTTTGCTACCCATTATTTTACCCTTTTCCTTTTAGTAACTGTCTCTAAGTTTCTTCTTTTGCTTCTTCCTGGTCCATATGTTTGAATGAAGGTTACTCCTGGTTCCTGGGAAGCACATGCA
Organism: Orycteropus afer afer; assembly: GCF_000298275.1. NCBI lineage: Eukaryota > Metazoa > Chordata > Mammalia > Tubulidentata > Orycteropodidae > Orycteropus > Orycteropus afer. The sequence continues at coordinate 1,549,854 of NW_006922025.1, read as the reverse complement.
GCCCATACCTAGCCCGCAGAAACACTATATTCTCCTGGTAACAGTGATTAGCTCAGGAATGGGTATTTGACCCAGTTGTAGCCAATTAAAATGTGTAAGACTTTTGCTGTGACTGATGGAGAAGTGACCTGTCCCATTTTCTTCTGTACTTGAGCCTGGAGGAGTTGGATATAGAAATGCTGACATCTGTCTTGCCATTAACTGGTAGAACTCAGGATTGAGGCCATCAGAATGGAAGTCAGATGGGAGAGTATGTCATCAGAAATAGAGTTCTGATGACACAATTTCAGACTCTCAATCAAGCCATGTCCCCATATATAGGATCTTTGGGCTTTTAATGTGGCATATATCGGATTCTCTTTTTTTGTCTTAAACCAGCTTGAGTTGCATTCTGTCACTTGTAACAGAGTCTTGGCCAAAAGGGGGCTGCCTTTGTATATCATCTCAGTAGTTGAGGCTCTGCCCAGGGTATACATGATATCAGGCTCCAGGCAGCAAGAGTAAATCAGTTTCCAGTCATTGGTGAAGATGAGGATTCTAATATAATGATTCTCTTGGACATTGGGTTAGGCTTTCAGACAGAAGACTTCAGCACTTACAGCTGAGCATGGCTGATGAAGGCACGGACTGATGCCACAAACCACCATGACTGGTGGATACCTATGTTCAGCTCTATCAAAGGTGCTAGTACCTGAGTTTCCTGGAGAAAGACATCCATGACACATGTGAGCTGAGCTGAGGTCAAATCAGCTTGGAGTTTCTGGCCTCCAGAACTGTGAGAATAAACTCCTGTTTCTTAAAGCCATCTCATTTGTGGTATATTTTTATCAGAGTGGCACTAGGTAACCAAAACGGAATATGGTACCAAGAGAGTGGGGTGCTGCTCTGACAGATACCTAAAATATGAAAACAGGACTGGAGTGCATCCACATATATTGTGAAATGGACATGAGGAGTTAGGTTGAGGACTCAGGCACAGAGTTTCAGCAACAGATCCAGCACAGAGGGGAAGAAGCTAGAATTGGGCAAGGCAAGAATCAAGCACAGGAGCATCTACCAGGACTCACAGACTAATTATTCATTGTTCAAATATCAAAGACTGCAGCCAATGTAGATATCATTCAAGCAGATAGCTGCATGGGACTTGGCTGATTTGGTGGTGTGGTGGCGGTCTGTGTATGTATACACACATGCACGAATAGGTGCACACAGCAGGAGTCCAAGTGTTGCTATATTTGAAGTTGTACTGCAAGCATAGTTCTGGGCAATCAATCCACTCAGAGTAGGAACCCAGACACTAGTAGGAGATATAGGAAATTATCTACCTCACCTTTTCACTTACCAGGGCAGCATGTGATCACTGCAGGGGAATAAATAGAGGTGGAATCCTCCTTGGACCAGGCCACCACAGAAAACAAAAATCCTCACAAGTGGACCAGTAAGCAATGCCATGATAAACACTGAAAATACTGAAGTTATCAACGATTTCATTTTACTTGGATCCACAATCAGTGCCCATGGAAGAAGCAGTCAAGAAATCTAACAAAGTACTACACTGAGCAAATCTTCTGCAAAAGACCTCTTTTATGTATTAAAAAGCAAATATGTCACTTTGAGGTTTAAAGTGCCCCTGACCCAAGCTACGGTATTTTCAATCACCTCACATGCACTGAAAGATGGACAGTGAATAAGGAAGAACAAAGAAGCATTGATACATTTGGATTACAGTGTTGACAAAGAATACTGAATATACCATGGACTGCCAAAAGAACAAACAAATCTGTCTGGGAAGAAGTACAGCCAGAATGCTCCTTAGAAGCAAGGTTGGGAGACCACTCCCCAGAGAAGGGCACCATGCTTGGTAGAGTGGAGGGTCTGTGGAAGAGAGGACGAACCCTCAGATGGACTGACACAGGAGCGGCAATAATGGGCTCAAACATGGTGCTGATTATGAGGATGGTGCAAGACCAGGCAGTGTTTTGCTCTGTTGTACAGAGTTGCTATGAATCAGAACTGACTTGACAGCACCTAACAACAACCAAACTCACTGCCATCGAGTCAATTCTGACTCACAGCAACCCCCACTGGGTTTGCGAGGCTGTACATCTTTATAAAAGTAGATTGTCCCATCTTCCTCCCATGAACAACAAGAATAATACATTTTAATTTCTATTGGAAGTTCACTGTTCTTTTTATTTCTCCAAAAATTCTATTTTCTGTTCCTCACATGATATTCTTCTAGATGAGAATCAGAAACTGTGTTAGACTGGATTCTCTAGAGAAACAAAACCAGTAAAGCTTATATGTAGAGAGAAAGAGAAATTTATCTTAGGAAAATAGCTCACACACTTATAGAAGCTGGCAAGTCCAAAGTTCTTGGATCAAACGTCAAGCTGGAGGCTTTTCCCGACTCATGCAGGCAGTATACTGGCTGTTGACTCCAATGAATGATGAATCCAAGATCTCCAGGCCGAATGGTTGATTGTTCACTCATGGACAGCTGTAGGCAGCACAACAGAATCCCGATCCACAGAAGAGTGTCTCCTTTCCCAGAATGTCCATAAATATACTGGAAGCTGGCCACACCCCCAGGGAAACTCCTCTTCAATGGATTGGCTGCTCAAAACATGTACCTCTGATCCCATCATGGGAATAACCACATCACAACTCCTTAAACCACACAGAATTGTGGTCCAGCCAAGTTGACACACAGCTCCAACTATCGTAGAAACTTATAGTCAAGATCCAAAGAAGTCTCATTGGGATTAAGATTGGATATGATTGGAGTCTACTATTTTGAGTGTTTCCATTCAGGATGCTGTGTTTTTTCACTTATTCAAGTCTTTGCCTAGCTCAGTAAAATGATACAACTCATTCATACAACTACAGTACATTCTTTATTCAGTTGATTTTTTTGTTATTACATGTTATTTTCATTAATGGAATATTTAAAATAATGCATTTTCTTACCAATAATTGCTGGTTTAATGGACCTCATTAAATAAAAGTTATTGATGGTGAGAAAGATCAATGAGTGGGTAATCAGAGACAGATAAACACACTACCTACAACTCAGTTGTGGATTTGATCACCTCATAAGTAAGTGAAACAAACAAACAGACAACAACACAACTCAAAAACACTGCTTTTCCCCTTTTCAACAATTTGGTGGTTATGCCTATGTGCTAGGGAGCCATGATTTAGAAAATGTACATATGCACGTTTATAATTTCTTTATTCATTCACTGTTTTATTAACTTGGGGGGGGCACACAAATCAATACATCATGTTTATTTTCCAACTTAATTGTTTGAGGAGTCACACATGACATTTAGCAAGGTTCATTGTCCCCCATGGTGTCTACCCCCATCCCACCAGTAACATGAGAAGTTGATTCACTCCAAATGTCAGGCAGAAGACCTGGCAAGTCTGACCAGTACAGCTATTTCTGTCACTGTCTCACTGTTTTGTTCAGTCCAACGGGAGCTCATGCACTGCCCCAGGGATGCCGTTGCAATACCTCACTGATACCTCACAATGGGTTCCAGAATTTTCCACTTTCAACCTACATCGGCACATCTCTCTATTGGTGCAAAAATACGAATCTCTTGTAATATGAAAAAGTGTTGATTGAATATTGAAGAATTAAAGGCAGAATGAAGAATTCGAAGTATTATGAAAGTAGCAAAGGCAGGAACCAGTTACCACCACTAAGGCTGGGAAGACAAAGAGGTTAGAATGATTAAAACTTACAAACTTGGAGGAGGAGCACCATGGTGCTAAGCCCCAGACAGTTGAGGAGGGACCCTGCTTGGCTGGTGCTGGTGTCTTTGAGAGGGAGCCCTGAGGCTGATACTGAGAGTATGGATTCTGATGCTACTTACGAAAGGACCTGCCACCACTGTCATGAAGAAGCATTGCTAGGGTGAGTTTACAGGCAAACAGGAAAGAGCAAACCCCGTCTCCTTCTTCCAACTAGGCCATTGCTCTCTAGTGCCCTCTATTGACAGAGTCTAATAGGAAGCCAGTTGGCAATGCAAAAATGCCATTTGCCAAGTACCAACCAGTTCCAAGCTCAGAGATAACAGCTTAATAATTGGCAGAACCCCCTTACTTCTCTCTATCTATTTGTCCCTGTCATTCCTGTCTGTGCAGCATTTCAATTGCTCTCTGGCTGACATCCTGAACTCATTTGCTTCAAACAAGCAGATTGGTACCACTGATTAAAAACCCAATACTGCCCAAATGCATTTCTATCTTCCTCTAAGTGGCTGTTTTTCCATCTTCTGCAAAGACTATTTTAAATCTCTATTTTCTTGAAACTACTACCTCCTTTCCTCTGTTGCTAGCTCCTAGTTCATAGATGGATACTCTCTGTCACACCCCTACTACCCAACAGACATCTACATCCAGCCTTCCCACATCCTCGCTAGTCACAATGAAAAGGTGGTGTTCTTGGATCAGGCCATCCCTGTGCCTGTGCCTTGGGTCCCACCACCTCATCTTTCTAGAAAATTTAACATTCACTCCTTCCCAGCTCCATTCTATATTTTGATCCCTCCTCTTTACCAAGAAAACCTTTGGCTTATCATAAATTTTAATTTCATTTAGTAAAAAAGAAATACATTCAGCAAAAAGTATAGCTGCTTTAGAAAACAATTTGGCAGTTTACTGTAAAGTTAAATATACACTTATCATACAACCTGGAAATCTCACACTGGGTACTTACCCAAGACAATGGAAAAGATATTCACAGAAAAACACATACACAAAAGTTTATTAAAGCTCTCTTCCTAATCACTAAAAACTGGAAACAATACAAATGCCCTTTAATTGGTAAATGGACAAAGAAATCGTCTTACATTTATGCAATGTACTCAATCCAGTAACCTGTTGCCAACTTCTTGACCCCAACTCATGATGACCCCGTGAGTATCCAAGTAGAACTGTGCTCTGCAGTACTATGACTCTTCAGTAGTAGATGGCATGACCTTTCTTCTGAGGTGCCTCCAGGGGACTTGAACCACCAACCTTTCACTTAGTAGCTGAGTGCTTAACCATTTGCACCACCTGGGGATAGAAAATAGTGAACTATTGATACACAGAACAACACAGATCTATCTGATATGTATTATACTAAGTGGAAGAAAATAGATTCAAGAAGCAACCTACTATATGATTCCTTAATAAGACATTTTGCAAAAGGTAAAGTTATAGGGACAGAAAACAGGTCAGTGATTGTCATCAAGAATCTCTTGGGAATTTAAAAAGATAAGCATTTTCCATTAAAAAAAAAAAAATGTTACACACTCCAAAAGCCCATTTGGATCCCACCCTTCCCTTCAAACTACTGTCAACATTGCACTCACTTTCCAGGGAATTTTATCAGAAGAGTCACCTGGATTCAGTTTCTCTACTACCTTTCCTTCCATTCACTCCTCAGCCTTGAGGAGTTGCTTTCACATTATTGAATCCAATTAGCATTTCTCTGTTCTTATCTTTCTGGACTTTGCTCTGCAGCACCTTAAAAGAGTTGCAACCCCTCCTTTGTTTAGCCTAGAGAACTAGTCTTGCTGTCCAAACAGCCCAAAGGCAGATATTATATACAGAGTCTGCTTTATAATTGCTCCAGTATCCAGCTCAGCTCATGCCACAGAGGAGGAAAGACCCAGAGACCACTTCGGGGAAGTTTGCTTTGGAAGAGGTAGCTAGAAAAGGTGGCACTGCCCCAACTTTTCAAATCAATTCACTGTTTCCCTTGCTTTGCTTCCTCGTGAAGATCTTTCTCCCATTCATCCCCAGTCACTGAGAACAAGACATAAATGAATCACAATTACACGAAAGCTAATGAGAGCTTAAGTATTTGGTTTTTGCCCCTCTAAGTATATTACCAGGAGCTCTGGTAGCATAGTGGCTAAAGCACTTCACTGCTAACCAGAAGGCTGGCGGTTCAAACCCACCAGCCACTCCTCGGAAGGAAGGTTGGGCAATCCTACTTCCGTAGTGATACTGCCTCGGAAACCCAAGGAGGGGTCGCTATGAGTCAGGGCTGACTCGACGGCACATAACAACAAAGTATATTACCCAGCATGACAGACTTCTTTCATTGAACCTTGAAGAAGATGCCTTTTCACTCTCTGGAACCAGTTCAGATTCTGGATTTATTGCATGTTCTGTGTATCCTCTTTGATTGATTGGTGCTGAACAGCCGAGCAGCCACATTACTAATTATCTTCTGGATGTAATGCAGTTGAAGAGTCATTAAGGACTCTCTAAATTTGGAAGGCATCCACTGCCAAACAAAGGGACTCTCCTCTTGCCTCTGTCAGGAGGAGAATGCACAGTCAGGTCCCAGGGGCCCTCTTTCACTCAACTTGGGCTTCAATTATGTTCTAGCAACTCCACTAAAGCAAGGCATACCCCTAATTTTTCCCAGTGACAAAGATGAAGCCGAATTCTGCTGAAGTGCCAACATTTTATTTTTAAGTTTCTTTTTAGTAGAATCTGGTAGACTTTTCTTTCTTGTAGGACACAGATTGCTATAGTGTGTGTAGATGGCATTGGATTAATTTCAAGGCAGAGTCATGTGATTTGAGTGACTCTACGTACTTACCCTATTGGCCTGTCTGATGACAAATTTCCACTGCTGAGTATACAATCCCCTTGTGAAATTAAGGAGTTGTGACCTAATTAAAAAAAAAAAAAAAAACTGAGCAGAAGGGAAGCACACATTTAAACTGATAGATTAACTTGAGACCATGTATACAAAAACTTAGTACAGTATCTGGAGCACAAAAAGTACTTAATAAGTAGTAACTTTACTTCTATAACTAATCATTGCTGGATCTTTCATTAAACACATCTTTATTGAACATCTGTTCAGTGTCATGATACTGTATTAGATGCTAGGAATTCAGAGACAAATTGCCACAATCGCTGTTCTCAAAAAGCCCACTGAAATGTTCATACACAATGGAGTACTATGCACTATGCAACACTACAGAAAAATGTGGAATCTGTGAAACACCATGTAACGTGGAGGAATTTGGAGAACATTATGCTGAGTGAAATAAGTCAATCACAGAAAGACAAATATTGTATTAGTCCACTATTTTTAAAAAGTCAAGGAAAGGCTTACATAGGGAAGGAAAGTTTCTTTGTTGGTTACCAGGGATGGGAGGGGGTTGGAGGGAAAATTGCTAGATAGGTACGAAAAATAAAATAAAACTCACTGCTGTCGAGTTGGACCTGACTCATAGTGACCCATCCTTGGGTTTCTGAGGTGGTATCACTACGGAAGTAGATTGCCCAATCTGCCTTCCGAGGAGTGGCTGGTGGGTTTGAACTGCCAGCTTTATGGTTAGTAGTCAAATGCCTTAGGCATGACGAGTACTGATATGGGTAAAGGGAAAGGCAATATACCAAAAGCAAATGACCAACACAGTAACACTAAGGAAAAGGAAGACATAGAGAGGTGTACAAGACAACAAAGGTAACACTTTTACATACACAATACAGCATTATCTGTAATAAAAACATGATGGATATAGAGGTGTTGTTGTTGTTATGTGCCGTCAAGTTGGACCCGACTCACAGCAACCCCTCCTTGGGTTTCCTAGGCTGTATCATTACAGAAGTAGATTATTCAACCTTCCTTCTGAGGAGTGGCTAGTGGGTTTGAACCGCCAGGCTTCTGGTTAGCAATCAAGTGCCTTAGGTACTACACTACCAGAGCTACCAGGATACAGAGGTAGAGAGGCTAAATCATCAGGTAGATCTAGGCAAAAGGGAATATATGAAAACAAAAATAAAAAAAGCCTCTGCCATCAGGGCATTAAAACACATAAATAAACCATTTGAGTTTGATATACTACGTGCTGTGTGCTCTCTATAATAATTAAAAAAAAAAAAAAAGCCCATTTCCATTCAGTCAATTCTGAATAATAACGATCCTATAGAACAGAACAATCGTTATAGAAGGAGACTGCCACGTCATTCTCCCATGAGCAGCTAGTGGATTTGAACTGCCAACTTTCAGTTAGCAGCAGAGCTCTTAACCATTGTACCAGCAGGGCTCCTTATCTCTATAATGGACCTATATATTAAGTATATTGCAAGAGTGGAGAAGGGAAAACGAGTTGTGCTTGTGCAAGACAGAAACACTGCTCAGAAGCGGATCAGGAAGACAAAGGTCTCTCTCTATGCATATTAACTAATTGCCATCGAGTTGATTCTGACTCATAGTGCCCCCTCATTGGCTTTCCAAGGCTGTAAATCTTACAGAAGTAGATTGTCTCATCTTACTCCCATGGAGCAGCTGGTGGGTTCAAACTGTCTACCTTTTGGTTAGTAGCCAATGCCTTGACTGTAGTGCCAAAAGAGCTCCTATGTAGATTCCAGGAAATCCTATGCCCTTTCAGTCTTTTTGTGATTCATTTGTTCTGACATGTGGAGGAATGTAGAACAAAATTTATCTCGAAAAATATTCTCAAAGATTGAATACCACTCCAAGGTGAACAGGCTTAATCCCTTAAGAAATGTGGGACCACATGTAGGTTTTTAAGCAGTAACACAAAACGATTTTTCATTTAGGAAGACATGTTTTCACAGTGAAAGACAGAGGTTAGCAATCTATGGTTTGTGGACAGAGGTTGGCAAATCCAGGCCCTATATTATTATTATTATTATTATTATTATTATTATTATTATTAATGGCTCATGAGCTAAGCATGGTTTTCACATTTTTATGTGTTTGAGAATCAAAAACAAAATAATTCTTACATGGTATATCAAATCTATCTAAAATTCAATTTTCAGTGTTCATAAATTAAGTTTTATGGAATATAGTCCCATCCATTCCTCTAAACATTGTCTATGGACACTCTTCTGCTACCAAAGCAGAGGCAAGTGGCTGGAAGAGTGAAATAGTAACATATTTACTATCAGCCCTTTTCAGAAAAAGTTTACCAGCTCCTAGCTGAAGGAAAGGAACTCTGGTGGCATAGTTTCTATGGCATTTGACTGCTAACCAGAAGGCTAGTGATTCAAACCAACCAGCCACTTCTCGGAAGGAAGATCGGGCAATCTATTTCCATCCTGACACCACCTCAGAAACCCAAGGAGGGGTCGCTATGAGTCAGATCCAACTCGGCAGCAATGAGTTTGGCTATGTTTTGGAGCTGATGGATATAGATTGTTAGAGCAGAGAGAAAACAGAAGGCTGTGAGGCCAATGCCAAGGTCAGAGGGAAGATATTCTTCTTCAATGTTTTTTTAATCTAAGTAATGTACTAACGAACTACTACCATCGGCTATGAAGTCGATCTTGGCTCATGGCAACTCCATGTCTGTCAGAGTAGGGTTTTCAATGACTGATTTTTTGGAAGGAGATCACCAGGCTTTTCATCCAAGGCATCTGGGTGAACTGCAATGTTCAATCTTTCAGTTAGCAGCTGACAGCATTACCATTTTCAACAACTCAGGGTCCCCACATAGTGTATGTTAACAATTAACCCATTGTCATCACGTTGATTCCAACTTATGGCCACACCATGTGTTATGACGTAGAACTACTCCATGGAGTTTTCTTGGCTATAGTCTTTCTGAAAGAAAACCACTGGGCCTTTCTTCCACAGGCCACTGGATGAGTTTGAACTGTCAACCTTTAGGTTACTGGCCAATCGAATACCACATACACCACCCAGGGTCCTCCTAAAATTTTACAGACTCCCTTTAAAATCTTCTAAGTAGGGAGTCAGAAGATGGCATTTTTCCTGTAGCACACCCATTAGTTCCCTCTGGCATTTTAGTGCCTGAAAAACTAGGTGCAGCAGTTTGAAGCAGGGATTCTTGTGCTCTGAACAGCTCATTAAGTCAGAGTACGCCAAACTCAGGAGAGTAGGATTAGAAAGGAGAAAGGGACAGTACAATTACATGATAAAAATAAAATCAGGCAAAGCTGCCCTGCAGAGCACCAACTGGCTGGCGAGATGGGGCATCAGAGGGCTCCCTGGCGCAGCGGAGAGAACACACTGGAGGACCTGTGGCCACTCCACAGACCTACCTTCAGCACCTGCTTTTATCAGTAAACTTGGGACCAATGGGAGGGAGCAGAGACCCCTCTGGGCGGGCCCTGGAAGGAACTTGCCTCCTGGATCAGGGCAGCTATTCTAGGTCAGCTTTTTGGAACAGAGGGGCCTGGAGAGCAGAGTTTTTGTGGCTGTCTGAACCTGTCAGAAAGTGGCATTCCCCTAACAATTGGAGTCTTTCCCAAACTTGAGATGTGAGTAACAGTATAACATCACCATTAGCAGCCCACTCAAAGCCCTGGAAATGGCTACTGGTGCCTTGGAGCTTTTCTTTTCTCCCCCCCCCTCTTTTCTTCCTCCTTTCCCTGCCTCTCCCCTGACTGACTCATCCAATAGGAAAACCACATTAAGCCACCATAACACTTGCCAGCTCAAATCCTAAACTCCCTTCATGATGAATAGAAACCTGCATCAACATTCCATACAGTGATTCCATCATCACAAAGAAAACTGCAGAGCAACCCAGCACACCTGAATTAATAACCAAAAAATAAAATATACCAGCTACACCTTTCCAAAAATATTAAATCATAAAACCAAGACAAAAACAAATCAATACATAACTAACAGTTAAAGATAATTTCAAAATGTCTAGGAAACAACAGGCAACCTGAAATCAAGCAAAAAAAAAAAAAAAACGAGGATAAGACAATAGAAGTAAAATCCCAAAGAAAAATCTCATTAAACATGGAGGAACAGGAGGCAATAGAATGATCTGAGAAGGAATTTAGAAGGTATGTTTATAGAACTGTACAAGAGGTTATGGAAACCCCAAACAGAAGCAAGGAGAACACAGACAGCACCCTGGAAGAACTCAGGAAAACCATTCAAGAACAAGATTAATACACAATCAGAACTCATACAAAAACAGCAGTTAGAAATCCAGAGATGAATACCAAAATTGCAGAATTACACAACACAGTGGAAGCACAAAAGAATAGGCTAGAACTGGCAACTAGAAGATAGATCCCTGGACACCAGCCTGCATGAAGAAAAATCAGAACAAAGATTTAAGAGAAATGAAGAGAACCTCAGAATTATGTGGGACAACATGAAAAGAAACAACATACTCCTCATTGGAATCCAGAACAAGAAGAGGCAAACTTGAGAAAATTGTGGAAGACTTACTAACAGAAAACTTCCCTCATATCATGAAGGAAGAAAAGATATTTGTCCAAGAAGTTCAAAGAACCCCATACAGGATAGATCCTGAGAGAAAAACACCATATACATATCATAATCAAACTCTCCAAAACCAAAGACAAAGAAAGAATCTTGTGAGCTACCCAGGAAAAAGATATATTACTTATAATAATCAAACAGTTAGGCTGAGCTCTGATTACTTAGCAGAAACCATGCAGGCAAGAAGGCAATGGGAAGGCATATATAGAACACTGAAGGAATAGAACTTCCAACCAAGAATCCTATATCCAGCCAAATTGTCCATTAAATATGTCCATTAAATATGAGGGTAAAATCAAGACATTCTCAGACAAACAGAAATTAAGGGATTTTGTGAAAACCAGACCAATCTTACAAGAAATGCTTAAGGAAGTCCTTCCAATAGACTCCAGAGACCAACAGACAACAGAGAAAAATAAAAATCAGGACACATGACACCAACAATAAAACCAAATCAGAAATAAATGCTCAAAATAAGACCATAAAACATTGTACACTGAAAAACAAGGAAGTTAATCTGCATACAACAGCAACTAACCAAATAGAGGGAATAAAAGTTCTAGGTACAAAACTTCCAAATGGAGAGGAAAGCAGGACAATGCCTTCATAGAACAGACTGTTCCAAAAACATAGAGACAAGAATTCACTTCAAGGTAACCACAGAGAAAATTAACAATCCCTCTAAGCAAACCTAGAAGGAAGGAAAACATACAGGTTTAGTAAGCACAAAACCAACAATAAAGAAGAAAAGAGAGGAAACACTTGACAAAAAAATGAACTCAGCACAGAAAATATGGACCAAGGAAACTCCAACAAACACAACAGAATTACGGCAATCAATTCATACCTATCACTGATTATACACAATGTGAATGGACTAAATGCACCAATCAAGAGAAAGAGAGTTGCAGACTGGATAAGAAAAGAAGACCCATTGATATGTTGCCTAAAAATGACCCACCATAGAAACAAAGATAAAAACAAACTAAGAGTTAAGGAGTGGAAAAAAATATACCAAGCCAACAGTAACCAAAAAAGAGCAGAAGTGACAATATTAATTTCTGATAAAATAGACTTTAAGATGAAAACAACATAAGAGACAAAGAAGGTCACTATATGATGCTGAAAGGGTCAATTGTATCTATACACCCAATGAAAGCCTCCAAAATACATGGAGCAAATATTAATCTAATGAAAAGGGAAAATAGACAACTCTACAATAGTAGTAGGAGACTTTAACACACTACTTTCAAGGAAAGACAGCTCAACTAGGAAAAAAACTCAACAAAGATATGGAAAAACTCAACAACACAATCAACCAACTCAGCCTCATAGATATATACAGAGCATTCCATCCAACAAAAGCACAATTGACAGTCTTCTCCAGTGCACATGGATCATTCTCCAGAATAGCTCATATGTTAGGACATAAAACAAGCCTAAATAAATTCAAAAATATTGAAATACTACAAAGCCTCTTCTAAGAAAACCATTGTTGTTGTTGTTGTTTGCCATTGAGTCAGCCCCGACTCATAGTGACTCCTCCTTGGGTTGCTGAGGCAGTATCATTATGGAAGTAGATTGCCCAGTCTTCCTTCCGAGGAGTGGCTGGTGGGTTTGAACCGCCAGCCTTCTGGTTAGCAGTCAAGTGCCTTAGGCACTATGCT
>NW_006922025.1:1527975-1536437 GCF_000298275.1 Orycteropus afer afer | reverse complement strand
AGAAAATCAACAAGACAAAAAGTTGGTTCTTCAAAAAGATTAACAAAATTGACAAACTATTGGCAAATATAACAAAAGAAAGGAAAGAGAAGATGCAAATTACAAGAATAGTAAACAAAAATGGTGTCATCACAATGGAACCAACTGAAATATAAAAGATACTGACAGAATATTATGAAAACCTGTACTCCAACAGATTTGAGAACCTAGAAGAGATGGACAAGTTTCTGGAACCACAAGACCTACCTAAACTATCCCATTCAGAAAAAGAATACTTAAACAGACCCATAATAAAAGAAGAAATTGAACAGGTCATAAATAAATAAATAAATAAAACTTCCCATAAAGAAGAGTCCTGGCCCTCATGGCTTCACTGGAGAATTTTACCAAATATTCAGGGAAGAGTTGACACCTATACTACTCAACCTACTCCAGAACATAGAAAAAGATGGAATCCTCCTAAACTCATTTTATGAAGCAAGTATAACACTAATAACAAAACCAGGGAAAGACACTACTAAAAAGGAAAATTACAGACCACTATCCCTCATGAATATAGATGCAAAAATCTTCAACAAAATCCTAGCCAACAGAATCCAACAACATATAAAAAATATAATACATCCTGACCAAATGGGATTCATACCTGGTATGCAAGGATGGTTCAACCTCAGTAAAATAATCAATGCAGTCCACCACAAAAACAAAAGAAAGGGACCAAGTGACACAGAAAAGGCATTTGATAAAACACAGCACCCATTCCTGTTTAGAACTCTCAACAAAATAGGGATAGAAGGGAAATTCCTCAACATAATAAAAAGCACATATGCAAAGCCAATGGCCAACATCATTATTAATGGAAAAAGACTCAAAGCATTCCCCTTGCAAATGGGAACCAGACAGGGATGCCCTCCCTCTCTCACCATTCCTATTTAATATTGTATTGGAAGTGCTGGCCAGGGCAATAAGGCAAGAAAGTGAAATAAAAGCATCCAAATTGGCAAAGAGGAAGTAAAGCTATCTCTATTTGTGGATTATATGATCCTGTACATAGAAAACCAAAGACATTCAGGCAAAAGACTACTAGGACTAATAGAGAGGTTCAGCAAAGTGGCAGGATACAAGGTCAACATACAAAAATCAGTTGGATTCATCTACACCAATAAAGAATCCTCTGATAAAGAAATAAGGGAAACAATACCATTTACATTGACTACTAAAAAGATAAAATATCTAGGAATAAACCTTACCAGAAACACAAAAGACCTATACAAAGGAAACTATAAAACACTACTATAAGAGGCAACATAGGCTCTACATAAATGGAAGGACTTGCCTTGTTCATGGATAGGTAGACTGAATATTGTGAAAATGTCAACACTACCTAAAGCAATCTACACATTTAATGCAATTCCAATCTAGATGGAATGTCCAATAAAATTTTTTAAGGACATGAAAAACCAATTATTAACTTCATATGGAAAGGAAAGAGACCTCAGATAAGCATAGCACTATTGAAGAAAAAGAACAAAATGGAATGTCTCACACTCCCACATCTTAAAACCTACTATACAGCCACAGTAGTCAAAACAGCATTGTATTGGTACAATGACAGACAGACCAATGGAACAGAATCAAAAGCCCAGAAAAGACTCATCCATCTATGGACAGCTGATCTTTGACAAAGGTCCAAAACTCATTAAATGGGGAAGAGATAGCCTCTTTAACAAATGGTGTGGGCAAAATTGGATATCCACTTGCAGAAAAATGAAACAAGACCCATACCTCACCCATACACAAAAACAAACTCAAGTTGGATCAAAGAATTAAATGTAAAACCCAAAACTATAAAATCCATCAAAGTTAAAATAGGGGCAAATCTAGGAGCCCTAATCTGTGGCATAAATAGACAATCAACCATAACCCATAATGCACAGGAGGTCAAAGAGAAGCTAGATGACTGGGATCTTTTAAAAAATAAATTCTTATGCACATCGAAAGACTTCATCAAAAGGGTAAAAAGAGAAGCTACAGATTGGGAGAAAATATTTGCCTATGAGATATCTGACAAAGTACTTATTCCCAAAATCTATAGAAAACTTCAGCACCTCAACACCAAAAAGACAAACAATCCACTTCAAAAACGGGCAAGAGACTTGAACAGACACTTCACTAAAGATGATATGCTGGTGGCCAACAAACACATGAGGAATTGCTCATGATCTTTAGTCATCAGAGAGATGCAAATCAAAACAACAATGAGATATCATCTCACCCCAGCAAAGTTCAACAGTACAGAAAATAACAAATGTTGGCAAGGTTGCAGAGAGATTGGAACTCTTGTGTACTGCTGGTGGGATTGTAAAATGGTACAACCATTGTGGCCATTGATATGGCATTTCCTTAAAAAACCTGAAAATAGAACTACCATTTGACTCAGCAATTCCATTACTAGGAATATATCCTAAAGAGGTGAGAGGCAGGACACGAACAGACATATGCACACCCATGTTTATCGCAGTTCATTATAGCAAAGAGATGGAAACAACCTAAATGCTCATCAACAGATGAATGGATAACCAAATTATGATACATTCACACAATGGAATACTATGCTACATTAAAGAACAATGAAGGATACGTGAATCATCTTACAACGTGGATGAGCCTGGAGGACATGCTGAGTGAAATAAATCAATCACAGAAGACGAATATTGTATGAGCCCATTACTGTAAAAGGACAAAGAAGGGTTTGCTTAAAGAAGGTAACTCACTTTGTAGGTTATGGGGTAGGGAGGGAAGGTGAGGAAGGAAGAGGAGGAATTAATTTTGGGCTAGTTGGGGGCCACATGCTGAGGTGAGTAAGGGGAGGGATGGCATGGAAAGAGTCTATGACCACCATGATAACATTAGGGAAAGGGAGGACACCAAATTGTGCACATAAGATATAGACAACAGAGGCTTATATCCACAATACTGCATTACTATTAACACCAAACACCAGGCTACAGATTAACACATAAACAGCTGAGATGATCAGATGGGGATGAGTGAACAGGATTATATGCTAGACCAAGGATAGATTCAGCCGAGGCCAATCTTGCACAGATACCATTGGTACAAAATACCTGCAACTCCTTACAGAAACAACAGAAGACAGGCATAAAGCAATCCCTCGCAGATAGCCAGACACTGTGGGAGAGAGATCCATAAGATCTACCAACTCAGGACCATAGTGTTGGGGGGACACCAGCCTTAGTTAGCACAACAAAGGACATAAAAATCTTGCTCCACAACCTACGTTGGTGAGTAGTGACTGAGGTCTTAAAAGCTTTACAAGTGGCCATCTAAGATGCAGCTAATGGTCTCCTATCATCGGAAGCAAAGAAGAGTGCAAAAAACCAAGGGCATTTGGAAGCAATCAGCCCTAGGACACGATGGCCCTCAAGACCAGAAAAACTAGATGGTGCCCAGTTACCAATGCCAACCACTCGGGAGGGGATCAAAACTGGAGATTTTGGATAGAGTGGGAGGAAAAACATGGAAGAAAATCCAAAAACACAAAAATGACCAGAATTACTAGTCAGATGGACTCTGGTGAGACCTCCAATATTATGGCCCTGGGATATACTTTGGGCCTGGAATAAAACTCACTTCTAGGGACTGGCTCTGAGCCCAATAGTAAACAAGACATACATGCAGACCACGCAACCCAGGGTGATGCACATACTCTATGGAGATGCATCCCTTGGAGCAATCGACTATGGGCACCAGAGGGGTTACATTTGCAGGGAGGAAATGCAGGACACACAGGAGTGCATAACAATGAGAGAGGCATGGCTGGCGTAGGGTGTTACTGGGCTGGGAGGGGAGGAGAGTGGGTTAGGGTTGGAGATGGTAATCGGGGAATGAAACCAAAGGTACATGAAATGTTGAATGTAAAACAAACTCTGCTCTGTAAATTTGCACCTAAAGCACAATAAAAAATACATAAACAAAAATAAAATCTTCTCAAGGAGCCTTAGTGTTATTTAAGTTATTTTCAATAAAATGTAAATTAAATCTTGGTATCTTGATAAAAAATTCCTTATTCTTTTAAATCTTACACAACTCTAAAACCAAAACGGTTTTAAATATTAAATACAAGCAAATATACAAAAAAGTCAATTTCACATTATCATCCTTTAACTTAGTGGGACATATGATGTAATTCTCCTGAAACAAGATTACTGCTTGGACCCCAGTGCTAATCTATAGGTTTGCTGAGTGTGAGCACAGGTGTCCACTACCATGTTCTGGATGATGACTTAAGTTCCTCACATGCTTCTCTGAGTGCAAATATGTCATTCTTATAGAACAGAGGCCCCTGCAGCAGATATTCAACTTTGTCAATGTAGTGTGAAAGCATCCAGAGGCAACACATAAATGAACGGGGAAGACTGTGCTCCAATAAAATTTAATTATAAAGCAGGAAGTGGGCTGATATTGGCTCTTGGGGCCATTGTTTGCCGATGTCTTTTCTAGATCATGGACTTCTCCACCAGGAAATTTGGCAATAGGTAGGATCTTTCTGATCGGCTGTGCACATTCACTTGACAGGCCAGCAGACCACTGTGGAAGGAGACTGGCTATCTCTTACAATCACCCAGAAACTTATTTACAAAAATTTATGTACAAAGACAGACAAGGGGCTAGGTTTGACCTTCAAAGCACAGTTTGATGACCCATGATATAGAATAGTCTCAGAAAATGATTACCCCTCAAGAGCTGCATCCAAACCAGCTCACAGCAAGAATGATAAATTTGCCAATTCCCTTTGGCATGGAATGTGGTTTCCACCTACAGCCCCTCAATCTTAAGAGGTTCAGAGCCAAACAATGCAGTTCCTGTTGAGATATCCGGAAGGGCCAAATAATTACGGATTTTGCACATTAGCCACCACTGATGTTATAGTCTCTGAACTGTAAAATGCAGTAAGGAGACTTGAGCATAGTCTTCCTAATTTGGTTCCTGACTTCTTTTTCCTTTTTATTGTGATTTGAGTGAAAGTTTACAGAGAAAATTAGTTTTCTGCTCACCTGTTCATACATGTTTTGATTCATGATATTGAGTACAATCCCCACGATGTAACAGCACTCTTCCCACTTCCTCTCTGTGTTTACTATTTTCCTTCCCTCTTCCCTCCTGCATTCTGGGCTCTATCCCTGGGCAAATGCTGCACTTTTGATCCCTTATCATTGGTTGTTCTAGAGAAAAAAAAGTGCTACTGTTCACTTTATGGGCCTATTATTTGACTGAAAGTTGAGCCAAGAGGGTGGGTTTTGTTCCAAGCTTGAAGGGTGTCTAAGAGCTATCGTCTCAGATTCCAGCAATGTCTATCAGAAAAGTAAGCCTGGTCTTTCTTTTTCTTCTTTTTAACTTTTTATTGTGATATGGGTGAAAGTCTAGAGAGCAAGTTCATTTTCCATTCAACAATTCATATACATTTTGTACTGTGACATTAATTGAAATTCCCACAATGTAACACACATCCCCCTGTGGTTACCTTTACCCTGTCCCTTTTTCCTCTGCTCACTGCCACTGAGTTGATTGTGACTCCTAGTGACCCTCTTTGGGTTTCCAAGGTGGTACATCTTTATGGAAGTAGATTGCCCAATCTTCCTTCCAAGGAGTGGCTGGTGGGTTTGAACTGCCAACCTTGTGGTTAGCAGTCAAATGCCTTAGGCACTACACCATCACAGCATTTGACTACTAACTAGAAATTTGGCGGTTATAACCCATCAGCCACTCCTTGGAAGGGAGAGTAGGTAACTTACTTCCGTAAAGATTTACTGCCTCGGAAACCCAATGGAAGTTGTCATGAATCAGAATCGACTCAATGGCAATGAGTTTGGTTTGGCTCTTTCCTATGCATTCCTGATTTCTGGGCTTTCTCCCTCTGCAAATACTGCCATTCTTATCTTTCATGTCTGATTGTTCTAAGTAGTGCACCTCCCTGGTGTAACTGTTCACATCATAATCCTATCTACTGTTTGGCTGAAGGTTAAGCCATGGGAGTGAGTTCAACTCTAGGCCCAAAGGGTGACTAAAAGTCATACTCTCAGGCTTCACCAGTCCCTCTCAGACCAGTAAGTTTGGTCTTTTTTAGGATTTTGAGTTTTGTTCCACATTGAATTGTCACTGTATCCAGGATCTCCAATTTTGATCCCTTTTCCTGGTGGTTGACAGTGGTAGCTGGGCACCATCTAGTTCTTCTGGTCTCAGGGTCATATAGGCTGAGGTTCCTGTGGTTCACTATTCTCTTGGACTAATTGTTTCCAAGTGTCTTTGATTTTCTTCACTCTTTTTTGCTCTAGATGAGGAGCAACTAATAGTTGCAACTTACATGGCTGCTCACAAGTTTTTAAGACTCCAGTCACTACTCATTAAAGTAATTGTTTTTTGCCTTTCTTTTCTGTTTTTGAGTACTATGTTATGTCAATTGAACTTGATGTCCCTCATGACCATGGTCCTGAGCCTGCAGGCCCAGCAACTCAGTCCCTCAAGGTGTTGGGTTGTGGCTAAGAAGTTATCATAACTTTGCCTCCCGTTCACACTATATACATATGGACAAATATAATATGTAAAAATAACGTGTCAAACATATATATGGTCATTAAGCCTGGTCTTTATTATTATTTGGAGTTTTGTTTCATATATTTTTTCCCACTCTATCCAGGACCTTCTATTGTGATCCCTTTCAGAGTAGCTGCAGTCAGCACCATCTGGTTCTGGTCTCAGGTTCATGGAGGCTAGGTTTGTGTGGTCCATTAGCTCTGGCAGTCCTGTGCTTAAAGCATTGGGTTGCTAACCAAAAGGTTGGTGGTTTGAACCCACCAGCCACTCTGCAGGACAAAGATAAGGCAGTCTGCTTCTCTAAAGATTTACAGCTTTGGAAACCCTATGGGGCAGTTCTACTCTGTCCTATAGGGTTGCAAATAAGTTGGAATCAACTTGATGGCAGTGGATTTGCCTTTTGGACAAATTGTTTCAATGCATCTTTGCTTTTCTTCCCTCTTTGCTCCAGACTAGAAGAGACCAATGGTTGCAACTTAGACAGACACTTACAATTGGCTCATTTTTTAAAAAAACTTTTTATTGTGATTTGCGGGAAACTTTACACTGTAAATTGGTTTCCATTCGACAATTCATACATATTTTGATTCATGACATTGATTACAATCCCCACAGTGTAACAGCACTCTTCCCACTTCCCGCCTGCATTTATTGTTTTCATTTGTCCTTTCCTATCCCTTTGTACTTTCTGAGCTTTATCCCTGGGCAAATGCTGCCCTTTTGATATCTTATGGTTGAATATTCTAGGCAGTATGTACTTCCCTGGTGTTACTGTTCACCTTATAGCCCTGTCCATTGTGTGGCTAAAAGTTGAACCATGGGGGTGATTTCTGTTCTAGGCTCGAAGGGTGTCTAAGGGACAGAATCTTGGGGGTTACACCAGTCTCTATCACATCAGTAAGTCTGATTTATTTTTTTATTGTTTTGTTCCACATTTTTCTCCCACTCTATCCAGGACCTCCTACTGTGATCCCTTTCAGAGCAGTCAGCAGTGGTGGTCAGGTACCATATAGTTTTTCTAGTCTCAGGGTCAGAAAGGCTGGGATTCACTTGGTCCATTACTCTTTTGCACCCTTACTTATGCATTTGATTTTCTTTACACTTCTTTGTTCCAGACCTAGAGAGACCATCGGTTGCCCATTAGATGGCCACTCACAAGCTTTTAAGACTACAGTCGCGATTCACCACAGTAGGATATAGAACATTGCCTTTGTGGACTGTGTTATGCCAATTGTCCTTGGTGTTCCTGAGACTAGGGTCTTGAAACTTTAGGCCCAATAACTCATTCCCTCATGGTGCTTGGTTATGTGTGCTGTACTATATTTGTGGATATATTTGCAGCATATGTATATACAAATGTAGACATATCCTCGGTCAAACATACATATATTCCTACATATTCCAGAGTGTTGTCCCATTCGCCTTCCCACCACTATTCAGCTTGTGTGTCTTTCTACATATCCACACACAGATAGTTATCTCTGATATTGTAGGACTGGGCAAGTGGTAGTATGTACCTTTGTTGCCTTTGCCTGTGCTCCTCCCAGTGTCTTCCTCTGCCTTGATCATTTTATGCTGACCTCCCCTTATTGCTTATTGCCTTTCTTTTCACCCAAGTTAAGTGTCTACCCTCTAGTGAATAACTTACCCTCCCTTTTGCTCCTCTCCTTAACCTTCAAATAATTCTTTTATTTTTTCTTTTTATGTGTAAACCTTTTCTTGACTTTTTATAGTAGTGGTCTCAAACAATATGCTTTCGTGATTGACTAATTTCATTCAGCTTAATGTGCTCCAGGTTCATCCACATTATAATTTGTTTTGCACCTGGCCACCACTGTCATCCACTT
>NW_006922025.1:1510736-1525813 GCF_000298275.1 Orycteropus afer afer | reverse complement strand
AGTAGGACAAACCGACAGACAAGTTTGTCTTGCTGTTGGAGACCTCTCGTATCACCCCCAACTGGGTCCCTGTGGCTGACTGTACCTCTGTCTGTCTTCCTGGCTTTTAATCCCCTTTCTCCTGCTCTTCTGCCCTGCTGTTTTGTGCATCCCTGAGTTGTCCCTGGGGCATTAGAGAGATGCAAATCAAAACAACAATGAGATATTATATCACCACAGCATTAATAGCAAAGTTCAGAGAAACAGAAAACATCAAATGCTGGTACCTAACATCTTTTCCACATGGCAAAGCATTAGAAGTCAGAGTTTTTATCCTCTTTAAGAAGACTTCTATATATAGACTCATATCCTACCTTTCTCTTACAGCCTAACACACTAGAGAATTTATTTATTATTATTATATTTTAATTTTAGACAAAGAACATATCTTGAAAGAAAAGCCAGGGAATAAAATAATTTGGATAAGAAACAGTCTTGGTTGGTAAGAGTGGTGCAAAGAAATAAAACTTTGCCACAAATTTCTTCCTACTGGGTTATTCTTTTCTTCTCAAGACAGTAAATTCAGGAATAAAGAGGGATAAAATCAGATTCTTGTGTGTGTTTGTGTTATATGTGCGTGTTTAAACTTCTCATTCTGGTGAACAGATGAATGACTATTTACCAGCCAGTTAAGGTGAGTACATTTTCTTGTGGGATTTTAAGTACATTTATTGGCTATTTATGGACAAGTTGTATTCAATTACCTATAATCCTCCTTCTGTGTGTCATGCTGTCATGTGTCTGTGTGTCATACTAGGTACTGAAAACCAAAATGGACGACTATGAGAACCTTGCTCCCAAAGAAAGGGAATTGATGTGTGGACATCATCAAAAAGTGTCAGCTTCAATGAAGTGCTTCCTGAGCACCCAGCACTCTGCTAAGTGCTCTACATACCATGTCCCCCAAACAGACCCAAACCAGTTGCTATTGAGTGGTTCCACTCATGGTGACCCCACGTGTCAGAGACAAACCATGCTCCCTACAACTGCAGTGGCTGGCATTTTGGAAGTAGATCCAGGTCTTTCCTCTGCATTCCCTTTGGTGGACTCTAAACACCAACCTTTCAGTTAGCAGCTGTTTGTGCCACCTGGGGACTCCCAGTATGAAAGGCAACCCCATTTAATAGATATTATCTTTACCCACTTTATAAAGATTTTGAAACTTCTAGAGGATAGATATCGGAAGGAAGGTTGGGCAATCCTACTTCTGTACTGACACTGCCTCAGAAACCCAAGGAGGGGTCGCTATGAGTTGGGGCCGACTCGAAGGCACATAACAACAACAACAGAGGATAGATAACTTGCCCAGGGACAGACAATTAATCAGTGGCAGGGTCAGGTTTGAAAACTCTTTTCATCTTCTAACATATGGTACTACAGGGTGTTGTTAGGTGCCACTGAGTTGTCTCTGACTCATAGCAACCCTATGCACAGCAGAATGAAACACTGCCTGGTTCTGCGCCTGCTCCACAATCCTTGCTATACTTGCACCCATCACTGCAACCACTGTGTGAATCCATCTCATTGAGGGACTTCTCCTCTTTTGTTGACCCTCCACCTTACCGAGCATGACATCCTTCTCCAGAAAATGGTCCCTTCTGATAACAGAACCCAAGTAGAGCAGACGAAGTCTGGCCATTCTCGCTTCCAAGTAGCATTCTGGCTGCACTTCCTTCAGGATAGATTTGTTAGTTCTTTTAGCAGTCCATGGTACTTTCAGCTTTCTTCACCAGCACCACAATATAAAAGCATCAACTCTTCTTTGGTCTTCTTTATTCATTGTCCAGCTCTCACATGCATGTGAAGTGATTGAAAATACCATGGCTTGTGTCAGGTGCACCTTAGTCCTCAAGGAGACATCTTTGCTCTTCAGCACTTGAAAGAGGTCCTTTGAGTTGATTTACCCAGTGCTATACATTTTCTGATGTCCTGACTGCTGATTCCATTGGTGTTGATTGTAGAACGAAACAATGGAAAGTCTTAGACAACTTCAATCTTTTCTCCATTTATCGTGATGCTGCTTGTAAGTCCAGTGAGGATTTTTGTTTTCTTTATATTGAGATGTAATCCATACTACAGACTGTACTCTTCAATCTTCCTCAGTAAGTGCTTCAAGTCATCCTCATTTTCAGCAAGTAAAGTTGTGTTGCCAGCGTATCGCAGGTTGTTAATGATTCTTTCTCCAATCCTGATGCTACGTTTTTCTTCATATAGTCCAGCTCCTTGGATTATTTGTTCAGGATACAGATTGCATTAAGTATGGTGAAAAGATACAACCCTAACACACTCCCTTCTTGATTTTAAACAATGCAGTGTCCCCCTGTTCTGTTCAAACGACAGCCTCCTGGTCTATGGACAGATTTCTCATGAGTACAAGTAAGTGTTCTGGAATTCCCATTCTCCTCAATGTTACCTATAATTTGTTATGATCCACACAATCAAATGCTTCTGCACTCCCTTCTTGATTTTAAACAATTCAGTGTCCCCCTGTTCTGTTCAAACAACAGCCTCCTGGTCTATGGACAGATTCCTCATGAGTACAATTAAGTGTTCTGGAATTCTTATTCTCCTCAAGGTTACCTATAATTTGTTATGATCCACACAATCAAATGCTTCTGCACAGTCAATAAAACACAAGTAAACATCTTTCTGGTATTATTTGCTTTCAGACAAGATCCATCTGACATCAGCAAGGATACCCCTTATTCCATGTCCCCTTCTGAATCCAGCTTGAACTTCTGGAAGTTCTCTGTCAATATACTGCTGCAACTGTTTTTGAATTATCTTCAGTAAGATTTTACTTGCATGCAATATTAATGATATTGCTCGATAATTTCCACATTCTGTGGAATAACCCTTCTTTGGAATGGCCATAAATATGGATCTTTTCATCAGTTGGCCTACGTAGCTGTCTTCTAAATCTCTTGGCAAAGCTGAGTTAGTGCCTCCAGCAGGGCATTCATTTGCTGAAACATCTCAGTGGATATTCCATCAATTCCTGGAGCCTTGTCCTTCACCAATTCTTTCAGTGCAACTTCAACTTCTGCCTTCAATACCATTGGTTTTTGATCATATACTACCTCCTGAACTGGATGAAGATTGACTGGTTCTTTTTGGTACAGTGACTGTGTATTCCTTCCATCTTGTTTTGATGCTTTCTGCATCATTCAATATCTTGCCCATATAATTTTTCAATATTGCAACTCAAGGCTTAAATTTTTGCCTCAGTTCTTTCAGCTTGAGAAATGCTGAGCATGTTCTTCTCTTTTGGTCTTTGCACATTTCATTACAGTAATTGGCTTTGTTTGCTCGAGCTGCTCTTTAAAATCTTCTGTTCAGCTCTTTTATCTTATCATTTCTTCCATTTGCTTTAGCTACTGTCCACTCAAGGGCGAGTTTCAGAGTCTCTTCTAACATCCATTTTGCTCTTTTCTTCTTTTCTCATCTTTTTAATGACCTCTTGCTTTCTTCATGGATGATGTTTTTGATGTCATCCCACAATTCATCTGGTTTTCGCTCACTGGTGTTCAATGCTTCAAATCTATTCTTTAGATAGTCTCTAAATTCAGGAACTCTGGTAGCATAGTGCCTAAGGCACTTGACTGCTAACCAGAAGGCTGGTGGTTCAAATCCACTAGCCACTCCTCAGAAGGAAGGTTGGGCAATCTACTTCTGTAGTGATACTGCCTGGGAAACCCAAGGAGGGGTTGCTATGAGTCGGGGCCAATTTGACGGCACTTAACAACAACAACAACAAATTCACGAGGGATATATTCAAGGTTATATTTTGGCTCCTGTGGACTTGTTTTAATTTTCTTCAACTTCAACGTGAACTTGCATATGAGCAGTTGATGGTCTGCTCTTCCATCAGCTCCTAGCCTTGTTTTGACTAAAGATATTGAGTTTTTCCATCTCCTCTTGCCACAGATGTAGTCAATCTGATTACTGTGCATGCCATCTAATGTAGTCCACATGTATAGCCACTGTTTATGTTGTTCAAAAAAGGTATTGCAATGAATAAGTCATTGGTCTTGCAAAATTCTATCATGCAATCTCCAGTGTTATTTCTTTCACCAAGCCCAAATTTTGTAACTACCGGTGAGTCTTCTTTGTTTCCAACTTTTGCATTCCAGTCACCAGTGTCATCTTGAGCACATGTTTGGTCAATTTTGGACTGCAGAAGTTGATAAAAATCTTCAAGTTCCTCATTTTTGGCTTTGGAGGTTGGTGCATAAATTTGAATAGTAGTAGTATTAACTGGTCTTCCTTGTAGGTGTAGGGATATCATCCTTTCACTGACAACACTGTACTTCAGGACAGATCTTGAAACATCCTTTGCAATGATAAATGCCATGCCATTCCTCTTCAAATCGTCATTCCCAGCATAGTAGATCATACAGTTGTCTGATTCAAAATGACCAAAACTGGTCCATTTCAGCTCACTAATGCCTAGGATATTACTCTGTATGCGTTCCATTTCATTTTTGACAACTTCAAAATTCCGTAGATTCATACTTCTCACATTCCATGTTCTGATTATTAATGGGTGTTTTCAGCTGTTTCTCTTCAATTTGAGTTGTGCCATGTCAGCAAATGGAGGTCCTGAAAGCTTTACTTTAGCCATATCATTAAGGTTGGTTCTACTCTAATGATGTAGCTCTTTCCCAGTTGTATTTTGATTGCCTTCTGATCTAAGGGGCTCATCTTCCTGCACTGTATCAGACAATGTTTCTGGGCTAGTCATAAAGTTGCCCAGTAAAGTATCAGACAGTGTTTCTCTGCTATTCTACAGGTAGTACCCAAATTAAGACAAAG
Source organism: Orycteropus afer afer (assembly GCF_000298275.1). Taxonomy (NCBI): domain Eukaryota; kingdom Metazoa; phylum Chordata; class Mammalia; order Tubulidentata; family Orycteropodidae; genus Orycteropus; species Orycteropus afer. The sequence continues at coordinate 1,520,959 of NW_006922025.1, read as the reverse complement.
TTCCCTTCCAACTACTCTTTCCTAAGTCAGTTATGATGTAGATCAAATATCTCATTTTTTGGCCAGTTTTTATTATTATTGACTTTTATTATCAGTGTCTTTATAAATCCAATCTTTATTATCTTTGGAGGTTAGAAATATTACATACAAACTTACAAATATATTTTAACATTGTATGTAGTACATATTACTAATGATAAGATGTACCCAAACAATAAATAAATAAATAATCAGACTGTCATTAAAGTGCAATTCATTGTAACTCAAAGACATTTTAAATTGGGCACTGCCTATATATATATACATATATATATATATATACATATATATATATATATATATATATATATATGTATATATATATATATATATATATTCATTATGTTTATTGTTTATTTTGGGCCTGAATCCTTCCATTGGAACATAAAACCCATGAGAGAAGGGATCTGTGACTTTCTTGTTCACTAATGTAGCCCAGGTTCCCAGAAGAGTTCCTCTTATATAGTCTCTAGTACCAACTGCCATCCAGGTTACTCCATCTCACGGCAACCTTTGTGTGTCAGAATAGAACTGTGTTCCATAGGGTTTTCAATGGCTGAATTCTCAGAAGTAGCTCATCAGGCTTTTCTACTGAGGTGCCTCCAACCTTTCAGTTAGTAGCTGAGTTCTTAACTATACTACCCAGGGACTCCCTCTCATATAGTAGGTATTTGTTAAATAGGAGCTCTGGTGGCATAGTGAGTAAAGCATTTGGCTACTAACCAGAATGTTGTTGGTTCAAACCCATCAGTTGCTCCATGGAGGAAGATGAGGAAATCTACTTCCATCAAGATTTAAAGTCTTAGAAACCCAATGGGGGTCACTATGAGTCGACTTGATGCTAGTGGATTTGGTTTTGGTTTGTTTATAGAATGAGCGAATGATTTAAAAACAAAGTAAGGAAGTAAGACTGGGCTAAATAATTTTGACAGCCCATCCTGGCCCTAGCATTCTGCTCCCATGTCAAAGGAAAGCATCCTTCCATTTGGGGTTCAAGGGTATTAGAAACCAAGTTCTTACCTGTCTAGATTTCTGACCTAAGTCTTACTGGTATTGTGCTTTTAAACCTGGATTAATTCTCCATGTTCAATAAACTTTCCTCTTAAGTCTGCTTTGTTCATCTTCATTCTAGTCCTCTGCTCTGTTGACATGGGCAGTTAAAGAAGTGAATTTAGTGCATAAGGCAAACATTCCCCATGTCTCAAAGGCAAGGAGAACAAACACTGTGATTTGAGTTGGAAATATTTTTTAAAAAATTCATGCGAGTGTCTTTCACTTTGAATTAACATAATTATAAAATTTACAGGCATCCAGTGCTTTTTATAAGACTTCTATAACAGATGTGTCAAATGTCTAATTTTGAAAGGACTTCATAATTCAGTTACAATTTCCTCTGGGTTAAATATTGGAGAGTGGGGGGTAGAGAACAAGAGCAATACATTTCTTGACAAGTCATCTGAATGCAGGGTGAATGCAGTCTGTAATAAAGTCTTCCTGTTTTTCTTTTTCTAATAATGTTGAGCCATACCCCCTTATTAGGGTGAGGACCAGCCCCTTCTTCACAGGTTGAAACTGACTTCCAAATTCTTTCTTACACATAGTTGCATTTCTACCAGGTCCATTTTACCCTTTAGCCCCAGGGATGGAGAGAATAGGAAGGGTACCAACATATCAACTGTGCAAGGGCAGCAGTGATTTAATGGTAGAATTCTTGCCCTTCCATGCAGAGACCACAGTTCAATTCCAGGCCAATGCAACTCATGTATAGCCTCCATGTGTATCAGCAGATGCTTGCATATTGTTATGAGTTGAACAGGTTTCAGTGGAGTTTCCAGATTAAGACAGACAGCAAAGAAGGACCTAGCAATCTACTTCCAAAAATCAGTCGGTGGAAACCCTATGGATTACAATAGTCCAATTTGTAACTGACCATGTGCATGGTGCAGGACCAGGTAACATTTAGTTTCATTGTGCATGGGTTGGCCATGCATCAGGGCTGGCTCAATGGCAATGAATAATGACCAATAACAATCAAATCTGAAGTTCTGAAATGAAAGATGATGCCAAAGAACAGTGTCATTTGTCTATTCATTCCTTTGTTGTGCACATTGTTAGTTGCCATCAAGTCAGCTCTGATTCATGATGGCCCCATGTATATAACAGAAAACAACTGGTCCTGTGCCATCTTTATGACTATTGGTATATTTGAGACCATTGTTGCAGCCATTGTGTCCATCCATCTTACTGAGGTTTTCCCTTACTTTCATTGGTCCTCAACTTCTCTAAACATACTGTCCTTCTCTAGTGATGGATCCCTCTGATGATCATCTAAAGCAAACAAGTCAAAGTTTCAAACAATATTCCATTATCCACAGATTTTTCACTGGCTAATTTTGTTCTTAGTCTGTCGTAGTCTGTCAGCTCTGCTGAAACCTACCCACAATGCATGGCTATGCTGTTATTTGACGTATTGGTGGCATAGCTTCCAGAATCATAACACATAGTGCAAGAAAGTGACAGATGGGTGTTGAATATAGAGACAGCAGGGTCAATGGATCTTCTAGACTAAGATAGAGTAGGAAAAAAAACATGGTATTCTATTTCCAAAAATTAGCCAGTGAAAACCTTATTAGATCACAACAGGATATTGACTTACTTGCTTGCTTTGGACACATCATCAGGAGGGATCAATCACTGGATAAGGACATCATATTTGGTGAAGAGGCAGGCCAGTGATGGAGAACCATGGTGAAATAGATTGGTACAATACCCTCAATGATGAATTTGAATGTACCAGTGACCATGAGGATGATTCACGACTGGGCAATGTTTTGTTCTGTTGTACATAAGGTTACCATGAGTCAGAGATGACTCAATAGCAACTATTTATCTATCAAGAAAGAGAGACCTAAAGACATAATTCTGGATCCTGGATGAAGTCTTTCCTATAAACAGGTAATTGCCCAATTTCTCAGTATCACAGACCAATAAATGGTCATCTGGCTTAAGAGGCACTCCTCACACTTCTGTTGGGGCTTATCTTCCTCTGCCAAGCCTCTAAATATCATTGTCCCTCAGGATCCTATTAAGGGCTCTTTTCCCTCTTTATTCTACCCTTTTAATTCTACCAGTGAGGTCTTGTCCTCACAACTTCCATGTGTTGAAGGCTCCCTTTTTACTATTCCCAGACTTGACCTTTGCCCAGAAATTGACCACTGCAAGTCAACACAGTAAGCAACAAAATGACAGAGAGATGGTGATGGTTATGCAGATCCCCCAGTTTCTCAAGGCAGAAAATCTGGAGACCATTCTTGATTAGTCCTCCTGCACAATCTCCCTTCTCTGGCCATAATTCATTCCTTCATCAGGTAATATCAACTTGTCCTCAAATATTTCATGAATCCCTCAATTTCTCTCTATCCTCACTACCCCTGCTCTAATTCTGCTTTTGTTTAGGTCTAAAATCTTGAATAAGGCACGCAAATAGGGTGACTCACTCATCCAGGTTTGCCCCGGACTGTCCCAGTTTTAAAACTGAAGATCCCAGAACCACCCCCCTCCATCAGCCCTGGGCAAACCGGGGCTATTGGTCAACCTACCTATCAGTCTTGCAACTTGCTGCTTCCTTGGTTTACTCCTTTCCCACTGACCTTCCAGTGTTTTGAAATTGACCATGTCCTTTTCTATGTCAAGGTCTTCACACAGGCTTGTACTCTATCTGGATTGCTTTTCCAATCACTTTTTGCCAAACTCATTCCCATTCACTTGATGCCATGTGGTTTAAAAAGCCATTTATGGTCCTGTATCCAGCCCCAATTTAATTTTTGACCTTGCTGTGACCTCTCATTGTACTCTTTACTTTTCCCTCAGACCGCTCTTAAATTTGTAATCATATTTTATTTGTCTAATTAGATGTTCAAATTAGGACTTCCTTGTTAGAAATTCAGCTCCTCCCAGCCAGAGGCCATATATCTTTATCCAGTTGTTTGATCCCAACACCTAGCCCAGGCCCTGACAAATATTAAGCATGCTATAAATATATTTCCAATAAATTTACCTTCTGTGTATTTTCCTTTTACCCTTGATTAAACTTGCAAGACCTTTGTCTATCTTTCTTTTCCTTCCTCCCATCTCCCCTCTCTCCTCTAACCTTTTCTTTCTTCCCTCCTTATGCCTCTCACCACTTCCCTCTCTCTTTTTATTTAAAGACACAACTCTTGGAATTACTTGTCAATTCTACTGTGTTTATTTCTACACCAATAATTTCTACTTTAATCAATATTATTTTCTCCATCTCATTTTCCTTAGGTATATTATTTATTTTTAGTTTTCAAGCTTTCAGGTCCATTTGCCACCATTCTCTTCCTCCCATCTGATTTAGCTATCTTGAATCTGCACTTTTCCTGAAGAGACTGAGATATGTTAACACTGCACTTGTTTATGCACATATTTGCTCTGTGTAATGTGCCTTCTTTCACTAATTTAACAAATATTTAATGAATACCTTCCCACCTTGGCTATGGAACTACTAATTCTTTAAGACCTAGCTCAGCTGTACCTTGTCTGCAATGCTTTCCTGCTTCCATGCCCAGAGACTTAACCCATTTCTTTGTACCACAACTATATCTTGAGTAAACATGCATTATGGAACTTATATGGCATTATAGTTTCTTACTTATCCACTACCATGCCCACTAAGCTGATCTCTGGGTATGCCAGACAATAGTTTCTATGGGGAAATATAGATGAAGTAGTGGAAGGAGATGGTACCGTGACCCTTTGGACAGTGGACCAATTTGAACTGAGACTCGAGGTTTTGGGTAGGTCAACATCAGAGTTACATCCTCCCTCTGGCCAAGACCATGCTTTCTTTTCTTTTTATGGAAAGAAAATTAAAATGATGGAATATTAAAAACTAAAACTGGTCAAAGGTTTAGCAATTTACTTACTGTCTATCAAATGCAATGCCAAGGATTCTGGGAAGATAGTAACATAAACAGACCATTGTTCTGACCCTCTCCTACAAATATATCAAGAAATACAGGAAGGAAACATTGCTCAGCCTTGAGGAGCTTTGAATTGGTGAGCAGAGGACAGCAGTAGAGAACTGCACACAGGCAGAATCAAGAAATCAATAAATCTCAAATAGTACAAAAATCACTTTCCCACCATCCCTGTCTGTCCCCTCAGCCATGCAGGATGCAGGCTGTGGTGAACTGGGGAAGCAACTCCAGCAAAAGAATCTGCTTTTCTAATCACCACACTCCCTGCCTGTACAAAGAGACATGGCCCCAAGCTTCTCTAAAATCATCAAGGCAGACATCCCAGAGGTCCATTTGGAGCATGCTAACACCTCCTGTATGCAGAAACAATAGCATGTCTACTGTACATTGCTACAGAAAGCCCTTGCAGTGGAGTATGCTCCCACAGTCAACACACTATCTGCCTCCCTACACACCCCAAAGCTCTGTCTTCATAACCAATAGAATAGACCTCCCTGGAGGTGAATTTGGGTCTGTCTGCTCTCTTTTCCTGTAGGCACTGAAGAATACTGACTGAGGCTGCTGTATGCTAGGAAACAGATTTCTTGAATGGAGGCTGCACTCACAGCTGACATACTATAGGATGGAGGGGTGGATTCAATAGTAACAAGGCAGTTCTCCCTGGGGGTCTATTCAGAGCATGATAGCCCCCCCACACACACACACACACTTGGTAACTGTTGGCTGCTGGACTGATACAAACTTCTTCAGAAAGTTCACTACTATGAAGCCAGGCAGAGGGTCATCTAAGTGAAGACAGTTCCTCCAACCATCACAGGGCCACTGGGCTCTGAAACCATGCAACATATTTCTCAGTGGTCCTTCTGGGGAGTGCCAGCCCTTTCTTCTAAAATGGAGGAAAATCAGATGGTGTTTGCCTCAAATATCAGCTTAAATAAGAGCAGCCCCTACAGAGCAGGGAAAGAAACTTAGGGCAAAAACAGAAAAGAACACATTGCACAAAAGAGGGCTTGGTGGGTGTGGATTTCCTGACTGAAAACATGGTTGCAGAAACAGAAGGGAAGATAGAAGATAGGTGGGGAGCACCCTATTGCTGACACACTAGTGGCCAAAGAAGCAAACCTGCCCTGCTCACCTGGATATATTAAAATAAAGCAAAACCAAAACTCAAGGTGAAACAAACCAAGACATGATCAACAAATAAATATAGCAAGTCCAAAATGTCTTGGTGATAACAGACAACTTCAAATCATCCTGGTGACATATTCTGCTCAATCCCTCAGTAGAGACCCAAAAAAACCAAGTGAAACAGATACAGATGATGATCCTGGAACTTGGAGCATCAAATGAGAGAATAAAGGATTGGATTGAGCACTGATTGGAAAGGGACATGAAGTAAGGACAGTGACTGAGGGGAGATAAGGAGCTGGGGCCCAATGAAGTATGGCCATTTTGAGACATAGAAGACATCATATATGGGTAAGGAGAAACCAACTTCACAGAATCCCCACTGTGATGGAGAACAGTGTGGACAAATCTAGAGCAAAACAAGATGAGCAGAATATGAGCTAGATCTAGGAGGGAAAAGTACAGGAAAATGTATGAGAATTCCATTGGTATGGGCAACTTAGACTGAGGAGGAAGCCAGTGAAGAGGGATGAAACAATTCCATACTCATGATCCTTAGTGGTTTGAGTTGAGGGCCCACATGAAGAGGAAGGTCTGTGAGGTGGTGGTTGGAAGTGTAGGACTCTGGGAAGCCCCCTGCTTGATTGAGTCTGAGCAAGAACTGGATAATTGGCTGCATTCACCCAGAAGTGCAGAGGGCCCACACCAGTGAACTGGTACCTGAGAGGTGCTTTCTCATGTATTCCCCATCACACCTTCCCAGTGACTAAGGGTGAACCACCTCCTGCCATTACCAACCTGGTTGCTAGGGACCCTCCTGCAGCTACCCACTCACCTGGCTCACTTGGGTCACCTGCATATACTAGCAGCCACTTGCCACACCTGGCCCCAAGAAGACTAAGCCAAGCATCAGCACACTCTGCAAACATGAAACCCATGTGATGGACAGATTGTACTCTTATGGAATGCAAGATGTACTTGCTATACTTTATGCTATTGGAGGTAGCATGCATGCATGAACCATGTACTAGGTTTCTGCCCCCTCTGCAGGCATGTGTTTATACATCATTTGACAATCACCTGCTGTCACTGCTGCTGGCCAATCACAGCTATGCCAGCGCCTTTTTCTTTTGTCTGTTCTCCTTTTCTTTTCCCACTTTTTCTTCCTTTTAATTTGTTTTTGCCTTCCTCCTCTTCTTCTTTATTTTTATCTGGGATTTTTCTCATCCTCTCTTTTTTTTTTCCTGTCTCATCCAATGGCAGGTGGATATTCTTTCCCCACTAGTCAGCCACACCTACAACACTTACCACCCCACCCAATGGGAGAGCACCACTACTCCCTCTTGCACCACTGGATTAATAAAAGACAATGGACAACTGGTCATTCTATCCACAACTGCTCTTCAAGACTAGCAAATAGAGACCCATACCTACATTCCCAGCAGTTACTCCATGCACCTGGAGATAGGCAGGGAGCACTCTATTGCTGCCACACTAGTGGCCAAAGAAACAAACCTGCCCTGCTCACCTGGATATATCAAAACAAAGCAAAATGAAAACTCAAGGTGAAACAAACCAAGACATGATCAACAAATAAATATAGCAAGTCCAAAATGTCTTGGTGATAACAGACAACTTCAAATCAAACAGAGAAACAGGACAAGATGGTGCAAGCAAGTGATCAAAATAAATAATCAAGAAACTTCACCAAAGAAGAACAAGTAATATTAGGAATTAAAACACACACACACACACATAATTCCAAGATCTCAAGGAAACAACAAAGAAAATCAAGTAAAACCCAGACAATACCCTAGAAACCTTCAGGAAAACAATACAAGAGCAAAATGACAAAAGGGACAAGTAGAAACCATACAAAAACAGCAATTAGAAATCCAGAAGATTAACACTAAAATTATGGAAATCAATAACACATTGGAAGGACAAAAAAGTAGATAAATCAATTAAAGAATGGATTGGTGAATTAGAAGACAAATTGCTTTATACCAGTTCATATAAGGAAAAATCGGAAAAAATAATGAAGAAAACCCAAGAATTACATGCGACACTATCAAGAGGAAATATTTATGTGTGATCAGAATTCCACAACAGGAGGAGGTGACAGGGAGGGAAGAGAGAATTATAATTATGAGGACGGTGCAGGACTGAGTCAGAGCCAACTTGACAGCATCTATCAAAAACAACAACAACCAAAATGAGAAAGAAGAAAATCATAAAGACTTAGTAAACACAAAATAAACAACAATAAAGAAAATGAAAAATAATCTAATAACAAAATGAACTCAACACAGAAAAAATATGGAGCAAAGAAATCACTACCACCACCACAATAAAAAAATGAAAGCAATAAATTCATACCTGTCATTAACTATCCTAAACATAAATGGATTAAATGCATAAGTGCAGAGAAAAAGAGTGGCAGAGTGGATAACACAGGACCTATCAATATCCTGCCTACAAGAGACACCTTAGACACAAAGACAAAAATAAGTTAAAAATCAAAGGTTAGAAAAACATGTATCAAGTTAACAGCAACCAAAAGAGCAGGAGTGGCAATATTAATTTCTGATAAAATAGACTTCAAGGAAACAACCAGCAAAAGGGATAAGGAAAGGCATTATATACCTGATTAAAGGGGCCAATACAGCAAGAGGATATAATCATAATAAATATCTACATATTCAGTGAAGAGCCCCAAAGTACATAAAGAGAACATTAACAACTGAAAAGAGAAATAGATAACTCCACAATAATATTAGGAAATTTTAACACTCCCCTTTTGAAGAAGAACAGAACAACTAGAAAGAAACTTAACAAAGATACAGAGGATCTCAACAAAGCAATCAAATATAGACATATACACAATGATCGATCCAACAAAAATGCAATACACATTCTTTTTCAGTACGCATGGATCCTTCTCCAGAATAGACCATATATTAGGCCACAAAACATGTCTCAATCAACTTACCAAACCAAAAAAACCAAACTCACTGCTGTTGAGTGGGATCCGATTCATAGCGACCCCTCCTTGGGTTTCTGAAACAGTATCACTACAGAAATAGATTGCCCAACCTTCCTTCTGAGGGTTCTGGTGGGTTTGAATGCCAGCCTTCGGGTTAGCGGTCAAGTGCCTTAGCCACTACGCCACCAGAGCTCCCCCTCTCTCTCACATAAATCTTAAAATCATAAGGATGAGTTTTCTCAATTGGTTTTCAAGTCTGCCTAGTCTTAAAGGCACTATTGATTCTGCCTCCATTAGAAAAGAGAGCACTGCAAATCAACAAGATGAAATGACAACATAAATACACAAAATATCACCACTAATAGATCCCTGCAGTCTGCCGCAGGGGTCCAGGTGAGGAGAGGAACTCAGCCACGCCCAAAGCAGCAGTGAGGGAAAGCAGGAAAAAGGGGATTAAAAGCCAGAACCTGGACAGAGGAGCAGTCAGACGCAGGGATCCAAGTGCAGGGAGGGAAATCAGGCACGCCCCAAGCAACAGTGCAAGAAAGCAGGAAAAAGGGGATTAAGAGCCAGGAACTCAGACAGAGGAGTAGTCAGCTTCAGGGATCCAGGTGAGGAGAGGAAATCAGGCACGCCCAAAGCAGCAGGGCAGGAGAGCAGGAAAAAGGGATTAAAAGGCCTAGTAATCTGGTCAGAGGAGGAGTCAGCCACAGGGACCCAGATAAGGGTGGTACAAGAGGTTTCCAACAGGGAGGCAAACGTGTCTGTTGGTTTGTCCTACCATGGTGACATGTTGATGTGAGTTTTGAGGCTGAGCCACTGGTGTTTCTAACTCAGCAGGATGCACATGGTGCACAGGTATCATCCCAGCTTACAAACTGAGACAGACTAGGAAGAAGGAAGAGACTGTCCACTTCTCAAATAATTGGCCAGGGAAAACCTTATGAATAGCAAAGAAACACTGTTTGATACATTACCACACAACTTTATGAATAATCCTGTTAGGTTAGAAGGCTCTCAAAATAGGACTGGGAAAGAGCTGCATCATCTGAGTAAACCCAGCCTTA
>NW_006922025.1:1493894-1508897 GCF_000298275.1 Orycteropus afer afer | reverse complement strand
CTGTACCTTGACCAGGAGGCTGTCATTCGAATGGAACAAGGGGACACTGCATGGTTTAAAATCAGGAAGGGAGTGAGTCAGGGTTGTATCCTTTCCCCATACTTATTCAATCTATATGTTGAGCAAATAATCCGAGAAGCTGGACTATATGAAGAAAAACGTGGCGTCAGGATTGGAGGAAGAATCATCAACAACCTGAGATACGCAGATGATACAACTTTGCTTGCTGAAAGTGAGGATGACTTGAGGCACTTACTGATGAAGGTTGAAGAATACAGTCTGCAGTATGGATTACTTCTCAATATAAAGAAAAGAAAAATCCTCACAACTGGACCAATAAGCAGCATCAGGGTAAATGGAGAAAAGATTGAGGTTATCAAAGAATTCACATTGCCTGGTTGTACAATCGATGCCAATGGAAGCAGCAGGCAGGACATTAGATGGCTTGTAGCATTGGGAAAGTCAACCGCGAAGGAACTCTTTCAAGTGCTGAGGAGCAAGGATGTCTCCTTGAGGACTAAGGTGCGCCTGACAGAAGCTATGATATTTCCAATTGCCTCATATGCATGTGAGAGCTGGACAATGATTAAGGAAGAACGAAAAAGAATAGATGCTTTTGAGTTGTGGTGCTAGTGAAGAATGTAAAAAGTACCATGGACTGCTATTAGAACTAACAGATCTGTCCTGGAGGAAGTGCACCCGAAATGCTCCTTGGAAGTGAGAATGGCCAGACTTCGTCTCACCTATTTTGGTCATGTTGTCAGAAGGGACTATTCCCTGGAGAAGGATGTCATGCTTGGTAGGGTGGAGGGTCGATGAAAGAGGGGGAGGCCTTCAACAAGATGGATTGACACGGTGGCTGCAATGATGGGCTCAAGTATAGCAGGGATCGTGGAGCTGGGCGGGATCAGGCAGTGTTTCATTCTGTTGTGCATGGAGTCACGATGAGTCGGAAACGACTCGACGGCACTTAGGAACAACAGCAACAACAACAGATCAAGCATTGGTGAGAAGCAAGGCTCCGGGTGATTGCATGTTTGATACTTTTCTGCAATTTTGTCAGACTAAGAAGTATAAGGAAGTTGCTACTTACACTAGACAAACTGGTGAAAGAATGAGCTGATCTCAGGGCTTGAGAGTCACAGCTCAAGCATTGAATAAAAGACTCTAATGTTTCCCCTTGTACCCTCAAAGAAAGCTTTATTTCTTGTAACAGAGCTGATATTATAGGAAACCAAACCCAGAATCTTATAATAAGAGTGGCTGAATTACAATATCAAGTGAAATAATCAGACTTTTGGGGGATTACTGGATACTACCTCTGAATTGACACTAATTCCAAGAGACTCAAAACATTACTCGATACCAGAAGTTAGAGTAGGAGCACATAAAGTTCAAGTTATTAATTGATTCTCAGCTCATTCCATCTCACAGTGGGTCTAATGGGTCCCCGAAACCATCCTGTAGTGATCTCCCCAGTTCCAGAATGCATAATTAAGACAGACACACTTAACCACTGATGGAACCCTCCTGTTGGATCCCTAACATTTGGAGTAAGGGCCATTATGGTAGGAAAAGTCAAGCGGAAGCCATTAGAAATGCCCCTCCTTAAGAAAACAGTAAACTAAAAACAATATCATATTCCTGGGGGGATTGCAGAGATTAGTGCCACCATCAAGGACTTGAAGATGTAGGGGTAGTGATTCTCACCATATCCTCATTTAATGCACCTATTTGGCCTGTGCAAAAAATAGATGGATCTTGGAAAATTATAGTGGATTATCAAAAAACTTAACCAGGTGGTGACTCCAACTGCAGCTGCTTTTTATGATGTGGTTTCATCTCTTGAGAAAATTAATACATTCCCTGATACCTGGTGGCTTAGTGCCTAAGGCATTTCAGACGGCTGGTGGTTCAAACCCACCATCCACTCTCCATAGAGATACCTCCTTGGAAACCCAAGGAGGGGTCAGTATGAGTCAGAACCGACTCGACAGCAGTGAGTGTGTGTGTTTTTGTTTTTTTTGGTTTTTATACATAGAAAATCCCAAAGAGTCTGCAAGAAAGCTTCTAGAGCTCATAGAGGAGTTTAACAATGTTTCAGGGTATAAAGTCAACAGAGAAAAATAAGTTGAATTTCTATGGAAATCTGAAAAGGAAATACAATAGCATTTAAGAGAATAATATATCCAGGGATAAATTTAACCAGGGATGTGAATGACTAATATGATGAAAATTATGAAAAGGGCTTAAAGAAGACTGAGATAACTGGAAAGCTATTCTGTGTTCATGAATTAGAAGACTTAATATTGTTAAGATGTCAATACTACCCAAAGTGATCTAAAGATTCAACACAATCCCGATCAAAAGTCCAACAGCCTTCCTGACAGAAATGGAAAAATCAATTTTAAACTTTATATGAAATGGCAAGAGGCCCTGAATAGCTAAAGCAATGTTGAAAGAGAATAAGTCAGGAGGAGTCACCATTCCTGACTTTAAAACATATTATACAGCTACAATAACCCAAACAGCCTGGCATTGATGTAACAATGGACACATAGACCAATGAACTAGAATTGAGAACTAAGAAATACACCCACACATCTCTGGTCAACTGATTTTTAGATAAGTGTGCCAAGTCCACTCAATGGGGGAAGGAAGAGTGCCTTCAATAAATGGTGTTGGGAAAATTGGATTTCCATGTGCATAACAATGAAACATGATACATTCCACACACTACACACAAAACAAACTCAAATTAGATTAAGACCTAAATGTGAAAACTAAAACCATAAAATTCTTAGAAGAAAATGCAGGGGCAAAACTGTCAGGCTTAAATTTTAACACTTGATTATCTAACATGGTAACAAAAGCACAAATACCAAAAGGCAAAATAGATAAATAATACCTCATAAAATTAAAAATGTTTGTTCCTCAAAAGAGTTTATCAAAAAGATGAAAATATAAACTACCAAATGGGGGAATATAATAACCAAAATATATGTGAAACGTCAACAATTTCACAACAAAAAGACAACTGAATCATAAAATTGGCAAAGGACTTGAACACACATTTTCCAAAGAGAAAATTCAAATGGCCACCAAAACACATGACAAGACTCCCAATGTCATTAGCCAGTAGAGAGATGCAAATCAAAACAATAATGAGATACCATCCCACTTAGGTGGTTAAGAATAAACAGACAAACAGAAAATAACGAATGTTGCTGAGGATGTTGATAAATTGAAGCCTTATCCATTGCTGGTGGGAATGCAAAACGGTATAGCGGTTACAGAAAATAATGTGGAGATTCCTCAATAAACTACAAATGTTGTTGGTAGGTGCCTTCAAGTCATCTGCGACTCATAGAGACCCCATGCACAGCAGAACAAAACACTGCCCGGTCCCGCACCAGCTCCATGATCCTTGCTATACTTGAGCTGATCGTCACAGATAGATCAATCCATCTCATTGAGGGCCTTCCCCTCTTTCATCGATGCTCCATCTTACCAGGCATGATATCTTTCTCCAAGGAATGGTCCCTTCTGACAACATGACCAAAGTAGGTGAGATGAAGTCTGGCCATTCTCCTTCCAAGGAGCATTCTGGCTGCACTTTCTCCAGGACAGATCTGTTAGTTCTTTTAGCAGTCAATGGTACTTTCAGCATTCTTCACCAGCACCACAACTCAAAGGCATCAATTCTTCTTTGGTCTTCCTTATTCATTGTCCAGCTCTCACACACATACAAGGCAATTCAAAATATCATGGCTTGTGTCAGGCGCACCTTAGCCCTCAAGGAAGACACCCTTGCTCCTCAGCACTTGAAAGAGGTCCCTTGCAGCCAACTTGCCCTGTGCTATACGTCATCTAATGTCCTGACTGCTGCTTCCATTGGCATCAATTGTGGAACCAAACCAAGCAATGTGAAGGCTTTGACAACTTCAATCTTTTCTCCCTTTATCATGATGCTGCTTATAGGACCAGTTGTGAGGATTTTTCTTTTCTCTATATTGAGATGTAATCCATACTGCAGACTGTATTCTTCAATCTTCATCAGTAAGTGCTTCAAGTCATCCTCACTTTCAGCAAGCAAAGTTGTGTCGTCAGCGTATCGCAGGTTGTTAATGATTCTTCCTCCATTCTTGATGTCACGTTCTTCTTCATACAGTCCAGCTTCTCGGATTATTTGCTCAGCATACAGATTGAATAAGTATGGGGATTGATAGAACCCTGACATACTCCCTTCTTGATTTTAGACCATGCAATGTCTCCTTGTTCTGTTCGAACAGCCTCCTGGTCAATGTACAGCTTCCTCATAAGCACAATCAAGTGTTTGAGAATCCCCATTCTTCTCAACGTCATTCACAATTTGTTGTGATCTACACAGTCAAATGCCTTTGCATAGTCAATAAAACACAAGTAAACATCTTTCTGGTATTTGTTGTTTTGAGCCAGGATCCATCTGACAGCAGCTATGATATCACTTGTTCCATATCCTCTTCTGAATACAGCTTGCACCTCGGGAAGTTCTCTGTCAATATACTGCTGCAACCAATTTCAATTATCTTTAGTAAGATCTTACTTGTATGGGAGGTTAATGATATTGTTCAATAATTTCCACATTCTGTGGGATCACCTTTCTTTGGAATGGGTACAAATATGTATCTCTTCCAGTCAATTGGCCAGGTAGCTGTTTTCCAAATCTCTGGGCATAACTGAGTGAGTGTCTCCAGCGGGGCATCTGTTTGTTGAAACATCTCAATGAGTATTCCGTCAATTCCTGGAACCTTGTTCTTCACCAATTCCTTCAGTGCAGCTTTGACTTCTTCCTTCAGTACCATTCGTTCTTGATCATATGGCACCTCCTGAAATGGAAGATTGACCAGTTCTTTTTGGTACAGTCATTCTGTGTATTCCTTCCATTTTCTTTTGATGTTTCCTGCATCATTCAATATTTTGGCCATAGAATCTTTCAATATTGCAACTCAAGGCTTAATTTTTTTTTTTCCTGAGTTCTTTCAGCTTGAGAAATGCCAAGAGTGTTCTTCCCTTTTGGTTTTCTAACTCCAAGTCTTTGCTCATTTCGTTATAGTATTTGGCTTTATCTGCTTGAGCTGGTCTTTGAAATCTTCTGTTCAGCTCTTTATCTTGTCATTTCTTCCATTTGCTTTAGCTATTCTCTGCTCAAGGGCAAGTGTCAGAGTCTCTTATCTCATCCATTTTAGTCTTTTCTTCTTTTCTCATCTTTTTAGTGACCTCTTGCTTTCTCCACGGATGATGTTCTTGATGTCATCCCACAATTCTTCTGGTTTGTGGTCATTGGTGTTGAATGAATCAAATCTGTTCTTTAGATGGTCTCTAAAGAAGGGTATATTCAAGATCATATTTTGGCTCTCGGGGACTTGTTTTAACTCTCTTTAACTTCAAGTTGAACTTGCATATGAGCAGTTGATGGTCTGTTCCACAATCAGCTCCTGGCCTTGTTTTGGCTGAAGATATTGAGCTTTTCCATTGCTTCTTACCACAGATATAGTAAATCTGATTCCTGTGTATTCCATCTGGTGAAGTGTATAACCACCATTTGTTGTTGAGAAAAGGTATTTGCAATGAACAAGTCCTTGGTCTTGCAAAATTCTATCATGAGATTTCCAGCATCATTTCTGTCACCAAGGCCAAATTTTCCAACTACCAGTGATTCCTCTGTTTCCAACTTTTGCATTCCAGTCACCAGTGATAATTAACACATCCTAATCAGGATGCATGCTTGGTCAATTTCAGACTGTAGAAGCTGATAAAAAATCTTCAATTTCCTCATCTTTGGCTTTGACAGCTGGTGCATAAATTTGAATAATAGTCATATTGACTGGTCTTCTTTGTAGGCGTATGGATATTATCTTATCACTGACAGTATTGTACTTCAGGACAGATCTTGAAACATTCTTTGTGATGATGAATCCCACACCATTCCTCTTCAAATTGTCATTCCCGGTATAGTAGACCACATGGTGGTCTGCTTCAAAATGGCCAAAACCAGTCCATTTCAGCTCACTAATGCCTAGGATATCAATCTTTATGCACTCAATTTCATTTTTGACAACTTCCAATATTCCTAGATTCATGCTCTGTACATTCCATGTTCTGATTATTAATGGATAATCATTAACCAGCTGTTTCTCCTCAATTTGAGTCATGCCACATCAGCAAATGGAGGTATCAAAGCTTTACCTTATCCGTATCATTAAGGCTGGTTCTACTCTGATGATGCAGCTCTTTCCTGGTCCTATTTTGAGAGCCTTCTGACCTAAGTGGCTTATTGTCCTGCACTGTATCAGACAATGTTTCTGGGCTATTCATAAAATTGCACAGTAATATATCAGACAGTGTTTCTCTGCTATTCATAAGGTTTTCCCTTACCAATTCTTTGAGAAGTGCATGGCCTCCTCCTTCTTCCTAGTCTGTCTCAGTCTGTAAGCTGTTGAAACCTGTTCACCATGTGCAGCCCTGCTGGGTTTGAGACACCGGTGACACAGTCTTGAGCCTCAGAGCAACACGCCACCACAGTAGGACAAACTGACAGACAAACTCATTTCCCTTAGCTGTTCAAAAAACTACCAATAGAACTACCATATGACATAGCAATTCCACTGCTTGGTATATACCCAAATGACTTGACAGCAGAGACTCAAACGGATACTTGTACACCATTGTTTATTGTAGCACTATTCACAATAGCCAAAAGGTGGAAACAAGATACACACTCATCAATAAATGAATGGATAAACAAAATGTGGTAAATGCATACAGTGGATTGCTACTCATCCAGTAGGAAAAATATTATTTCTTGATATATGTTATGGCATAGATAGAGCTTGAAGACATTATGCTGAGTGGAATAAGTCAATCACAAAAGGACAAATATTGTATGACATCACTTATATGAAAACACAAGGACAGGCAAATGTATAGAGACTAAAGTTTACTAGTGGTTACCAGGGGAGGGAAGGAGAGGGAAATGGATGGTTATTGCTTATGGGGTACTGATTTTTGGTTTACAGTGATGGAAAAATTGCATTGATTAAGGGTAGGGTTGCACGGCCAATTAATGTAATTGCCATCAGGATGTTGCACAACTACAAAAAGTTGAATTGGCAAAAAATAAAGAAAACTTAAAAATCTGATGACAAGTACTATTCAGTTATTATAACCTGTACTGTTCCTGACGACTGTTGTTTATTGGGATTCTCCAATTATCAGCACAGTCCTGGGCACTAAAGCTGCTAGGATTCATCTGAGGTTGGGGAAGATTTCAGAGTGATTGTGTGGGCTTGCAGCTGAGCCTTTGTTCAGACATGCCAGGGAGAAAGGGTCTCTTCCTCTTCTATTGGTGCTATCAGAACGCAGGATTCTTTCATCTTATTTAGAATACTGAGGGTAAGATTCTCTATACAATTCACAGCATTATAAAAGGCGAACAAGCATGGTTTCTAAACACATGGGCTTTAAGCAGTAAATCTGCAGACACCTTTTTTCCTTCCTTGTTGCATATCACTACCCTTTCTGGGAAGAAACACACAGATCTTAGTATCACTTTAAAACAAGAGAAGAGAGTCAAAACAGTTAATGTCACATGCTTCACGAGATAAGGAAAAATCAGCACAAGCTGGTGTAGGAGTGTAAAAGGAGAAGCTGGTATCAGAGCCAAGGTAGAGGAGTTTCCCAGCCCACTCAAACCCACTGCCATCAAGTCGATTCCAACTCATAGTGACCCTTTAGGACAGAGTAGAACTGCCCCATAGGGTCTTCAAGGCTGCCAATCTTTATGGAAACAGACTGCTTCATCTTTCTCCCATGGAGCTGCTGGTGGGTTTGGACTGCTGACTTTCTGGTTAGCAGCTGAATGCTTTAACCAACTCTGAAGGCATGTGACTGCTAACCAGAAGGCTGGCAGTTCATACCCACCAGCCACTCCTCAGAAGGAAGATTGGGCAATGTACTTCTGTAGTGATACTGCCTTGGAAACCCAAGGAGGGGTCGCTATGAGTTGGGTTTGATTCAAAGGCAGTGAATTTTTTTTTTTTTTTTTTTGGTATGCCACTAGAGCTCCTCATTTTCCAAACAGGCCCCTATAATGATGTTCTTAGAGGAGGTGAAACACAGAGTAATAAAAAGATCCAAGGTGTATTACATGGACCAGTCCCAAAAGTAACTGACATGGTATAGAAGCAATGGTCAAATCAGATGAAAAGTTCAATGAATTATGACCAAAAAATTATGGATGGTGATAGCCTTGACAGTAGTGGAGGGAGAAGAGATGAGAAGGATAAAGGTATAGGGTCTAAAGGCCAAGGCTTGAAGTGTCAGTGTTTTGGTACCTAGTGCCGCTCTGACAGGAATGTACCACTGGGATGGCTTGAACAAACAGGAGTTTATTCTCTTACAATTTTGGAGATTAGATGTCTGAGTTCAAAGTGTCAAGCTCTAGGGGCTGGGTTAAAGCCCCTCAATTTTGGGCTTCAGCTCAGCCTTTTGCTCCTGGACCACTGAAGCTAGAGGCATCTCTTTACTCAGGCAGCTGTTTGCTACTGAGGCTGACAAACCCAGGACTGACAAAACAC
This sequence comes from Orycteropus afer afer, assembly GCF_000298275.1. Taxonomy (NCBI): domain Eukaryota; kingdom Metazoa; phylum Chordata; class Mammalia; order Tubulidentata; family Orycteropodidae; genus Orycteropus; species Orycteropus afer. The sequence continues at coordinate 1,500,279 of NW_006922025.1, read as the reverse complement.
AAGGCATACTACCAAACCACACAGAGGTCATTGATTCAAGTCCATTGAGTCCCAAGATTAGCAGAGCATGGCAGGTTGCTGAATGAAGACTCAGCTACATGCATGGTCCAAGCATGCCCAAAAGCTAGAGACTTTCCTCAAAGCTGCTTCTTATATACTAGAAATAGATACATCCCTATATTTTTGGGAGAAATTGGGAAAATCAGAGGTGGATGGCCACTTTGTCCAAATTCCACTTTAACAGAAGTCTCAGCACACAGGGCAAGTAAGAACAGTAGTGCCTCTGTTTCCTTAATGGTGCATTTGGAAAGGCAGTCATCATGGTAGGTGACATGGATGGACTTTAGTAATTACTTGATATTTGTGGGAACTTTAGTCTTAGGTACCCTCAAGTTCGCACTTACCATTGCTTTCTTCCATGTCTGCACTTTATTAGCAATATTACAGTGGGACACATTTTAAATCCCTGTATGAGAGTTACTGCACAGAGAGAAAGTAGACAGATGCAGGCTGGTCATCTCACACACTAACCATCTACCAGTGTTGGCGTTCTAAGTGATTCCTGTGAGCTGTGTTCATACTTAAGCAATATTTAACAATTGTTACATCTCAGAGTCACTTTCAAATAGACTAAAGTGTATGCATTGAATGTGTGACAGGGGACTGGTGTTTAAAAAGATCTGCATATAAATTAATTTCTAAACCATCCTATGGGTCTCATGCTATTTATTAATATCTCTATAGGTTCTTCAATGGACTCTTGGTGGCACAGTGGTTAAGTACTTAGCTGCTAATTGAGAGGCCAATGATTGAAACCCACCAACTGTTTCACAAGGAAAGGTGTAGCAGTCTGACATATTTATAACCTTGGAAACCCTACGGAGAATTTCTATGTTGTCCTATAGGGTCGCTTTGAGTAGAAATTGACTCAATGGCAGTATTTTCAAATATTTTGTAGGCTCTTCAAACTTAAGTTAATTATGTTTCATTACTTTGTGCTATTACTGTGGCTCCTGAGGGGTTACATTTGGGAGAATATTGAATCATGGCTGTGAACTTTGAACCTTTTTGTAAATAAATCCAAACCAACCAATCAAACAAACAGAAAACACACTTAATCAAATTAATTTCAGTTCAGGAAAAGAATAGATCTGGGATGGCATTGTTGATACTTGACGACTCACACTGACCAGTATTTATAATGAAATTTTGATTATGTGATTTTATTAAAGTCTCTAAAAAATAAAGTTTCTTAGCAGGTCAAACAAAAGCTTTGCTTAAGAAATGCCAGGGTGTATTGCTTATGTAAGGAGCTCTGGTAGCGTAGTGCCTAAGGCACTTGACTGCTAACCAGAAGGCTGGCAGTTCAAACCCACCAGCCACTCCTCGGAAAGAAGGTTGGGCAATCTACTTCTGTAGTGATACTGCCTTGGAAACCCAAGAAGTGGTCACTATGAGTCAGGTCTGACTTGACGCCACATAAAAACAACAACATTGCTTATGTATAGTGTCTCTTTCTCCTTTCACAATTTAACTTCCTAGAGTAGATATGCTTTTCAAATGCCTAGACATGGGGCCATTGGGTGGTCCAGCTCTAAGGACTTCATTCATGTCTGAGAGTAACCACGTGAATCTTCATTGCAGCTAGAAGTGTAGGGATTAGAGTGAAACTCTCAGTTATATGAAAACCTCATAAAGCTTTCTAGGTTCTAAGGTCAGCTTTCCTAGAAACAGGGCCTGACTGAGGAGTCTGTGACAATGACTGCCTGCAAGAGGCTGTCTGGAGAAGGGGCATGAAGGAAGCAGGATATGATGGGAGAAGAAAATTGAGCAGGGACGTGCTCTCAGGTGGAGACTAGCCTCTCTGTGATGCTCCAGGAAGCTCTGGTCCACCTTTAGGGCTAGCAGCTAGCCTTTTGTACTCATCAATCTTTGACTGCTGACTGCCCCCTGTGGTGGGGAAGAATAACCTTCAAGACAAGGCAACTCCACTTTAGCAGCCAGCACTCACAGAAACTGAAGGGTGAATGTACCACCAGTAAAACAGATCTTAACAGGGGACCAACAGCATCCATTATACTTGGGGATGAATGGGAAGATTAGAAAGGCAAGAAGGCCCTTCTGAAAAAGTGGCCTATGAGCTGAAATCAGAAGAATGAGAAAGAGACATCTAAGTAAAGAGGATTGGAGGAGAAGTGGGGGAATGGTGTCCCAGGCAAAGCCATGGGGTGAAATAGAGTATGTTGGCCTCCTTCCTCTTTATTTAAGATGGTCTGGCCACCTGATTCTGGGTTTGAGGGAAGGAGGTACAGTGGCAATACATTAGGCAATAGCAGGGCAGGCAAGGAATCTTGTTCTTTTGAGGTTCTGCAAAGAACCCAACAGATTCATGAAAGAAAATATCATGAATATGATTGGGCTGTGAAGGTTGCTAACATTATCCTTCAAGTGCTTGACCCTCTTTGCAAAAGTATATGTATCTGCTTCAGGGAGATAAGTGAAGGTTCTTGTGCCTGGAAACTTTCCAAATGCAGATGAAGGCTGAGCCTAGAAGAATAAAGGATCTTCTATTCTCAATGGGGTAATATGGCCCATCCCTCCTGATTACGATATCCTATGGTCCATCTTATACTTGCTTATAGCACCCAAAAATCAATCAAAATAGACATATAAATAGACAAAAGACAAGGGATTTAAAATTACTCATTATAGCATGTGTGTTATAAATATCAAAAGCAACACCTGCACAGCACTTTACCTGTCCAGTGACATTTCAGACACTGGGAGGAATTCATCTTTGTGGCCCTTCAGTGTCTAAGTTAAGGTTTTTTTTTGCTTGTTTGTTTTTTGTTTTGTTTTTAGTGAACTGTTCTTAGCTAGATAGGTGGTTACAAGGGCCACTGATAGAGGAAAAAGACCTCAATTATCTTTGTAGATAAATGGTACTCAATAATTTTTACTGGACAGTGAATGAATATCTTATTGGGAATTTGCCCAGTAGGAGCCACAATAAGGATAAGCTGTAAAAGATGAGAATGAACAAAGGGGAAAAAAAAAAAAAAAAAGGATAACAAAAGGAGTATAATAAATTAAGATGAGCTTAGAGTTAAGAATTTTTAAATAAGAAAATTCCAATTAAAGATGGTGATGTGATAGCAGACATATACCAAGGTCACTGAACATATTAGAAAAACTAGTTTTAAAAGAGTGAATCCATAATAATGCCAGAACATTAGAAGGGAAGCCAGCTGGAGAGGGACATTTTGAAGAAATCCTAGAAGACAGAAGACAGATGGGATCTGATTGATGAAGAAAACAGATCATGGAAAGCTGTAGCCCAAAATGCCGAAGGGAAGAGGGATCCTACCCAAAGGAGGCCTATAAAAGCTCCAAGCTGTTAGTACACAAATATAAGGGAGAGAGATGAGATGTGGTAAGAGCCTCAAGGTAACTAATAAATTAATTATAGTCTGAGTTCTTACCTGGTTTGTTTCTCTGACTTTATATTCTTCCAATCACTATCCCCTTTGTTCATTGCATTCCAGCTGCCTTGGCCTTCTTTATATCCCTTTAATATGTGAAGTATGCTCCCACATCAATGCCTTTGCACTTGCTGTTTCCTGTGTCTCGAATAACATATCTCTAGGTCTTCACATGGGAGCTCTGGTAGCATAGTGCCTAAGGCACTCGACTGCTAACTAGAAGGCTGGCGGTTCAAATCCACCAGCCACTCCTCAGAAGGAAGGTTAAACAATCTACTTCTGTAGTGATATTGCCTCAGAAACCCAAGGAGAGGTCACTATAAGTCGGGTCTGACTCAACTGCACATAAGGTCTTCACATGGTTGTCTCTTCCTTGTCATTCAAATCTTATCCCAAACTTCACCCAAACTTCACCTATTCAAAGAAACCTTCTCTGGCCACCATGTCTGAATCAGACATCAACCCCAGCCAATAAAACCCTGCTGTTTTCTTTCTTTACTGGCATATATTACTCTCTGAAATTGTCTTATTTCTTTGCTTATCATCATCTAATGACAAAGGCCTTATCTACCTTGTTTATCATTCTACCCACAACACCTGGAACTTAGATGCAATATGGTTAGTTTTTGTTGTGTAACAAACTACTACAAAACTCAGTTACCTGAAACTATAATCCTTCTCCTGGCCCCCCAAGGAGCTCTGGTGGTGCAATGGTTAAAGCATTGGGCTGCTAACCAAAAGGTTGGTGGTTCGAACCCACCAGTCACTCTGCAGGAGAAAGGTGAGGCAGTCCGCTTCCATAAAGATTTACAGCCTTACAAAACTTATGGGGCAGTTCTACTCTGTTTTATTAGGTTGCTGTGAGTTAGAATCGAGGCGATGGCAGTGACTATAGGCAGGTTTTCTTATCTGGATGAGCTCAGCAAATCTGTACTGGGTTCTTTCATGTACTCATATCTAGCTTGTGGGTTTTGCCTGGTGGTGGGATAATCTGTTGTTGTTGTTGTTGTTATGTGCCGTCGAGTCATACCTGACTCATAGCAACCCCTCCTTGGGTTTCTGAGGCAGTATCACTACGGAAGTAGGATTGCCCAACCTTCCTTCCGAGGAGTGGCTGGTGGGTTTGAACCGCCAGTCGTCTGGTTAGCAGGCAAGTGTCTTAGCCATTATGCTACCAGAGCTCCATTTTTCCTGTGTCTGGTGTTTCCTAGCAGATGTTGATCAGGGAAACAGACAACTAGGCCACATGTCTCTCATTAGCCAATAGGCAAGCTGGATTTTGTACAAGGGGGGAGGGTTCCAAGGGCAGCAAACCAAAATGATTTTCAAGTCTGTTTAAAGCTACTCTATAGTCACATTGACCAAGGAAAGTCATATGTCAAGCCCAGATTCAAGAATATGGAGAACCCTACCCTACCTTTTACCAGGAAGAGATCCAAAGTCATTGCAAAGGCTATGGATACAGATGGCAGAATTTGTGGCCATTTTTGCACAACACTCCGGGGGGAAAAAAAAAAAGTTGCATTGAGTTGATTCTGACTCATGGCAATCCCATGTGTGTGAGAGCAGAACGGTGATTCCTAGGGTTTTCTATGGCTTTCAGAAGTAGATTCCCAGTCCTTTCTTCTGAGGCACCCCTGGGTGGACTAGAACCACCAATCTTTCAGGTAGCAGTTACAGGTGTTCACTATCTGCACTACCCAGATACTCCATACTATTGCATACCAGAGACTCCACTATACTACTGAGTAAACACATGCTGAGTATAATTCACTAAAAGAGCTGGATTTGGAATGGTAGGGCCAGTTGGACTCCAGCCTCCCTTTCTTCCCCTGTACACAAACAGCAAAGAGCAGATGCTCTTTGCCACTGTATCAGGGAAACAGCTGTGCACTCTATAACCCAAGCTGTGTACATTAAAGAAAGTGATCCACCTATGTAGAGAATCCTCCTTATTTGGTTATGAAAGCATGAATGAGAAGCAGAACATAATCTCAGAAAACTCTGGAAGCCACAACAGATACCTGTGGAAAAAACGGAAAGACAAAGCAGCTTTACTCAAGAAGGAATACAACAAAGTGATGCACCACAAAAGTCAAGTCCTCTCTGCTTTGATTTGGACCCACAGCCTTCCTACCCCTTAGCCACAACTTGTGTGTGTGATAAAACTATATATTAAACATTTGCCAATTCAAATTTTACATGTACTGTTCTGTGACACTGTCCACGTTAATCATGTTGTGCAACCATCATTCATATCCATTGCCAAATTTTCCATCACCATTAACACATACTCCATGCTTCCTAAATAATGACCCCCTTTCTCTCTCCCTGTCACCCATAATAACCACTAATAAGCTTTGGTCTATTCTATTTCCCTGTTCTAGATATTTCATAGAAGTGGGATCATCCATGCCGTAGCAGGTATCAGGACTGGTTTCTTTTTAAATCTAAGTAATATTTCATTATAATGATACACCACATTTTATTTATCCATCCGTCTATTGATGGGTACTTGGGTTGATTCTGTCTTTTGGCTATTGTGAACAATGCTGCAAGGAACATCGCTGTACACATACCTGAGTCCCTGCTCTCAAGTCATTTGAATGTATACCTAGCAGTGGATCTGCTGGGTCATATGGTAATTCTATGCTTAATTTTTTGAGGAATCACCAAATTATTTTCCACAATATCAGCCATAACTCCAAATGAAGTTTTCCAGTCATTATAACCTACCTACTAACACAGAGTCATCCAAGGGATAAGTTTCTTGCTGAAAACTATCTATAAACGCAAATGAAATGCTTATTAGTTAAAACCTAGGTCTTTGTTCATGAGCACACAATAACAAACAAAGCCAACAATACATGTGAGAAAAAGAAATCATATAAATGAGAATTACT
>NW_006922025.1:1472811-1489823 GCF_000298275.1 Orycteropus afer afer | reverse complement strand
AAAAGACTCCTGAGAAGAAATAAGTAAAAAAAAAAAAAAAAAAAATCCATGTCTGGCAAAATTCAAGAACTGCAAGATAAAAGAGGAAATATTAAAAGCTTCCAAAGAGAGAGAGAGAAAAAAAAAAAAGTGCTTATAATGATAGGGAGGCAAACTGATACTAAACTTCTCAGTAACAACCCTAAATGCTAGAAGATGGTGAAATAATGCCCACAAATTTCTGAGGGCAAATGATTTTGAACCTAGGATTCAATACTCAGTAAATCTCTAAAAGAGCAATTTAAAGACATTTTCAGAAGTTTAAGACTCACAGAGTTTACCACTCAAGGACCTCATTTAAAGAAAAAAATCCTCAAAGAGATACTCCAGCAAAAACAAACAAAAAGGGATACAGGAAGTTAGAAGCTGACTGTTATCCAGGAGAAGCAAAGAAAGTTGAAAAGATTTTAAAAGAATGAACATTTTGACCCTAAACCAAATAAAAAACCCAAACTCATTGCTATGGGGTTGAACCCAACTCATAGTGACACCTCCTTGAGTTTCTGAGGCAGTGTGACTATGGAAGTAGATTGCCCAACCTTCCTTCCAAGGAGTAGCTAGTGGGTTTGAACCGCCAGCCTTCTGGTTAGCAGTTGAATGCCTTAGGCACTATGCTTTGGAAAATTCCCCTTAAGTAGAAAAGTTCAATGATAGTAAATAATAATGTCTCAATGAACCTATTCACATTACTTGAGACCTAATGAATAATTTTTATATAATCTTAATTCTAAAATTGTGTTTTTAAATTGGATTTCATTGTTAGTAATAAGTATATCAAAAGTACAGAACACTTAATTATACTTACAGAAAAGAATGTAAATGTCATATTTGGTCAAAACTATATATATATATATTAGTTTTATAATATAAAACTAAAAACCTTGGGGTGGAGAGGAAGAAAGTAATAATGCAAAGGAATTCCATTCCTCAAGTATCAGAAAGAGATTATTACTTTAGTACAGTGAGAATTTGCGATATATGACATGGAGGGAATAAATAAGAAGTTAGATAGATAGACTGGTGCCAGATTGTAAAGAGCTCCTATGCTATTCTGAGTGATTTGGACCTTACACTGCAAATCATTGGGAACCCTCAAAGGGTTTTATACAGCAGAATGACATAATCAGAACCTACTTGATCCTAAATTGTGATAATAGAAACACAGGGCCTTCTGATTAGTCATTCCTCATCCTTGCATAGAAGGAGCTCTGGTAGGGTAGTGGTTAAGGCATTTGACTGATAACCAAAAACGGTTGATGGTTCAAACCCACCAGCTGACTCAGAAGAAAGAGAAAATGAGACAATCTACTTCGATAAAGATTTACAGCCTTGGAAACTCAATGGGAGTTGCTATGAATTGGAATTGACTTGATGGCCGTGAGGTTGGGGTTTTTTGGTCTGTTTATCCTTACACAGATAAAAATTCAAGAGAAGATGCAGAATTTCTGCCTAATGCATTTGACTGCTATCCAGAAGGATGGCTTTTCAAACCCACCAGCCACTCCTCAGAAAGAAGGTTGGACAATTTACTTCCATAGTGATAACATTTTGGAAACCCAAGGAGGGGTCACTATGAGTCAAATCTGACTCGACAGCAGTGAATATGAACTAGGAATATTATACAATGACCTGTTAGGAAAATGGAAGGAACTCCCACTAATTAAAATTCTGAAGCCTACAGGTATAACAGTAGAATCACTAATATAAAAATATTTCAAGAAATCTCACTATCTATGGTTTTCTTCCATCAGTGGGAAGGAATTCAGCTCTCCTTCAGTATGGTAAATGTTTGCCAGAGTATTCAGAATGTTTTAATACCCTCACTCCCGCAGCAGCTGTGATCTGAAATCTGCAGTTAGAAGAAAATGAGTTACAAGTGCTGTAGGAATGGCACACCATGAAGATTTTTGGTCATGAATTAAGAGATAGCCTAACAAAGAATAAACTCTAAATATTGTAGAAATATAACCTGGTAATGGTATCAACATATTCCTCCTTAAAATATTAAGCTAGTATTTTAAACAAGAGTTTTCTTTTTAAACTGGAAAGCTTAGGAAGAGTTAGCTAAAATGAAAATTTTAAAAATGGTTCAGTACTTTAAATTAGAAAATTGGCTAAAATCTGTGCATCTAAAATAGTTTTCCAGCTTCAGAGATAGGATGAGGAATAGATCACACAGCAACTAGGTGGGAACTTAGGAAACTAAAGGGAATTGCACATATCACAAACAGGAAAAGACTACAAATATTGTGTTCTTTGATGCAAACACACTGTCATCGAGTTGGATCCTGGATCCGACTCATAGCTACCCCTCCTTGGGTTTCCGAGGTGGTATCACTAGGGAAGTAGATTACCCAACCTTCCTTCTGGGGAGTGGCCGGTGGGTGTGAACCATCAGCCTTCTGGTTAACAGTCAAATGCCTTAGGCACTACATCACCAGAGCTCCCATTCTTTGATGAGTAAGTGGAAATAGAATTAAGAACAACCTCAGGCTGACTTTTTTTTAAAGATTATACAGTATGAAGGCAGAAATGGTAAGCTAAAAGGCAGAGGTAGAGTAAATTTTTAAAAGGAACTTTTAGAAACAACAGAAGCATAATTTAGAAAGCATCAGTAAAATTCAGGAAATAATTGACTGTATGAAAGAAGAAATAATTACATGATAAAATGAGAGAATGAGATAAGAAGAGAGATGGCAGCATGGTAGGTAGAAATAGATTAAGCTAGATAATGTGAGGAATAGTTTTGAAAAGAAATAAAATTTCTGATGGGATTAAAAACAGCATTAGAGACAACACATACCCAAATATATACTGCTGGAAATTAAATCAGCAATATTGAGGTGATTCTTGAGAAAGTTTCTCAGAAAGAAGTGTATAAAGGAAAACAGATTAAAATAATGAGTAAGAAGATTCCAGAGATGGGAGAGATTTTCAATATAAGAATGATTGACATGTCTGATGGAGAGAACAGAACAAATGGGAAAAAATAATATTTACAGAAATGCCAGAAAAAAAAAAAAAATCCAGAACTCAAGGAAGACCCCAATCATGAAAAGGGCACATTGTATATTAGATAAAGTGAGTTAGAAAAAATAACCTATTACCTCAGCATATCTTGGGAAAGATTTTTTAATTTAAAGAATAAAAATATGATTTTGTAGTTATCTAAGGAGAAAGGAAAATAAAAGCCATATTGTCATGAGATTGCTCATCTTCAATTCCAAGATACAAAGCAGTGATATCTGCGAATAGATATAATGGGAAATCTTTTGTGACACAAGCACTGTATAGTCAGACAATCTCTCATTCAATAGTGAAAACAAAAATAAAAATATTTACATTAATGTGCAAGATCTCACAAAATACACCATTCTATTTAGTGGAAATACTATAGATGTAATCAAAAGATGACTCAGGCTAAGAAAAAAGATTAGTAACACATAACATAGACAAACGAATACAGTCAATTCTGAAGAAGTAGCTCTAAAAACCTTTTGGTAAATGGCCAAAGGATATTAATGGATAATGCACTGAGAAATAAACATCAATGATCTATATAAAAAGATATAAAATCCACTCATAATTAAAAAAAAAAATGAAATTGGCAACAGAATATTACTTTTGACTTTCATACTGGGAAACGTAATAATGTTCAAATATTATGATTTGGAAAGACACGTAGAACACTTACTCTTAAAAACTATGGGAGCATCTCCAAGGTCTGGAAGATAATGGAAGCTAACTGCACCTAAATCTCTCCCCAAATCATAAAATCAATAAGGGGAACAAACAAAAATACATATCACCAAAACTTCAGCATTACTGGAAAGAAAAGAATATCATAACAATCAAATTGCATGTAGGTATATAAATAAACACAAAATTCCAACAGATATTCCACCGTGTAAATCTTTGGTTGTGAAAAATGAAGGATTATAAGGCTTAAGAGACTCAAAGAAAAGGAAACGAAGGAAATGGAGGAATTATATGAAACACCGATAAAATCCTCCCGTTTTCTGCAAAAAGAGAAATAATTACAGAAAAAGAGAAAGTCTAGCACTAAGTAACAGGTCTAATACTTGGTAATATTCAGTACTGGGTACAAAGGAATGATTTGAAAGGGAGAGGCTCTGGAGGTGTCAGCCTTGAAGAATCATTGGTTCTGTAGAAAAATCCGACATACAGAAAAGAGGTAGTGTCTCTGTGAGATGCAGCAATGAATTAGGAAAAAAAGTAAAGAAATGAGGACAAATTAAGGATTTTGCAGAATTGAAAGATAAACTAAACATTTCCTTTGATCCACAATAATACTATTCATTAAAGAAACTGCATTTCAGTGTGTTGATAGAAGTGCTCTTTCAAACAAGGAACCCTGTCCATAAAACATCCAGAAATGGGAAACAAACACAACAAAAAATTCCATACAAAGTTATTGTAAGAAGTAACAGAAAAAGTAAATCATAACATTACAAGTGATAGAAATATTTTCCCTTGCCTAATCACCATCCCTCCCTCCAAAAAAACCATAAATAAGAAAAACTATAATGCAACCCTCCAAATTTGACTAGAGTTAGTTAAGTCAAAAGCAAGCAATTGAAGATTTTAAAATCACTTACAATTAGAATCCAAACACTAAGAACAGAAATGGGTACAGCATAGGAAGGGATATGTGATTAATTTTAAGAAATACAAAACCATCTCAAATATGGAGACAAAATAGAAAGGAGCCTCAGGGAGAATGAATTTGAATGTGAAAATTTATAAAGATATTAAACAATGGCAGAAAAACAAATGGTTGAAATGGAAAACAGACCAAGAAGGTCCAACACACACACACACACACACACACACACACACACACACATATATATATGTAAAATTGGAGTTCCCAGAGGACAGAATTCAAAACAATGAAATAGAACTAATATAGAACTAATATTTCAAACTATAATCTAAGAAAAATTTCTAGAAATAAAAGAAAATTTAAATCCAAAGTTTTAAAGGGTCCACCATCTTCCTTGAAAAATTGATGAAGAACAATCAGATTGACCACATATTATAAAATAATTAAAATTTAAAAACAAAAATACAATTTATTTAAAAGAATAAGAAAATTGAACTGACAACAGACTTAAGAACAACAAACAAAATAAGGCAATGAGGCAACTCAAGGAAAGAAATCTCTTGCCAAATATTTTATAAGCATCAAGCTGCCTTTTAAGGGATTAGTGCACAAAAAAGTGGTTTTCAGCTAGGCAGATTCCTCTCACAGGAGACATTTGGAAATATTTGGAGACCTTGTCTGTTGTCAGGACACAGAGAAGAGAGCACGACTGTCAACTAGAGACCAGGAATGCTGTTAAATATCTAACAATTTTAGCCTTCTACAACAAAGAATTATCTTACCTAGCTCAAAACGTCAATAGTGTTGAGGTTGAGAAAATTTGCGATAGAAGAAAAGTTTTAAATATGAAAATAATTCATTTTCCTGTACTGTACACAAGTGCCTATCCTGAAGAATCTACTACAGGATGAACTTCATCCAATGAAGAGATACTGGGATAACTTTGGCAAAAGGATGATGGTAAGCATTTAATATACTTAATTGTAGAGCTAAGACTAAAACAAGGGGATGTGTGAAAGAACAGTATATAATTATTACATTACTGTTGTTGTTAGGTGCCATCAAGTTAGTTCTGACTCATAGTGAGCCCACGTACAACAGAGAGAAACTCTGTTTATTCCTGCACCATCCTCACAATCATTGCTATGTTTGAGCCCATCGTTGCCACCACTGTGTGTCAATCCCCCTCATTGAGGGTCTTCCTCTTTTTCATTGACTATCTACTTTACCAAGGATGATATCCTCCAGGGACTTGCCCCTACTGACAATATGTCCAAAGTATGTGAGGCAAAATGAAGTCTTACTATCCAATAAGGAACACTCTGGTATACTACTTCCAAGGCTTATTTGTTCATTCTTCTGGTAATCCGTGGTATATTCAATATTCTTTGACATAATTCAAAAGCACCTATTCTTTGGCCTTCCTAGCTCACTGTACAGTTTTCACATGCATATGAAGTGACTAAAAATACCATAGTTTGGACCAGGCACACCTTAGTTCTCAAAGTGACATCTTTGCTTTTTAGCACTCTAAAGAGATCTTTTGAAGCAAGGTCTTTTGCATCAGATTTGCCCAGTGCAATACATCATCTGATTTCTTGACTGCTCCTTCTAAGGGTGTTGATTGTGTATCCAAGTAAAATGAAATCCCTGACAACTTCAAGCTTTTCTCCATTTATTTGTGCTTATCAGTGGAGCTGTGAGAATTTTGGTTTTTCTCACATTGAAGTATAATCCACACTGAAGGCTTGAGTCTTTGGTCTTCAGTAAGTGCTTTAAGTCATCCTCACTTTCAGCAAGCAAGGTTGTGTCATCTGCACATCACAGGTTGTTAATGAGTCTTCTTCCAGTCCTGATGCAGTATTCTTCTTCATACAGTCCAGCTTCTCCTATTGTTTGCTCAGCATACAGATTGAATAAGTATGGTGAAACGATACAACCTTGATACACACTTTTCCTGATTTTAAACCATGCAGTATGCCCTTGTTCTGTTCAAACTACTACTTCTTGGTCTATGCACAGGTTCATTCTGTGCACAATTAAGTGTTCTGGAACTCTCATCCTTCTCAATGTTATCCATAATTTGTCATGATCTGCACAGTTGGATGTCTTTGCAGAGTCAATAACACACAGGTAAACATCTTTCTGGTATTCTTTGCTTTCATTAGAATTGTGATGTTGATGAAGAATACTGAAAATATCATGGATTGCCAGAAGAACATACAAATCTGTCTTGAAAGAAGTACAGCCAGAATGCTCCTTCGAAGCGAGAATGGCCAGACTTGTCTCATGTACTTTGGTTATGTTGTCGGAAGGGACCAGGCCCTGGAGAAGGATATCATGCTCAGTAAAGTGGAGGGTCAGAGAAAAAGGGGAAGGGTCTCTACAAGACGGATCGACATAGCAGGAGCATTGAAGGGCTCAAGCACAGCGAAGATTGTGAGACGGTGCAGGAGCAGGCAAGGTTTCATTCTGCTGTACATAGTGCTGCTGTGAGTCGAAGTCCATTCAATGATTTGAAACAATGACAACTCAATAACAATTAACAAACCAGGGCCCAGATATATATTAGTTTCTAAATTCCAATCCTCACTAAAGAGAACCAGGACTCCTTGAAGAAATGATTAATTCCAGGTCTGGGGCAGAGAAGAAAAGTCTTAAGAACCTGGAATATCTTGTTGTGCCCAAAAGTAAGAAAATACTAAACACACACACTTATGAGGACGTGGGTAATGGACACAGAAATCTGCTTAAAGGGGTGACAAACTAATTATGAAAATAAGTAAGGGCAGTAATGTCTCATAACTAATTGAATAAAATAGTAATCTATGAATCTACACTGCTAGTAAATGGATGGATGGATGCATAGATGATAACAGGTGAGCAAAATTCAAGTCACTAATGAGGGAACAGAAGAACACTACATGCCTCTAAATATAGTTTTTTGAGAACACAACATCATTTTCACAGTATCGCAGCTAAGAATGTATAACATAATTTTAATTGTGAGACAACATCAGGCAAATCCAAATGGAGGGACAATATATAAAGCAACCAATCACGTTACCCAAAAAATGTCAATGTTATGAAATACAACAAAAGGCAAAGACTGCTTCCAGATTAAGGGAGAATAAAGAAGCATACATGCAATACATAATTGCAGACTGTATCCTATACTAGAGGAAAAATTGCTAAAAAGAGACATTATTGGGACAACCAGCAAAATTGGAATATGAGTTGTACAGTATATATATACGTTATATCAGTGTTATATGTCCTGAATTTGATTATGTAACCATGGTTGTTACATAAGAGAATATCCTTTTTCTTAGAAAATACACACTGAATTATTAGAGAAAAAATTGGCATAAAAATTCAACTTACTCTGAATTCAGAGCAAGAGTGAGAAAACAGAGAGGAGAGAGTGAGAAAGCAAATGTGGTTTGGCCAAATATTAACAATTAAGGTTCATGTTAAAATATATTTGGGATCTCTATGCATTAGCCTTGAAAATATTATATAAATTTAATTTTCTTTCTCAAAGTGAGAAACTTAAAAATAACTATGGGCGAAAATACACATTGGCATAGATTTTGAGGAGTTTGTTAAATTATAAAATGCTTATATTAATTGACACAAAAATTCTACTGCTGGTATATTTATTATATAGATGATGCATGTGCATGTGTAATATATCCAACTTGGAAATAATCTAAATGCCCCCAGGAGAAGAACTGTCTAGACATGGTGGTAGATCCATTCAATGTAATGTTCTGTGCTCATTAAAGGAAATGGAGGAGGTATGTGTGCTGATATGGAAATATCTCCTAAAATTTTGGGGCAAAATAAATTAGATAAATAACATTATTTATTGTGTGACTCAATTTTTATTTATGACAACAAAAAAGGACTAGTACTGATCAAACTATTAACAATGGTTATTTAGGACAAGTCTGTACTCTGGACTAGATCAGGTTCTAAAAAGATATTTCTAAATCCATATGTTTTTAAGTCCAAAGTAACTAAGACAGATTTAAACTTGCAACCCTTGTTGCCTAACAGGAAGGTGAATCAATTTCTTTGAAGCTTGAAAAGCAGGTACATTCTTCTCTTTCTTACACATATATTTTCTTGCAAATAGATTTTCACGAAATAGATAAATCTTGTCTTCTCTGAAAATCTGTTAAGGTAGGTATTTGTCTCCTGCAGCTTAATCTTTGCAAGCGTCATGCATTATGCTTTAGGAGTCTGAAGTCCACATGTGTTAGTTTCCCATTTACATTGATGGTGTATATATTCAAATAGGCTTTAAAGCCTGGTGGGAGTAATCTGCATAGCACAGAACTCATCAGCAGCCCTTTTATGATCTACTTAGTCCTGAAATTCTCCACATCAAATCTTCTCAACAATTAATACTAAGCAGATGGACAAGCTGATCCTATTGCTAGAGATTCAGTTTTTTCTCCACACTTAGTCAAATGTTTTCCCCCACTTTTCAATATAGTTGATTACATCAGCACAGTTCTCATCTTACACACTTCATTCTTTTTCAAAATCATTCACACTCTCAACCCATGCAAGTCACATGTGCCAACTTCTCCTTTCATTTCCCATAAGTCTCTTTTATTTTATTTCTAATCATGTGCCCTTCCTTAGTAACTTTTTCAATACCTTGCTGCTTTTCCACTTATCAGATCTGATGTTGTCAATAATATTTGAAAAATATCTAACAACTGAATCTAAGCACGACAAACAATGTAGACCAAGCAGCAAATAGCAATGAAGATGGTGGCTAGAGTGATCACATTATCTACTGGAGGCTGGCTCAATGTACTTTCACTTTGAAAAGTAGTTTTCATTGTATCTGAGACAATTTGTAAATTCAGTATTTGTTAGTAGAGGAGCTTGCAATTATAACTGCATATTTGGATTTATTTTTCTGTTAAATAAATGGGTATATATTAATGTTTTATTTTGTAATTACAAAAGCACTATATCATACAAAAAGAAGATATTCTATAATTATATTATCTATTGCTTGGCAGAATTGCATTACCACACTTTTTCATTTTCCAATAGAAAATGTTTTTTGTTAGTCTGTTTATTTGTTTTGAATTAATTATGGTTTGAGAGTCTTTTGTGTCAAGAAAAACAACCTACTGTTATCTATTGTGTAGAACACACTATGTGATTAGGGGCCCTGTCATGTTTTGGTTCCCACGCAATACAGAAAGGATGGAGGAACTATGCCTTGCACATAGATGGACACCGTGTTAAGGAAATCAATCAAGATGACCCAAAGCTGTTCCTACTACAGAAACTATTATTGTTCATAACTACCTCTTGCCTTCTGTCTTACTTATCTAGTGCTGCTATAACAGAAATACCAGTGGATGGCTTTAAAAAACAGAAATTTATTCTTTTGCAGTTTAGGAGGTAGAAGTCCAAATTCAGGATGCCAGCTCTAGGGCCAGGCTCTCTCTCTCTGCCAACTCTGAGGGAAGTTCCTTGTCATCAGTCTTTCCATGGGTCTAGGAGTTTCTCAGCACAGGGACTCCAGTACAAATGATGTACCCTGTGCTAGGCAGTTCTTTCTTGATGGTAGTACGTGCCTTTTTCTCTACTAGTTTCTTTCTCCTTTAATCTCTTGTAAGATAAAAGCTGATGCAGCCGCAACCCAGGAAAAACCCTCTTACGTAAGACAAGGTCTACGACCTGAGTCAGCATACTGCATCCCCCCCTAATCCTAATGTGGCTGATCACATCATGCAGGATGAGCACATCAGTAGGTAACTGCCAAACCACTGAGAATCATGGCCCAGCCAAGTTGACACAATCTAAAGACAACATCTTTCTGGTATCCTTTGCTTTCAGCCAAGATCCATCCATCAGCAATGATACCCCTCATTCCACGTCCTCTCCTGAATCTCACTTGAAATTCTGGAAGTTCCTGTCAATATACTGCTGCAACTGCTTTTGGATTATTTTCAGCAAAGTTTTGCTAGTATGTGATATTAATGATATTATTCGATAATTTCCACATTCCGTTGGATTATCTTTCTTTGGAATGAACACAAATATCAATCTCTTCCGGTGCAAACCAATTCTTTTTGGTACAGTGACTCTGGGTATTTCTTCCATCTTTTGATGCTTCCTGAATCATTCAATATTTTGCCCATACAATCCTTCAATGTTGCAATTTGAGGCTTAAACATTTTTTTCAGTTCTTTCAGCTTGAGAAATGCTGCGTGTGTCCTGCCTCTTTGCTTTTCTAATTCCAGGTCCATGCTCATTTCATTATAATACTTTACTTTGTTTTCTCGAGCTGCCCTTTGAAATCTTCTAATCATCACTTATATTTCATCATTTCCTCCATTCACTTTAGCTACCCCCTATCCAGAGCAACTTTTGGAGCTTCTTCTCACATCCATTTTGTCTTTTCTTCCTTTCTTGTCTTTTTAATGATCTTTTGCTTTTCATGCATGGTGTTCTTGATGTCATCCCACAACTCATCTGGTCTTCAGTTACTGTTGTTCAGTGCATCAAATCTGTTTTTCAGAGGGTCTCTAAATTCAGGTGGGACATAATTGAGGTCATATTTTGGCTTTTGTGGACTTGTTTTAATTGTCTGCAGCTTCAACTTGAACTGGCAGATGATCAATTGAGTGTTCCACAGTCACCTCCTGGCCTTATTTTGACTGATGTTATTGGGCTTCTCCATCACCTTTTTCCACAGATGTAGTTGATTTGATTCCTGTATATTCCATCTGGCAAGGTCCATGTATATAGGTGCCATGTTGTTGAAAAAGGTATTTGCAATGAGTAAGTTATTGGTCTTGCAAAATTCTATCATGTGATCTCTGGTGTCATTTCTATCACCAAGGCCGTATTTTCCAACTACTGGTGATTCTTCTTTGTTTCCAACCTTTGCATTCCAATCACCAATAATTATTAATACTTCTTGACTTGCATGTTTGGTCAATTTCAGACTGTAGAAGTTGGTAGCAATTTTTAATTTCTTCACCTTTGGTTTGAGTGGTTAATGTGTAAATTTGAATAATATTAGTATTAATTTGTCTTCCTTGTAGCCATATGAATATTACCCTATCACTGATAGCATCATACTTCAGGATAGATCTTGACATGTTCTTTCTGATGATGAATGTGATGCCATTCCTCTTCAATTTGTCATTCCCAGCATAGTACACCATATGACTGTCTGATTTAAAATGGCCGATACTAGTCCAGTTCAGTAGGGTATCTATTTTTATGTGTCCCATTTCATTTTGACAACTAGCAAATTTCCTAGATTATACTTTGTACATTCCATGTTCCAATTATTGATGAATATTTGCAGTTGTTTCTTCCCATTTTGAGTCATATCCCATCAGCAAATTAAGGTTTTGAAAGCTTTATTTCATCCATATCATTAAGATCAACTCTACTTTGAGGAGACAGCTCCTCCCCAGTCATATTTTGAGTGCCTTCCTGGTATAGGGGATAAGGCATCTGCCTGCTAACCAAGGGTTGGGGGCTCAAACCCCCCAGGTGCTCTGTGGGAAGAAGATGAGACAATTTACTTCTGTAAAGATTTATAGCCTTGGATTTGACTTGATGGCAGTGGGTTTGGGTTGGTTCAATCTGAGGGGCTCATCTCTCAGGACTATATCCAACAATTTTCACTGGTTTTGATAAAGTTTTCAGTATTTGTTAGAAGTTGATGACCCCATCTTTCTTCCCATCTTAGTCTGAAAGCTCCACTGAAACTTGTCTGTCATGGGTGACCCTACTGGTATTTGAAATACCAGTGGCATAGTTTCCAGCCTCCCAGCAACACACAAGCCACCATAGTAAGAAAAACTGACAGATGAGTGGCAGGAGTACAGCCATGAATGTATATAGGTTTGGCAGAGCATATTTCTACATATGTATTTATATGTGCTGCAAACATATCCAAGAATATAGTAAAGCATCTAAGGAACAAGTTTTGAAAACTTCTTAGCTGTAACCAAATGCATTTAGGGAATGAGTCATTGGGCCTTGAGGCTCAAGACCATGGTTCCAGGGGACACTAAGTTCAACTGATGAGTAGTGACTTTGATGAGTAAAAAAGTTTGTGAGCACACCATACACAAAAACTAACTGCAGATGGATCAAACACTTGAATGTGAAACCTAAAACTATAAAGTTCCTCAAGGAAAAAATTGGGGCAAATTGACGGCACATAACATTACATATATATATATGGCATAATAGACTATTAAGAATAACCCAACATACACAAACAGCAGAAGATAAACTAGGTGAATGAGACCATCTAAAAATTAAATTTTTATGTGTTTCCAAAGATTTCTACAAAAGAGTCAAAAGAGAACCTACAGATTGGGAAATAATATTTGGCAACTACATATCTAAGAAGGGACTTATCTCTAAAATTTATAGAAAATTTCAACACCTCAACACCAAAAAGACAAGTAATCCAATTTAAAAATGGGCAGAAGACATGAATAGACACTTCACCAAAGAAGATATTCAGGCAGCCAACAAATGCATGAAAAAATGTTCATGATCATTAGCCAACAGAGAGATGTAAATTAAAAGAACAATGAGATACCATCTTGCTACAGCACTAATAGCAAAGTTCAACAAGACAATATAACAAATGCTTGCGAGAATGTGGAGAGATTGGGACTCTCACACACTGCCGGTGGGACTTTCAAATGATACAACCACTGTGGAAAGAAGTATGGTAATTCCTAAAAAATTCAAATTTGAAATACCATTTGATCCAGCAATCCCATTACTAGCTATATATCTTGAAGAAGTGAAAGCCAGGACAAGAATAGATACATGCACACCCATGTTCATCAGCAACACTATTTACAATAGCAAAAAGATGGAAATAACCTAGGTGCCCATCAACAGAAGAATGGATACCCAAACTATGGTACATACACACAATGGAATACTATGCAACCCTGAAGAATAACATAGAATCCACAAAACACTGCTTAATATGGATGAACTTGGAGGACATTATGCTGAGTGAAATAAGTCAATCACAGAAGGACAAATATTGTATTAGTCCATTATTGTAAACAGTCAAGGAAAGATTTATATACAGAACAAAACTTTCTCTTTTGGTGGCCGGGGTGAGAGAAGTGGGGAAGGAGCACTGCTAGACAGGTAGAGACAAGTATTGATTTGGGTGAAGAGAAGGGAAATGTACCAAATGTGAGTGACCAACATAGTGGCACTGAGGAAGAGGAAGACACAGAGAGGGGTATGGGAGATACAGACAACAAAGATGAATGCTTTTGCACATAGAGTACTGCACTGTCAGTGATGGCAAACATTGCTCTACAGGTGGATAGATGGGATAGATAGATAGATCAGGTGTGTCTAAGCAGGGGGTAATGTGCCCATGACCATGTATAGAGTTAGCAGACAATGTTTCCACAAGAGTATTTGTATGTTCTGTAAGAATGTCCAGGTATATAGTGGAGTTGATAAGGGGTAAGATGGTAGTCACTTCTTGGCCACAGCCAACTACCCAGAGGGAGTGAGTAGTTGGACCTGTGGGCTCAGGACCATAGTCTCAGGGGACATCAAGCTCAATTAGCATAACATACTACACAAAAACATTGTTACACATCCTACTTTAGCAAGTAGCAACTAAGATCTTAAAAGCTTGTACGTGGCCTTCTGGAAGCAACAATGGATCTCTCCTCATTGAGAGCAAACAAGAATGAAGAAAACTAAAGGCACATGGAAAAAATTAGTCCAAGGGACTGGTAGACCCTGCAATCCTCAGCTTTTATGAGACCAGAAGAACTAGATGGTGCCCGGCTACCATTGTCAACCACTTGGAGGGGAGATCTGTGTAGGAAATCCTGGATGGAGTGGGAGAACAATGCGGAGCAAAACTCAAAATTATTAAAAAAAAAAAAAAAAAGATCAGGCTTGCTGGTCTGATAGATCCTGGTGAAATCCCTGAGACTATGGCTCCTAGGTGCCCTTCAGATCTGGAATTAAACTCACTACTATGACTTCCAGCCAAATAAATCACTGGCAGATGGGCCGAACTTTTACATCAGTTATGTACTCCCAGGAGAGATCCATCATGAGATAACAGAAGGGCAGTGTATGCACAGGGGGATGGCTTGGTGGGGCAAGAGTGCATGGGAGGGAAGGACACAGGGAAGAGGTAACTATGGGGAGAAAAGGGGAAGAGAGCTGTTGCACTGTGGGAAATTATAGTCAATGTCACGAGACAAAATGTATGTGAGCTGCTGTATGGAAAATGAATTTGCTCTGTAAACTTTCAACCAAATCACAATAAAAATTAAAAAAAAAAAAAAGCTTGTGAGCTGCCATCTAATGTTTAACTACTGTTCTGTCCCCATCCACAGCAATGAAGAATAAAGAAAATCAAAGACACAAGGAAACAGTTATTCCAAAGGACTAATGGATGTGAAATGGGAGCTCTGGTAGCATAGTGGCTAAGGCACTTGACTGCTCACCAGATGGCTGGAGGTTCAAACCCATCAGCCACTCCTCGGAAGGAAGGTTGGGCAATCCTACTTCCGTAGTGATACTGCCTCAGAAACCCACGGAGGGGTCGCTATGAGTCAGGGCTGACTCGACGGCACATAACAACAACAACAACAATGGATGTGAACCCCTGACTCTGAGAAAGAAAAACTAGTGGTGCCTGGCTACAACTTCTGACAGGTCTGAAAGGGATCACAATGGAAGGTCCTGGATACAGTGGGAGAAAAATGTGGAGCAAAACTCAAAATCATAAAAAGGCCAGGCTTACTAGTCTGATAGAGACTGGTAGAACCTCTGTGAGTATGACTCTTAGACAACTTTTGGGTTGGAACTGAACTCTCCCCTATGGCTCAAATTTTGGCCAAATAATAGTCAGGTCTGTAAGATGAATAATAACACCAAGGAGGAAATCACTCTTCAGAACAATCAATCACATGAGATCCAAAGGGCAGCCGTTGCACAGGGATAAAGCCCAGAAGGCAGGAAGGGATAGGAGTGAAGGATGAAGGGAAAGGGTAGCATAGGGAGGAGGTGGGAAGAGTGCTGTTATACTCATTGTAGGGACTGCAATCAATGTCGAAAACAAAATGGCTATAAATTGTTGAATGAAAAGCCAATTTGGTCTGTAACCTTTCACTCAAATCACAATAAAAAACAAAAAAAAAGTGTTAAAAACAAAGATGTTTCATTGAGGACTAAGGTGTGCCTCACCCAACCATGCTATTTTCAATAGCCTCATATGCATATGAAAACATATGCATGAATACCGAAGACAAAAGAAGAACTGATACAACATTGGTCTCTCCAACAGTGTTAAATGTACCATGGAATGCCAGAAAAACAGATCTGTCTTGGAAGAAGTACAGCCAGAATGCTTAGAAGCAAGGATGGGGAGACTTCATGTTAAGTACTTTGGACATGTTATCAAGAGGGACCAGTCTCTGGAGAAAGACATCATGTGTGGTAAAGCTGAGGGTCAGCTAAAAAAACCCAAAACTCACTACCCTGGAGTTTTTTATGATTCATAGCGACCCCTCCTTGTGTTTCTGAGGTGCTATCTCTATGGAAGTAGATTGTCCAATCTTCCTTTCCAGGAGTGGCTGGTGGGTTTGAACCTCCAGCCTTCTGGTTAGCAGTCAAATGGCTTAGGCACTATGCCACAAGAGCTCCTAGCAGCTGCAACAATGGGCTAAAAAATAGTAACAATTGTGAGGGTGAGGCAGGACTGGGCAGTATTTCATTCTGTTGTATAGAAGGGTTATTATTAGTCAGTACCCATTAGATAGCACCTTAACACCAATAACATATAGTACTGGAGTTTCAAACTGTTTGGAAATAGCTAATGTTAGGAAAATGAAGAAAAAGAATAAAGTTAGATCCTCTGTAAAACCATATATCATAATAAATTCACACGGTTTAAACATTTAAATGTAGAAATTAAGCCAAAAATATACTAGCAGAAAATGCAAATGAACACTTACATGTTTTGTTTGGGGGAGCCCTTTTCCACCAAAGGTAATAATTGTGAAATTGACTACATAAAAATGAAAAACATGTATTAAAAAAATCACTAAAAATTTAGTTGATTAGTAAAGGGTAATGGGTAATTGGGAGCTCTGGTGGCGTAGTGCCTAAGGTGTTTGGCTGCTAACCAGAAGGCTGGTGGTTCAAACCCACCAGCCACTCCTCAGAAGGAAGACTGGGGAATCTATTTCTGTAGAGATGCCGCCTTGGAAACCCAAAAAGGGGTCTCTATGAGTTGGAATCGACTAGATGGCAGTGAGTTTTTTTT
>NW_006922025.1:1466463-1472201 GCF_000298275.1 Orycteropus afer afer | reverse complement strand
CTTCCTTCCGAGGAGTGGCTGGTGGGTTTGAACCGCCAGCCTTCTGGTTAGCAGTCAAGTGCCTTAGGCACTATGCTATCAGAGCTTTCCAATAAACAATAGGAAACTGATAAAACTACAATTATGCATGCAAACCATAAAAGATACACAAACTGCAAATAAATATATCCAAATGTTTGACTGCTATCTTCATATCCTTATTTCTTGATTTTATGGTTGGATCACTCACTTTCTAGCTTCTTGAGTTGAACATGCAACTAATTTTTAAAAAATCTTTATTCAGAAGTATACTTGAAGATATAATCCTTCTTATTTGTTGTTGTGAGTTTCCCCTGAGTCGGCTGTGCCTCAAACTGAACTTACACCTCACAGAATAAAATGCTGTGGGTTCTGCATCATCTTCCTTAGTGTTGGTATTTTGAGCCCGTTATTGTGGCTAGGTGTCTATCCATCCACCTAACTGAGGGCTTCCCTTATTTTTGCTGATGCTCTACTTTTACTAAACATAATGTTCTTTTCTAGCAATTGGTCTTTCCTGATGATGTGTCCAAAGTAAGTGAGCAGAAGTCTTGCCATCCTCCCATCTTAAGGGGCATTGTGGTTGTGTTTCTTCTAAGACTGACTTGTTCCTTCCGTCAGTCCATAGTATATCCAGCGTTCTTTGCCAACACCACAATCCCAATGCATCAATTCTATCCAATACATTTTGTCATCTAGTGCTTTTAGCTCTAAGTATTTCCTTTCAATGTAAGGTCATATATATTCATGGCCATTGTTATTATTATTATTATATATTTTATTCCTTTTACAAGTATCTAATACCCTTCTTTAAGGATCTCTGGTGGCGTAGTGGGTAAGGTATTTGGCTGCTGACCCCAAGGTTGGAAGTTCAAACTCATCAGCTGCTCCTAAGGAGGAAGATGAGGCAATTTACTTCCGTGAAGATTTATAGCCTTGGAAACCCAATGTGGGTTTCTATGAGTTGGAATTGACTCAGAGTCAAAGGCAGTAGCAGTGGGTTTTGATTTTTTTTTTTCCTTTGGAATGTCCTTCTTTAGGATCCCAGGGGTACAGTGGTTAAGCGCTTAGTTGCTAACCAAAAGGTGGGTAGTTTGAACCCACCAGCTGCTTCATGGGAGAAAGATGTGGCAGTCTGCTTGTGTAAAGATTTATAGCCTTGGAAACCCTATAGGGTAGTTCTACTCTATCCTATAGGGTTGCTACGAGTCAGAGCTGACTCAGTGGAAAATGGTTTAGTTTGGTTTGGATATCTCTCTTTGTCACCATATTGGCTTTATTTGGGAGTTTATCTCCATATTACTGTAGATACACTTTAATTTTTGAACAGGTAGAAGACATATTGGGCATAATACATTTGCAATATGAAGTAGGATTCTGTCAACACTGCTACGGATAATTTTTTTTTTTTTAAGAATGGGAATTCTAATAGGGTTGGCAGACAATGGTCCTGTAACTTTATGTGTATGATCTGAATTCCCAGGTGTCTGACAAGGGGCAAGGTTGTAGTCACTACTTGGTCACAGCCAGCTACCCAGAGGGACTGAGCAGTTGAATCCGTGGGCTCGGGACCATAGTCACAGAGGACATCAAGCTCAATTGGCATAACATACTACAATAAATATTGTTCCACAGCCTACTGTGGTGAGTAGCAACTGGGATCTTAAAAGCTTGCAAGCTGCCATCTAGATGCAACGATGGGTCTCTTCTCGTTCAGAGCAAAGAAGAATGAAGAAAATCAAAAATTCATGGAAACAATTAGTCCTAGCGACTGGTACACCATCTGATCTGCAGCCTATATAACTATGAGACCAGAAGAACTAGATGGTGCCTGGCTACTACTGTCAACCACTTGGAAGAGGATCTATGTAGGAGATCCTGGATAGAGAGGGAGAACAATGTGGAACAAAACTCAAAATCATTTGGAGGGGGGAATAAAAGGGTGGGGGGGGGACCAGGTTTGCTGGTCCGATAGAGCTTTGTGGGACCACTGAGACTATGGTCCCTAGCTGCCCTTCAGGTCTGGAACTGAACCCACTCCTGTGGCTGCCAGCCAAACAATAGACAGGCATACGAATTGAACATTTACCTGAGGTAGATACACTTCTTGTAGAGAACAAGCATGGGAGAAAAAGGGCTGCTTATGCACAGGGAGACAGCTCAGAGGGCAGGATCACATGGAGGGATGGACACAGGGAAGAGGTAACTATCGGGAGGAAGTAGGCGGGGAGATGTTGCATTGTGGTCAATGTCATGAGACAAAGTATATGTAAACTGCTGTATGGAAAGTGTATTTGCTCTGTAAATTTTCACCCAATTCACAATAAAAAATAAAATAAAATAAAAACTATGGGGAGGAAGTGGAAAGAGAGCTGTTACATTGTGGTAAATTGTAGTCAATGTCATGAGACAGTGTATTTGAACTGCTGTATGGAAAGTGAATTTGCTCTGTAAACTTTCACCCAAATCACAGTAAAAATTGGGAAAAAAAAAAAAAAAGAATGGGCATTCTAGTCTGTCATTTATTCAACTGTGTGAAAGGGAATTCTAACATGAGTTACTGAAATGATTTGGGTCAACTGCAAAAGGAAACTGACAATATGCATCTTTTAATGACTCAAGGTAGACCAGGCTGTGATGTTGTAACAAACAACCTCCAATCCCAGCAACTGAAAACAATACAGCTTTATTTCTCAATCATGTTATATGCCATCAGGTCCATGTCTATATGGTCTTTGTCATGTATGGAGGCTAAGAGAGGCTAAACTGCCTTCTATAACTGCCAGGCAGGAAAAATGCCGCAAACTTCTCACTGTCTCCTAAATCTTCTTCCTGGAGGGGATGGCACCTTCAGTTTATGTTTTATTAACCAAATCAAGTCACATAGTTAAGGTTATACATCAACTTGGCTGGGCCTGGTTTTGAGTGGTTGGACAGTTGATGTAGTGATTCCCCATGGTGAGACTGGTAATCAACTCCATGGTGGAATCTACTATGAGTGGCTTTAGAGATGTGTTCTTCTTCCAGGGTATAAGAAGAAGTTTTGAGAAAGGTCTCAGCTTTATGGCATACTTGGACCCTGCAATGAAGACCCTGTGTCTTCATTCAGCAGCTTCCATGTTGTCTGCTGATCTTGGGACTGTTTAAATAGTGGCCTGCTGTGTACCTTGATAATCTTAGGACTGTGCCATTTTACTTGTCAACCTTGGGTTTGTCAGCCTCAGCAACCAGCAGCTGCCTGAGTTAAGCAAAGATTTCAGCTTCAGTGGGCCAGGAGCAAGAGGCAGAGCTGAAGCACAAGGTCAAGGGGCCTTCACCCAGCCCCCAGAACTGGTACTTTGAACTTGAACTTCTAGCCTTCTAAACTGTTAGAGAAAAAAATCCCTGTTTGTTTTAAACCACCCATTCGTGGTATCTTCTGTTAGAGCAGCACTAGAAGCAACCCAAACAACATAGGTACATCTAACCTTAAGGGGCCAAGGAAGCATATCCCTACCATGTGCCTTCAAAGAGAACTGACAATATTTGGTAAACAGCCATAATGACAGCCATATAGTCTACTGTCCTTTCAAAAGCCTATTTCTGCTTTTTGTTTGCTTATTGATTTAAAAACTATTCTTCCGTTATCATCAATCATTGTAGCAAACTTCTCTGAAAAAAATCATACACAGAAAAACTGAAGTTAGCTTCTGCTGGTTAAAAATAGTGTGAGAGGAGGAGTTCCAGTAAGATGGTGGAATAGGCAGAAAGACTGCACAGACCCTCTTAATCAAAGAACAGGGGAACCAATTAACACAGACACAGAAGATAATCCTGGACCCATAAGCCTTGAAGGGAAAGATATAGAAGTGGACTAAACTCCAACTAGCAGAAGAATTTGTATGAAAACACCAAAAAAGAAGACATACGGAGCTGTGGTTGGCAGCGATCCTGACAGCACAGACAGTTTGGATATTGCCGAGCGGTGGTAGGACCTCAGAATTAACCTAAAATTTGGCCCTGATAGCCAGAGACTGCACAGAGGACTGCTCTGGTGGCTGGGGAATAAAAGGGGAAGCAGTGGAGAGGACGGCGGGCTGAGCTGTGGACTTCTCTCTGTCTGGAGGGTGCAGCCATTTTGAATGTTTACAGGCGGCTTGACCATTTTAGACATCTAAAGCGACAGTGTTCTCTGAGATTCCAGGGACTTAAGAACACACTCCACTTGCCGGGAACCCCAAGGACATTTTGGATCTGGACAACTGGAAAGGTGTGACATTCCCCTTGTTACTCTTATATCCCACACCCTCTTGGTGAATGGAGGTGCAGCCATCCCTCACTCCCACCCACCTTCTGGGACAGCAGGAAGTCCATCTCAGTCTGTGTGCTCAGATAGAGGCTGGGTGCCCTGCCCCATCCTGATTTTTTTTCTTTTTTCTGTTTTTAAGTTTGTTTTTGTCTGTTATAAAACTACTATTGTTATGGTTACTTTTATCCTTTTTACTATTATTCTTTATTCTTCCCCTCCTGGGTTCTAGTTTTCAGCTTTTTTTCTTTTCCCTGTTCCTAGCTGCATTTTTTTTTTCTTTCTCATGATTAACCCTGTTCTTTGTTTTTCTCTTTGAGTTTTCCAATTTTTTCTTCATTATTCTTCTTCTCTACCTTTATTCTCTTATTGCCCTCTTCCCAGATATTGCAAGGTTTTTTTTTTTTTCTTCTTCTTCCCTTTTTTCTATTTTTGGTTACTGTTCCTGTGTGATTACACAGTGTGTTTTTTGTCCATTTGCTTTTACTTTTTTGATTGTTATTCAATTGTAATTTTTGTTTAACTGAGTGGAAGACAGCAACAGTCCCCATATGAAACAACTACACCCAGACCTCCTGCATTTTCACTTATTGAGTGAGAGCCACCACTTCCTTCTCCACCAACAGGGCAATGATAACCACAAAGAAAAGCCTGATTCACCCTTGGCTGCTCTTCACAAACGGTTAAGAGAGACCTAAATACAACAATGTCATGATGTCTCAGAGACAACAGACCATCATAGTCCACACAAAGAAGCAGATAAAGTGATAGAAACAAGGGAGGAGGATACAGACCCAGAATACATCTCTGAGGAAGAAGCAGCATTGGAACTTTTTGATAAGGAATTCAAAAGAATTATATTTAGGTATCTTCAAAGGATTGAGAGACAGACCAAGGAAAACACAGAAAAAACCCTAGAAGAATTTTTGGAAGAAAATACAAGAACAGAATGACAAAATAAATGAAAAATTAAAAATGATTCTAAATCTACAAATAGAAATCCAGAAGATCAGTACTAAATCATCACAAATAGATAACACATTGGAAGGGCAAAGGAATAGAATTGATGCAATGGAAGACAGAATTAATGAGACTGAAGATAAATACCTGAATACTTCTTTGGAAAGGGATCAGTCAGAAAGAACATCAAAACAAAATGAAGAAAGCCTAAGGTTCATGTGGGAAACCATCAAAAGGAATAACCTATGTGTCATTGGAATTCCAAAAGAGGAAAAGAAAAATAAAACCATTGAGAAAATTGTCCAAAATTTGTTGGAAGAGAACTTCCCTGATACGATGAAAGGTGAGAATATATCGATTCAGTCAGTCCAAAAACTCAAACAAGATAGTCCCTAAAAGAAAATCACCAAGACATTATCATCATCAAACTCATCAAAACCAAAGACAAAGAAAGAATCCTGAAAGCAGCATGGGA
>NW_006922025.1:1464160-1465673 GCF_000298275.1 Orycteropus afer afer | reverse complement strand
GGAGAGTTGCAGATTGGATAAGAAAACAAAACCCATCAATATGCTGCCTACAAGAGACACACCTTAGAGATAAAGACAAAAATAGATAAAAATCAAAGGTTGGAAAAAGATACATCAAGCAAATGGCAACTGTAAAAGAGCAGGAGTGGCAATAGTAATTTCTGATCAAATTCACTTTAACACAAAAACCACCACACGAGACAAGGAAGGACATTATATAATGATTAAAGGACCAATTAAACATGAAGATATAACCATAATAAATACCTATGGACCCAATGACAGAGCCCCAAAATATATAAATCAGACTTTAAAAGAGCGGAAAAGGCAAATAGATGACTCCACAGTCATAGTGGGAGACTTTAATATAGCACTTTCAATGAAAGATAGAGCAACTGGAAAGAAACTCATCAAAGATGCAGAAGAACTAAACAATACAATCCACCCACTTGACCTTATAGATATCTACAGAGCACTTCACCCAACAACAGCACAATATACCTTTTTTGCCAGTGCACATGGAACATTCTTCATGATAGACCATATGTTAGGCCATAAAGCAAGACTTAATAAATTTAAAAACATTGAAATACTGCAAAGTATCCTCTCAGATCATAATGCTATTAAATTAGAAATCAACAATAGGAAGATCAACATAAAAAAAGTAAATACATGGGAACTGAACAACACCCTCCTTGAGAAAGACTGGGTAACAGAAGAAATAAAAACTGAAATTCAAAAATTCCTTGACTCAAATGAGAATGAAAACAAAACATACCAAAATCTTAGGGACACGACAAAAGCAGTGATCACAGGCCAATTTATACCAATAAATGCACACATTAAAAAAGAAGAAAGAGACAAAATCATACTTTAAACCAACGTCTCCAGCAATTAGAAAAAGAACAGCAAGAAAAGCCTACAGTCACCAGAAGAAAAGAAATGATACAGATTTGACCAGAAATCAATGAAACAGAAAATAGAAAGAAAATAGAAAAAAATCAACAAGACCAGAAGTTGGTTTTTTGAAAAGATCAATAAAATTGACAAATCACTGGCAATTTTAACAAAGGAAAAGAAGGAGAGAATAAAAATAACATGAATAAGAAACGAAATGGGTGACATCACAACAGAAGCAACTGAAATAAAAAGGATAATATCAGAATACTATGAAGACCATTACTCCAACATATTTGAAAATCTGGAAGAAATGGACAGATTTCTAGATACACACTACTTACCTAAACTAACACAGACTGGGGTGGAAAAGTAGATCCATAACAATGGAAGAAATTGAGCAGGGTATCAAAAAATTACCAACAAAAAGAAGTCCTGGCCCAGACGGCTTCACTGGAGAATTCTACAAAACATTCAGAGAAGAACTGACACCATTCCTACTCAAACTATTCCAAAACATAGAAAAGGATGGAATCCTCTCTAACTCATTTTATGAAGCAAGCATAACCTTGATACCAAAACCAGGCAAAGACATCACTCAAAAGGAAAACTACAG
>NW_006922025.1:1460001-1461276 GCF_000298275.1 Orycteropus afer afer | reverse complement strand
TTATCTCTAGAATTTATAGGAAACTCCAATACCTCAATAACAAAAAGACAAAAGATACAATTTAAAATGGGCAGAAGACATGACTAGACACTTCACTAAGGAGGATATTCAGGCAGCCAGCAAACATATGAAGAAATGCTGCTCACAATCATTAGCCATTAGAGAGATGCAAATCAAAACAATGAGATACCATCTTGCCCCAGCACTAGCAGCAAAGTTCAACAAGACAGAAAACATCAAATGCTGGCGAGGATGTGGAGAGACTGAGACTCTCATACATTACTAGTGGGACTGTAAAATGGTACAACCACTGTGGAAAGCAGTATGGCAATTCCTTAAAAAGTTGAAATTAGAAATACCATTTGACCTATCCATTCCATTCCTAGGTATATATCCCAAAGAAATGAGAGCTAGGACAAGAACAGACATGTGCACACCCATGTTCATCGCAGCACTATTTACAATAGCCAAAAGATGGAAACAACCTAAGTGTCCATCAACTGAGGAATGGATAACCAAACTTTGGTAAATACACACAATGGAATACTATAAAACCCTAAAGAATAACTTAGAATCTGCAAAATACTGCACAATGTGGATGAACTTGGAGGACATTATACTGAGTGAAATAAGTCAATCACAGAAGGACAAATATTGTATCAGTCTGTTATTATAAAAGTCAAGGAAAGGTTTATCTATGGAAGGAAATTTTCTTTGTTGGTTACCAGGGGTGGGAGGGGAGGGGAGGGAACACTGTTAGATAGGTAGAGATAAGTATTGATTTCGGTGAAGACAAGGGCAATGTACCAAATGTGAGTGATCAACATGGTGGCATTGAGGATGAGGAAGATGTAGAGAGGTACATGGGAGGTGCAGACAATAAAGATGAACTCTTTTGCACATGCAGTACTGCATTGTCAGTGAAGGCAAACATGGGTATATGGGTGGATAGAATGGGTGGACAGCCTGAACTATTAGGTATATCTATGAAGCAGGGAGTGTACCCAAGAGCATGTACAGGGTTGGCAGACAAGTTTTTATAAGTGTATATGTATGATCTGAATTCCCAGGTGTATAGTAGAGCTGACAAGGAACAAGGTTATAGTCACTTCTTGGTCACAGCCAGCTACCGACAGGAACCGAGTAATTGAAGCTCTGGACTCAGGACCACAGTCATAGAGGACAACAGGCTCAAATGGCATAACATAGTACATAAAACATTGTTCCACCTCCTACTTTAGCGAGTAGTGACAGGGATCTTAAAAGCTTGCAAGC
>NW_006922025.1:1454984-1459531 GCF_000298275.1 Orycteropus afer afer | reverse complement strand
AGGGGCAGGAGTGCATGGAGGGATGGACACAGGGAAGAGGTTAACTATCAGGAGGAAGTGGGAGGGGAGCTGTTGCATGGTGGTGAATTGTGGTCAATGTCATGAGACAAAGTGTATGTGAACTGCTGTATGGAAAGTGAATTTACTCTGTAAATTTTCACCCAAATCACAATAAATATAAATAAATAAATAAAAATACTATGAGAGTCATTAGATGTGGCATTATAAATGCTATGAATTGAACAGATTAGGAAAGTGAACTTCAATTTACACATTTGCTTGGTTTAAACAAAGGGTACGCACATATGTCTCAAGGGCAATATTTTAATAGGCAAAGAAGGATGGCATGGCATGAGTCAAGATTTAGATCCAAATAATTATTGGTAACTACCATATGTCAACCATAGGGGGGAAAAATGGAGTTAATTCCTACTCAGAATGACCTGTTTTGGATTTCGAAGACGGGAAATCTTCACCAAAGTAGATTGCTCCACCTTCCTTCCATGGAGCAGCTGGTGTATTGAACCACCAACCTTCTGGTTAGTAGTCAAGTGCCTTAGGCACCACACCACCAGAGCTCTCTTTATGTATCAACAATGGAGCCACGCATTTTGCATATGCTATTGTTGTTGTTATGTGCCGTTGAGTCGGACCCGACTCATAGCGACCCCTCTTTGGGTTGCTGAGGCAGTATCACTACGTAAGTAGATTGCCCAGTCTTGCTTCCGAGGACTGGCTGGTGGGTTTGAACCTCCAGCCTTCTGGTTAGCAGTCAAGTGCCTTAGGCACTATGCTACTAGAGCTCCTAATTTAATTCCATTCTTTATAACAACATTTTGAGGTGAGTTTTATCATTTGCAATTTATAGATTGAGAAACTGAGGCTCAGGGAGGTGAAATGACCTGTCCAAAAGCCACTTAGCTAACAGACGACAGCTTTGTTTTAACTCTACCATCTGATAACAGAGAAGTAGAACTGAGTATACATTGAGTATACAATGTCTATATTTGGGTAACATGCGTTGCTTGGTTTGGCAAGACTGTGACAAACATGAAAAATGAAAAGGCACCTGGAGTGCCAACTTAAGGTGGGTGTACTTTATTATTTAGGTAGGTTTAGAGCTCTGGTGGCATAATGGGTAAGGCATTTGGCTGTTAACCAGAAGGTCAGCGGTTCAAACCAATTAGCTGCTCAAAGGAGAAAGATGAGGCAACCTATTTCTGCAAAGATTTACAGCCTTGGAAACCCAGAGGTGTTGCTACAAGTTGGAATCAATCTGATGGCAGTGGCTTTTTTTTTGTTTTTGTTTTTCTTCTTCTGAGTCAGGAAGCACGTCAGTAGAGGCTTGTCTGAAAAATAGTGATCTGTTATTGTTGTCCAGGATCAACAGAATGCACAGTGGAGGCTTGACCAATTGGAAGAATACTGTGCATACCCAGATAGGCCTCACCAAGTGTGGGTGTAGTCAGTAGAAAAGGAAACCATACTGTTTCGTCTTCAATTTTACTGGGAATTGCTGAGTTAACCCTGTCATAGCTCTTACAAGCCTGGATCAAGCTTAGAAATAAAGAGGCAATTGCTTAAGTAAGAAATCAACTAAATTCTTCTCCAAAAACATCACCTCCTCCCCATCAGTTGTGGGGCCTGGTATTTAACTAAGTCCCCTTCTTTCAACAGTCTCTGTCTTACTAATATGTGACTACTTTTGGGAGCTCTGGTGGTGTAGTGCCTAAGGCACTTGACTGCTAACCAGAAGGCTGATGGTTCAAACCCACCAGCCAGTCCTCGGAAGCAAGACTGGGCAATCTACTTCTGTAGAGATACCGCTTTGGAAACCCAAGGAGTGGTCGCTATGAGTCGGGGCTGACTCAACGGCAGTGGGTTGTTGCATTGTACTTGGAGGTAGGGAGTTCCTGGGTGGTGCAACAGGTTAGCACACTTGGCTGCTAACTGAAAAGCTGGCAGTTGGAGTCCACCCAGAGGCACCTTTGAAGAAAGGTCCCATGATCTGCTTTGGAAAAATCCTCCACTGAAAACCCTATGGAGCACAGTTCAACTCCGACACTCATGGGGTCGCTGTGAGTTGGAATTGAATTGATGGCAATCGTGCTTTTCTTTATCTGCGGGTGGCGTGTGGGGAGAAGGAGTATCAGGAAGTTCCCTTATTAGCAGGACCGAAGCAAGTCGTACAAATGGGCAGTGTAAGTGGGCACCATGAAAGCAGGGCACACATGCTGCCTCCAAAGGGCCAGAAACTCCTCAGGTCTGGCCAAAAGAGGCCCAAAGTTGCTGGACCTGTTAATTTTTCAATAGAAACTTCAAATCTAGATTATTATTATTATTGGAAAGCTCTCAATTTTTAAAATACTGCAACCAGTTTAAATTTCAAAATATTAGCGTGTGGGCCACAATCAGTCTCAGTTTGCCACCTCTGGGTGAGATTTGAATACTGTTTTATAACACGTTTCTGAATTTGACAGCACATCTTCAGTAAAACTGGCTGCAGAGCAGACTGGCTTTGATTGCAGAGAGTGGATGGAGATGTTCTGGGTGTTAGGTGTGGGCTGCAGGGAGTACCTTGGCCAAATGTTGGGGGTCCTGGTGACTGAGAGTTTAAGGGAGGCAGGCCACAGCAATGAAAATATCTGCTTTGCTCCAGGCCTCCTGCCGGACCACCCCAGAGCTGGGCTTGGAACTGAAGGGAGGGTTGGGTACAGTTTGAGTTTCTCTCAGCCCTGCTTGGCCCCTTCCCATTAGCATTACAGTAATGCAGTTGTGTGGTGTTTGAAAAAGCATCCCTAGTTACAAGGAATGATTTACAGGACACCAGACTCTGCATTTCAGACGTCTCCAGTGTACCATAAAAAATATATTATAAAGGAATAATCTTTATCTGAACTAAAGCTGCAGAGAAGGAAACTCATGTCCAGCTGAGAGCAGCAGTGAGCTTTTGTTCACTCAGGGAAAAGTCCCTATTCTTCATCTTATTTGATTAACATCCCCCCCCCCTTTGGCACTAGGTATCTAGTTAATATTTAGACTTTATATACATTTTCTTTCAACTGTTCTATTATGTGATCACACATAACCCGAGATGCCAACCACATCAGCCCTAGAGGCAAAAGCAGAGACCTGCCAGGCAGGCACCCAGCTAAGGCTCCAGGGGAAATAGGGCTCACAGAGCTTAGAAGGGGGAACTGACCAGCTGAGTGCAGGGCCGCCCTGTCTCCAGGAAGTAGCGTTCCCTATAGTGCCTCAGTTGATTTTGCTGCCTGTTCCTTCTCTCTCATCTCCCTGAGCACTAGGCAAGAGGAAGCTGAGTAGTTTTGAATCTTCAGAATCCTTCTGATGTTTACTATTTACCCCAAGAGGAGGGGAGCAGAGAGGGAGGAGAGGGAGAGGGAGAGGGAGAGAGGGAGAGAGGGATTAATGGGGGGGAGGGGGAGAGAGAGAGAAAGAGAGAAAGGTGAGGGGTTGAATCTCTCTGCAAAGAAAATACTTTAAAAAAATTCATTGAGGCTTTGCACAGAAACCCCAAACCTGAGCTTGTCTCTGCTCCTTACGCCTTTAGGGCTGTGATGGCCTCAGTCTGTCTGAGTCCAGGGAAACCTCAACTCCTTTAGTGGCAGTGCCCCCAGGGACGCAGGTGTGTGCACCTGTGGTTAAGGGTGTCCAGGAAGGGACAACCTCATTTCTTAAGAGAAGAAAAATTAAGTACAGACACCTGGTGGCCAGAGGAAGCGCTCCAGGGCAGTGAAGCCGGAGAGTTTGTGTCGAAGCTCCACCCATCAGGAGCTTCAAGATTAGATGGGGAGACCGGGAAGATGGAAATTGGGGTGGGATAGCTGATGTGGAGAAGGTAACATTCCAGGACCAAAGGCAGGACCGTAGCCAGGCTGAGAGAGGGACGCATCAGGGATGGGCCGGGCTTCCCCGGCGTCTCAGGAGACGAGGGGAGGCCTGAGCTCGCCACCCTCTGGTCCTAAGCTTCGCAGGGCGTAGCACGAGCGGCTGATAGAGCGCCCTGCGTCCCGAAAAGTACTGGGAAGAGATGAGGAAGCCGGGATCCTAGGCTCCCAGGGGAAGTGAATCACACGGGGCAGGGCGCGGACCAGCTCAAGTGTGGCGGGGCAAGAGCTCTGATCTCCCGGGTGTCCCAGACCCAGCCCACGCCTCCTCCTCTCCCGCGCCCCCCTTCGCAGGCGCGCGCGAAGCGCACCCCCCTTCCCTCAGCGGCGCCGGGCGCGCGCCCGGCCCCCTCCTCCTCCCTCCGCGCGTCTCCTCTCTACCGGCAGAAAGTTAGCAGCGGGGAAGGAACTCGGGGCTGCAACAGCGCGCGGCGGCGGCAGCAGAGGCTGAGGCAGGAGCCGCGGCGGAGCCCAGAAGAGGGGGCGCTGCAGACGGAGTAGGGGCCGCCGGCGGGTCCGCGCGCCCCCCTCAGTCCCCTGGCCACAGGCTGAGGGGGGTGGTGGGGGGCCCCCTGGACTCCGGAGGGAGAGTGGGGAGGGGGGCCATGCGGCCGGGCTCCCCTTCGGCGCAGCCG
The DNA here is from genome assembly GCF_000298275.1 of Orycteropus afer afer. Taxonomy (NCBI): domain Eukaryota; kingdom Metazoa; phylum Chordata; class Mammalia; order Tubulidentata; family Orycteropodidae; genus Orycteropus; species Orycteropus afer. The sequence goes on along the minus strand of NW_006922025.1, from coordinate 1,454,988 downwards.
GACA
>NW_006922025.1:1436119-1454472 GCF_000298275.1 Orycteropus afer afer | reverse complement strand
GCCCGAGCCCCCGGAGCAGCCTGCAGCCCCCGGGGCCGACGGCTGGGGTCTGGCGAGCGGCGGAGGCGCCCGGGACGCCTGGCCCCGCAGCCCGCTGGCGCCCAGTGAGATGATCACGGCGCAGAGCGCGCTGCTGGAGAGGGAAGCGCAGGAGTCCAGCACTACCGACGAGGAGCTCGCAGGCCGAAGGGCAGCCAACGGGAGCAGCGAGAGGGGCGGCGCCGCCAGCACCCCCGACTACGGGGAGAAGAAGCTGCCACAGGCGCTTATCATTGGGGTCAAAAAAGGAGGGACCCGCGCGCTGCTGGAGGCCATCCGAGTCCACCCAGACGTGCGGGCGGTGGGCGTAGAGCCGCACTTCTTCGACAGGAACTACGAGAAGGGGCTGGAGTGGTACAGGTAGGACCCTGGACTATGTGGGATGGGACAGAGGCGTGGGGGAGACTTCGTAGAGGGGGAACCCATCAGCTTTCCACCAGCTTCCAAAGGCACACACCGTCCTGAGACCTCTCAGCCCCACGAGGGCTCTGCGAACCCTGGTGGGGCTGTTCAGGCGGAGCGGCCAAGAGGGCTGGACACTGGCTTTAATCACTTAATTTCAGGGCGAGGGTAGGAGGTGCCCCCCTGCCTGTCCCAGGCCCCTTGTCTAAGGTTAAGCTTTTACAATCTGTCCAGCTCCAAGCCTGGGGAGCCCCTAGCCCTTCTGCCCTGGAGATGTTCCCTAATCCAGTTTCTCTTGGGGTTCTGAGCTGCTGCGTAGGGGACGCTGCTGAGGAATGAACCAGGATAGCTAGATTGATTTAGGAGCTTTGAGATCCCCTGGAATCTCTCAAAATCGCCCCCAAACGCATCTGCGTGGCTGGAATCCAACTTTATTATTTCAGGTCAAAGCGAATGAATAGGGAGCGTTTACAAACGTGATGCTGCCGAGTTTGGGCTCCAGTAAAGACTTAGGATGGTTTCCACCTCCAGAACTTTCTCTCCTCCTCAGCTGAGTGGACACGATTTTGCATCAGGGGAATCAGTTTCTGTATGACAGTTGGTGCCCTGAGAGTTTTTGTGCCCTGCACCTGTGCCCCTTCTCACCCCGTGCTTCCTTTGTAACAGATCGGAGCTTGTGTTTGGTGAGATGGTCATCTCTCCCCTTTCCTACCCTACACCTGTGGTGAGAGGAAGAGAGAAGAGAGGGCTTGAAAGTTAAGTGCAGATGAAATAAATTAATAATCCAGTTTTCTTGCCAGCCATAACATTCAAAACAACCCCCTGGCTGAGATGTCCAAAAGGCAGGCCTCCTTCACTTTTCTTTTTCTGATTCCTCCTGTTTCATATCACTCTGGAAAATGGATTTGGATGGATAGCTCCACTTTGGTTGCATATCAGTAATTAATTGCAATTGTCAAACAGAAACACAGGCTTTGTCAGCTAAAGTGATGTTATCATCTTAACAGAGCCAATAGGTAAATAAGGATTGTTTCCTGACAGGTCGTCTTCCTGTTCAGGAGATGTGCTTGCTTATAAGTTTAAATTAGAGCCTGGGAAAGTTTTAGAAATAACTTCAGAAAGATATAGCACATGTGTGTATTTTGATTGATTTCTTCCACTTTTAAAAATATGCCTTATGCTTTAAAAGCTTGAGAGGAGCACACTTAGGCATAAACATTCCAGCACATTAAAATGAAACAGCAAATGTGTCTGGTAATGTCTTGTCTGTTTCAACAGGGAGAACTAATTGCAATATTTTAGGAGGCTTCAAACAGCCCTTTCCTATCAAAACATAAAATAGCAAATGCCTAATTTAACAGGAAAATCAGTATTTATAACACCACAAGCCATAGCTTCCAGTTTATAATTAAAAAGGTGTTAGGATGATTAATGCAACAACAGCAAAATAAAGAAAGGGTATGATGTCTGGGAAGGTTTCAATTGTTTAATTGTTGATTGGAGGAATGTTCTGATGTCTTCTATGGTGTAGCTTTGGACTTAGGAGGGTGACTGTGGCTTTTTCCAGTTCTAATTTTAAAGCTGTGTGTCTTGTGAGAAGTGTCAAATGCTCTTTGGGGAAGGAGGCGTAAGGATCAAATCTTTCCAACATTTGTCTGGTTGCTTCGCAGCGGCTGTAAATAAAGAAGGGGGTGATTTATTCAAATGACTTAAAATAAAGTTGATAGAGGGTCCCTGGTGGAATGTATGTCAGGAAGACCCATCATAAGATCTAGAAATGTTACTGTATGAAAGAACAGAACACACTAGATTTTCCCGTGCTTGGGTATTCCGAGGCTGGGAAGAGAAGGTCTAAACTGCCTCGCTGTCATTGCACGGCTCCTGAAGATACTGTTCTAGCGCCGTGGTACTCCTTGTCTGCAGCTCCCAGCAAGCACTTGTGGTATTGGGAGTTCAGTTTCGATATTTGGTAGCCACCCCTAGCACTGTTAATCTGAAGGGGTATGGTTAGAACTGGAGTCATTTGATCTTCACTTAGGAAGGCCAAGTGAGAGTTCTCAGTCTCCCAGTGTGTTGCTCCTGGTAAACAACAAACAAACCGTTTGTCATGGAGTTGATTCCTACTTATGACGACCCTGTATGTAGTCAGAGTAGAATTGTGAGCTTCACAGAGTTTCCAGTGGCTGAGTTTTTTGGAAGGAGATTACCAGGTGTTTCTCAGAGGTGCCTCTGAGTGGAATAGGACCTCCAGCATTTTGTTTAACTGGGAAGCTCTTAACTATTTGTACCACCTAGGGCTCATGGTGGTGTAGTATCTAAGGCATTTGACTGCTAAACAGAAAGCTGGTGGTTCAAACCTACCAGCGACTCCTTAGAAGGAAGACTGGGCAATTCACTTGCGTAGTGATACCATTTCGGAAACCCAAGGAGGGGTTGCTATGAGTCGGATGCGACTGAACGGCAGTGAGTTTGGTTTTTGTTTTTTTCAGGGACTAATGGTGGCACCCTCGTGGTGCAGTGCCTAAGGCATTTGACTGCTAACCAGAGGGTTGGTGGTTTAAACCTACCAGCCACTCTGTGGAAGGAATATGGGACAGTCTAATTCAGTAAAGATTTACTGCCTCAGAAACTTGATAGGGGTCGCTATGAGTTGGAATCCACTCTACGGCAGTGAGTTTTTGGTTTAGGGACTCATGATAGGTCCTTGTGGATGTCTGGTGGTGCCAGAGAAGAACCTCTTAGGGACAAAAAGCTTGCTGGCAGTATGTGTCAATGTAACAGAGGAAACTTGGCTGTTCAGAATTCTTCCAGAAGGTCCTTGTGCTCACAGAAGCCGTGTGCTGAGTGGCTTTGCACAGCTCTCTGGCCTCAGTACAGACATAAGTGCTTTGAGGGCAGCTGTGAGATTTTCATTAGCTCCATCTTTTTGGGCAGTTTGCTCTCTCACATGTGGGATGAGGGGACAACATCCTCCCTCTTTGATGGAGAAGGAAACTGAGACACTGATAGAAACCAGTCATATCACCCCTTCCTCTTGGTTCCCTGGTCCAACTCTGAATCTTTCAGATGGTAGCATCTGTATACTTCCTTCCTTTGAACCACATAGCCTACACATCTGACCTGGAATCCCATTCTACTATTGGCCTAATTAGAGATCTGCAGGTTAGGAAAAGATTTTGACATTTCTCCCCATTGATTTGTCTTTTGTTTGTTTTCAGTGCGCTTCTCAACAGCCAACTAACTGCAGGTTGTTCTGGTTCTTGTGTTATCAGCAAGGGTGGGGAGCAAGGAGGAATCAGGCTGCTCCCAGCAGAGTGGTTTGTGCTTCCTTCTTAGGCAGCAAAACACACCCCGTGTTTTTATTTCCTTGGTGTCACTCCAGTTTGACTTGCTCCTATGCTGTTAACTTAATGTGCTTTAAAAACACATTTGAGATTAGAGCGTGTGCATAAGGTCATATCAAGACCAGAGGGATCCATGGATTGGGATGGGTGTGAAAGCTATGGAGGAGCAAGGCAAACTGGGCTGACACAGGCCACTGCTTCATACGTGAGAGTAGACTGGCCCTCTCCCCCGCAAGAAAAGAGCATAGTGCTCTGGTAGCATAGTGGTTGAAGCATTTGACTGCTAACCAAAAGTTTGGTGGTTCAAACCCACCACCTGCTCCCTGGGAGAAAGATGAGGCAGTCTGCTTCTGCCTTGGAAACCCTGTGGTGTAGTTCTACTCTGTCCTGCAGGGTGGTAGCTATGAGTTGGAATTGATTCTATGATGGTGGGTTTCGTTTGGTTTTGATGTCACTCTAATTATCACTAAATCTGGATTTTGATTTGCTCCTATGCTATTAATTTAATGTGTTTTTAAAACACAGTTGAGATTAGAATATGTGTAGAAGATCATTAGGACCATGAAGATTCACGGGTTGGGGTGTATGTGAAAGCTATGGAGAAGCAAGCCTCACTTGGCTGACAGGCCAATGCTTGATACATGAGGGTAGATTAACCTTCTCCTCTACCCAGAAAAGAGCATAGTCACATCATGCCTTTCCGTATTAGCTGATACAAGCTGTCCAGTTAGAGTGCTTAAACTCTCGGATGGCAGGGGACCTCCTGGCAGGCCAGCTGACTGCCCTGGCAGAACCATCAAAGTGATGGCGACTACTTTGATGGTGACTGTTTCAGCTGTGTCCTCCCTCAGGCTTACAACCTGTTACAGTAACTGTGACCACTTTACTTTGGGAATCGACCCACCAGGATTCCAAGTTATCTCCACTGTCAACAATTATTACACGCATCCCATTGGCTGGAGGAAGATCACTCAGGAAAATAGCTTCAACAATCCTGTTCATATACCCAGAGGAAATTGATCAGTAGCATCATTTGCATATGGTATGTGTAGACAGAAGGAAGGAGCAAGGGAAGTCATTGGCATTGATGGGGCACTTACTTTGGTTCTGGCTGACACTTCCTAGACGTATTATCACATCTGAGTGTCATAACCCTTTGGGCTAAATAGCAGCATTCTCATTTTACAGGTAATTCAGAGATGTTAATGACTTGCCCAAGGTCACTCTGCTGGTCAGAGGTTCAGCTGAGATTTGCATTCACAGTGCTTGCTTCTTCCACAGTAACACATTGCCACCCATTAAGCACAAAAAAGATCATTTCATTCATTTGTTCAACAAATATTTAATATTTAGAACGTGCCCAGTAAGGAGCTCTGGTAGTGTAGTGGGTAAGGCATTTGGCTGCTAATCAGAAGATCGGCAGTTCAAACCCACCAGCTTTGCCGCAGGAGGAAGATGAGGAAATCTATTTCCAGAAAGACTTACAGCCTTGGGAACCCAGTGGGGGTCACTGTGAGTTGGAAAGGACTCGATGGCAGTGGCTTTGGTTTTGGGATGTGCCCAGTACTGTTTTTGGTGCTAGGGATGGAGTGGTGAACAGACCGATGAAGCACCTGTTTTTCTGGAACTGACATTTTCGAAGGGAAGTAGGGGAGACAGAAAATAAAAAAGCAAATAAATTTGTAGTTGAAAAATCTGGTTATGATAAAGCTATAAAGAAAAAAAAAGTAATTAATATTTTTCATGGTTCGGAACTCTTCTGTCTAACACAGTAACCACTATCTACATATGACTGTCGGACATATTAAATGCCTGAATGGAAACGTGCTTTGCGTGTAAAATACAAACCAGATTCTGATGACTTAGTTTGAAAAACAGAATGCTAAATTGCTCACTAATAATTTTTATATTGATGACACATTAAAATGGTAGTATTCACATTCAGGAGCTTTGGTGGTGCCATGCCTAAGGCATTTGACTACTAATCAGAAGGTTGGTGGTTCAAACCCACTACTTCCATGAAGATTTACCACCTTTGAAACCCAGTGAGGGTTGCTATGAGTATTCATATTAAGTTAAGGAAAATATTAAACTTAATTTCACCTGTTTCTTTTTACTTCATTTAGTGTGGCTACTAGAAAATTTAAAATTGTGTTTGGTGCTCATATTGTTACGTCTGTTGTACAATGCTTGTGCAGAGAAGTGCTTTGCAAAGTTGAAGTGAACTCCAATCAGCTGGGAGTCTTGTTAACAGCAGCTTCTGATTCAGTGAGCCTGAGGTGGGGAGCGAAAGTCTGCCTTTCTGCCAGGCTCCCAGCTGATGCTGATGCTACTCCTCCTGGGACTTCAGTTTGGGAAGCCGACTGGTAGAGAGTAACTGTGTGTGTGTGTGTGTGTGTGTGCGCGTGTGCACTCATGTGTATACATGTGCTTTGTAAAAGAGGATGATTAGGCAAGACTTCTCTGTGGAAGTGACCCTAATGAAGTGAAGAGTTAGATTCCTTAATGTGAAGCTCCGGGAGGGAGAGGTTACCAAGTAGAGAGAACAGCAAGTTGGAAGGCCTTGAGGGGAGACAAGCTTCGTGGCTCTACTAAATAGTTTTTAATGCCCCAAAGCCTGGTCTCTGTAGCTGCACAAAACTGGGTTCAAAACCTGGCTTTGCTCCTTACCCATTGGATGATTTTGGTTGGATAACTTAATGTAACGTCGCTCAGCTTTCGTTTCTCTATCGCTTTTTCCCCAGCTTTATTTTCTTTATCTGAGAGTAATTCCTCCCTTGCAGGATTGTTGGGTAGAATAAATGAAATAATGCGGGTGAGTGCGTTTTCTAAGCAAAATGAATGTCCTAGAGCAGAAATCCAAACAGATGCGATGCCTGGGTTTTTCCATTTCTCACATCATTTTGGTCCCTTCCGTCCCTTCCCTTCCCTCACAACTATCACAGTATTGACTGAAGAGTCTTTTATTGGGGGGGGGGGCGGTTTGGGGCAGAGCTGAGTAATGATTGGCTTTGCCATGTGCATCCGCTTAACTTTTTAAACCAAGGGTCACACATTCAAATGCTTTCTGGGCCTGTGCAGATTATCCCAATGATGGTTTAGACCAAGTGGGACACATATACTCTCCAAAGGGCAGCCATTACTTACTGCCAGCTCGATCTTCAACTTCCTAGGAGAAAATGGAAATCCAGGTTTGATCGGAAATCTACTGTACATTTGTAATATTGGCAACAAATTCTGATTTCTTATCAACGTTATGCAGGCCAACACTGTGGGACAAACACAGCACATCTGTGCAATGTATGCAGCCAGCTGGCTACCAGTTTGCGACCTCTGCTCTAAACTCATCTCAGAAAGTAACCGACATACCCACACCCTTTGCGGTTGCCGGAATGGGGGCTTACATGTGCTGTTTTAGCTTAAGAGTTTTCCCCTTTAACAGATTTTGCAACAGCATGGGGGAAATACCTCCCAGATATATTACAATAACAACAAAAAGCTTGATATAAACAGGAACACTGAGGCAGAAAAAGAAAATTCATGAGTATTTCCCTTTTATTCCCAGTACTGTTTCCTTGAAGATGTGGGAACTTCTCAGTTCCCCACTCATTAATCAGAAGTGTCTGTGTTTGTTCTGTGTGGAGAACTTGTACTTATAAAGTAGATTCTGATCAGGTGGATTGAGTACCACCTGTGAGTTAGAAGAATTGGGTTCTAAGCTTTGCTTTGCCTCATACTAGTTCTCTTGGACATCAAGGTACTTAAATTGTCTAAATCTCCGTTTCTTAGGTGATAAGGCTATATTATCTCTATGGGATTCATTCACCCATGAAATTTGGTACATACATTTGTATTAGACTTTTCAGATAGAGGAGGCTGGTAGATTGCAAGTAATGTACTTTAGAGCATGTGTTTGAACCTACAAGACAGAATCTACTGCGCCCTTTTTGTGTAATCTTAGAAAACTTATCTAGGATTTGTTGTTAGGTGCTGTGAAGTCTGTTTCACTCATGGTGACCCCCTGTGGCAGAGTAGAATTGCCCCAAAGGCTTTTCTAGGCTGTTATCTGTATGCGAGCAGATTGCCAGCTCTTTGCTCCCACAGAGTGGCTGGGTAGGCTTGAGCCGCCAACTTTTTGGTTAGCAGCCTAGGGGTTAATCATTGTGCCGCCAGGGTTCCTTACTTAGGCTTACTAATACATACTTAATATTAGTAAACCTCAGTTTGCTTGTCTAGCAGAATAGGTGCAATATTGTCTATACCCAAAGGAGTATGTGAAATGATGTTATAGAAAGTGCCTTGCACAATCTTTGACGTAGTAAATTTCTCTTGATACTTCTTCCCGCTCTCTTTTTCTTTCATTATTCCTTTCTCCCCTTCATTTTCCTCCAATTTCTTCCTTTCATCCTCCCCACCAGTACTGAAGGGCCTAAAGAGAATGCTGTAATACATTTTTCATTTGAAGATAGTCTTTTATTTCAAGATTATATCTGAATGAGGGATTTCAAACCCTGGAGCAGTTCTTAAGTAGCTCTCCAGAGAATAATCAAAACCAGATTCCAGAATTTGGTCTATTGTAACTTGAGCTGCAGGAGAAGAGTTTGATTTCGTGAAGTAACTGTCAGCAGAACTCTGAGCAAACGGAATGGGGAAGGGGTGTGGCTGGGGCAGGGGACTCTTTGGGCCTAGACTCTGACATTTTCTCCAGCTTCCGGTAGGAACTGATGCTGTGGGCCCTAGATGGTTCCAGAAGCCTTGAGGATCCCAAGGGCATGAGTGCCTCCAGTTTTTCTACAGAACTGGAAGCATTTTGAGAAGACAAGACTGTTCAGTAAGACCCCAGGAAACCCCCTCGAGCTCTGGCTGCCTTCACTGCTGCTCTCCAGCCAGCCTGAGATGACTTTGTTTTTTTTTGTGTGTGCATCATATAGTGATACTGCCTCAGAAACCCAAGGAGGGGTCGCTATGAGTCGGGGCCGACTCGACGACACATAACAACAAAAACAACAACAGCATCATACTAGGCATTTTTACTTTTAAATTGAGCCAGGAGAGAGGGCTTTACGTGAATGAAAGATTGCTAGTGTTGTACATTAGAAAGTTTGAAAGGTTTTAGTTTTGCATTATGGATGATATCGTTGGAATACATTGAACCACTGCCCTGTTAAAGTAATCTCTTGATTCCATTGGTTTCTGTGGTTTAACAAACTACTGTATAACTGTCTTGGGAATTTCTTTCTGAAATTATATTTCACTGAAGGAGCCATTCAGACCATCTTGCCGTTAATTAAAAGCAGGCAGTTTTTTTTTTTTTTTTTTTTTTTTAAACACTCACTAGTTATATATTTAACCTTCGCTTAAGAATGTACATAGAGATTGTGTTACCATATTTTAGGCAAGATGGTTAGCAGCAACTCAAGGAAAACATATTTTCTGTTTAGCAGCCCCTTTGGAAATCATTTTTCTTAGGAGCTTCTGTAGGAAATTCTGGGAGATGTGTTTGGTGCAGCTTGGGTCATCTGCCAATTCCTAAAGCAATAAACAAAACTAACACTGACTGCCATCGAGTCGGATCTGACTCATGCGACCCCTCCTTGGGTTTCTGAGGTGGTATCACTATGGCAGTAGATTGCCCAACCTTCCTTCTGCCTAAAGCAATAACTGTAATAGTCTAATTTGGCCTAGGCCCTTTGGCTTGGAATGGCAGTGGGAGTGGGGAAGCAGAATTAGCCCTGTTGAAACCATAGGGAATAATTTCCTTATAGAAATAAAATAGGTTAAAGTAAGTGTTCTGTTGCTGGAGAGGTAACCAAAAAAAAAAACCAAACTCACTGCCGTCGTGTCAGATCCGACTCATAGCAACCCCTCCTTGGGTTTCTGAGGCGGTATCACTACAGAAGTAGATTGCCCAATCTTCTTTCCAAGGAATAGCTGGTGCGTTTGAACTGCCGGCCTTCTGGTTAGCAGTCAAATGCCTTAGGCACTACACCACCAGAGTTCCTGTTGGAGAGGTAGAGACTAATTAAACCAGATATCTAGTAAATATATAAAGGTGCACTCACTAACCCAGGACTTTAATGTTGGAAGAGGTACAGAAGAGAGTTTGGGAGGTTCAGTGCACTCATTATTACTGTTATTTATTTATTTATTTATATTGTCATTCATCTATTTATTCATTAAACATGTATTGATTATCAACTCTGCTACATGCTGGGGAAAAACATGAATCAGTCATGCCCAGAATATGAAAGAGCTCATCAAACCAACAAAGCAAACTCACTGCTGTTGAGTTGGGTCCAACTCATAGGGACCCTTCTTCGGGTTTCCGAGGCAGTATCTCTATGAAAGTAGATTGTCCAGTCTTTCTTCCAAGGAGTGGCTGGTGGGTTTGAACTGCCAGCCTTCTGTTTAGCAGTCAAATGCCTTAAGCACTATGCCACCAGAGCTCCTAGAGCAGGGAAATGGGCATGTAAATGTTGTATTTCAAGGTAATATAAGCCATGGCAAAGTGGATTTATTCTGGGAATGGCAATATGGTTCAATCTTAGGAAGTCTAATAATATGATTTACTGTAATATGGACAAATGGGGAAAATCTTATGATTTATTTTATGAATGTTAAAAATACTGCTGATAAAATTAAATGTCTATTCCTGATCAGTAGAAAAATCTACCAATAAAATAGAATCATATCCAAAGTCAACTTTGTCTTTAATGGTGTAACTCTAGAAACATTCCCATTAGGTCCAGAATAAGACAGGAACGTCAGTTATCATTGCTGTTATTTATTATTGTTCAAGGAAGCTTTGGTGGTGCTGTGCTAAGGCATTGAGCTACTAACTCAAAGTGCAGCAGTTCAAACCCCAACCAGTTGCTCTGTGGGAGAAAGATGTGGCAGTCTGCTTCTGTAAAGATTTACAGCCTTGGAAACCCAGTTCTGCTCTGTCCTATTGTGTCCCTAGGAATTGGAATGGCCTTGATGGAAGTGAGTTTGGATTTGGTATTGTTGCTCAGAAATTATTCCATATTGCAATTTGATCAGAAAAAGAGCTAGGAAAGGGGGAGATAGAATTATCATTGTTTTCCAGTAACTGATTTCTTTTTGGAAATCTTAATCAATTCCACCATGACTCTATTGGAAAAAAAAAAAATAGAATATGTTAAGGTGGATGCTATGGAAATTACCATGGAAAATCTATAGTTCTCCTGTATGCCATCACCAACCATCTTGAAAATGTAATGGGAGAAAATATTCTATTTATAGAACTGACCAAAGAGACCAAATAATTAGGAGTAAACTTCACAAAAATTGCAATAGACTTGCAAAAACAAAATTTTAATACGTTGCTGAGGGGCATGAAAGAAAACAGGAATAAAAGGGATGACAGACCCCTTCTCTAGGACAGCATCTCTTTCTAGCTTTCTCTCTCTGCCCATCCATCTGTATTCTCCTCTCTCTTTCTCTCTTTCTCTCTCCTGTCTCCATTTTGTTATACCTATCATTTAAATTATTTGCTGCCTGAATTGAGGTCCTGTGTTTGAGAGTCGTGTGAAGATATTGTTTATTTGAGCCTGACTAAATAAGTAATGCTCTGCTTACTGTGTAGGATTTCTTTATCGTCCACATTTTATTTGACTGAAGAATGGATGGCAAGACCACTGTTAATGTTCAGAATCATAAGCCCCTTTATCTTTAAACAGCTTCAAAAGGTGCAGACTGCCAGTACCCCAGATTCAGGGGTGGTTGGACAGGAGGAAGGAGCCCTGGTAACACAGTTGTTAAAGCACTCAGCTGCTAATGGAAATCTTAGCAGTTCAAACCCATCAGCTGCTCTGCAGGAGGAAGATGTGCCAGTCTGCTTCTGTAAAGATTGCAGCATTGGCAACCCTGTGGGGCAGTTCTACTCTGCCCAGCAGGGTTGCTATCAATCAGAATTGACTTGATGGCACACAACAACAGGAACAACAGGACAAGGTGATGGTGAGGGTTGGCAGTTGAACTTGGTGTAAATTATGAAATGTAGATCTACCCATGTTGTTCAAAGCAAAAACCGAGTTGGGGACAACTGTTGTTTATTTTAGGGTGGAATAGGGAGCTGACGGTTTGGATCTGGAAGGTAGCAGTACAAACAGTGGTAGTAGTTGACCATATCATACTTTCATGTGCCCAGCACTGTGCTGAGCATTTAATTCACTGTCTTTACAAGAACCTTGTGAGATGGGAACTGTCATTGCCCACATTTTACAGGTGAGGGAACCGAGATTCAGAGAGGTTAAGTAACTTGCCCTCAGTGGTGGAATTGGGATGGGAACCCAAGTATTTGGCCTCAAACACGCAGTGTTTCCTTTCATTTGTCTCAGAACTCTTTTCCATTGAGTGTGTTGTCTTCGAGCATCATGGGAGTGAATAAAAAGTTTTAGCATTCTCTGCTTGAAACTTTTGATTTCCCCAGCACAGATGGACTGGACTGCCAGGACAGGCCGACTGAGGAGTCTTGTCGGAGCAAACAATCTGTGGAAGTGGCTTTCTTTCTCTTCTGGGACCGTGTCAGGTTCATTCCCACTTAAAAGAAACAAACAAAAAACCAGTTCCCATCAAGTGGATTCTAACTCATGACCCCACGTGTCAGAGTAAAATCTGCAGGATTTTCAGTAACTGGATATTGGAAGTGGAATGTCAGGCCTTTCATCCAAGGTGCCTGTGAGTGGACTTGAACCCCTAGCCCTTGAGTTAACAGCTGAGTATATTAACTGTCTGCACCACCCAGGGACTTCTATCCCCATTTTAGAGTCTTTTTAATCCTGTTTCCTCTTTCTAGAATGCTCTATACTCAGATTCCTAAACAACCAGTCTGTCCTTATCTGTCCTTTAGGTGTTGGCTCAATTTCTAGTTCCTCAAAAAATTTCCTGACTGTCTTCCACTTCGGAGCTTGTTGCCCTGTTTTTTTCTTTCTTTCTTTTCTCTCCAGTGCATATATTACTCTCCAAAATCATCTTACTTATCTCCCCCTCACTGGAAGGTAAACTACTTGAGAGAAGGGCTCTTGTCCATCTTATTCCTCCTCACTGGTGCCTAGAACAGTGCCTGGGACATAGTAGGCACTCAATACATGGCTGTTTATTGAAAGAATCATTGAGTTAATGAATGAAGGAGAGTCTTCTATGTGTAAGGCTTTATGCTAGATTTTCTTGCAAAACTCCAGGCTTTTCACAGCAATAGCACTCAATTTCTTAGGAACTCTGGCTAAGAATTCTTTTAAGCTTTCCCACATGCTATTTTTGCAAGGATATTTTGGGTGAAAGAAGGAGAAACCCACTTGAACAAGCTGTGTGGGCTAGACAGTTTTCCCTAAAGGGTTTCTGCAGCACATAGCAGTATCTCATTTATTCTTTACAGTGGCCTTATAAAGTAGATGCTTTCTCACCCCAATTTTACAAATACAGAGAATGAGACTTAGAAGGGTAAGGGAGTGTCCCAAGGTCATACAGCAAGCTGTTACAAGCCAGGTATCTCCACTGTAATACCTGTCTTTGGTGTCTGGTTTTTGTTGCTGTAGCCGCTAAAGATTTGGAAGAAGAACCTGGGTTATCCCTGATAGGCAGTTATGCTTCAGGAGTAGGTAGGATTATGTTCTCTAAATGCATTGTTGAAATTACATAATTGTCATTTAATAATCAAATAATTACAAAGAGGCCCATAGATACAGTTTTTCATAGGCCTTTCTGGGTAAGGCCTCTGCAAGGGGTGAGAGCTTTGGGTATCCCTAGAGCTGAGGTCGTATTTAAGTCAAACTGCCCAAGCCCAGCCATTATAAGGTGCTTTGTTCAGAGCTATGTGGTATTTTGAAAAAGCTGCAGCTGGACTCAGAAGTTTTTGATTTGAGCTTGAGTTCTAATCTCCCTTGCTTTGTATGCACGGCCTTTGTTTTCTCATCTCTAAAATGGGAATAACAACCTCTAACAAGCCCACAGAGATTTTTGCAAGGGGACCATAAAGATGATATGCTGAGAACTGCTTTGTCTACATATGGCAGTTGTTATTAAGCCACGCACGTTTTCATGAATTCCCCCAGGTAATTGGTTTTCTACAATGTTGCACTCCAGGGAGTACCTGAAATACAGGCCAAGCACTCTTATCATAAAGTTAGGTTTAGAGGTATAATTTACGGTAACTATTATATAGCATGGATATCAAACATTCCGAGGGCAGACTGCATAAAGATCCCGAGAATTCCTGGACATTATTTCTGTGTAACTCTTCTCCCTGACTCATGGCCGTAGTTGTTTCTGAAAGAACGAACAAAAGCTATAGGCTAGGGCACACTTGATTCCTAGGACTGCCCTGCATCTGATGAGCTTTGGAACTGACCAGTTTCTCATGTTGCTTTCAGTTGACATGTTATCTCTTTTTTGTGTGCACCCTTACTGTGTTTCCCAGATTGATGTAATAACTTCTCACCTGTGTAGTTTACAGAATAATGGTCCACAAAATGTCTGCAACCTAATCCCCAGGATTTGTGAATATGTTTGGGTATGTGGCAAAGAAGAACTAAGGTTGCAGATGAAGTGAAGGGTTAGTTACCAGCTGACTTTGAGATAGGAGATTTTCTGGATTATTTCTGATGGGCCCATTGTGATCACAAGGATTCTTACAAATGGAAGAGGGAGACAGAAGAGAGGGAATCAGAGTGATGAAAGTGTGAGAAGGACTTGATCAGCTGTTGCTGGCTTTGAAGATGGCAGAAGAGGGCCAAAAGCCAAGGAATGTGGCAAACTCTAGAAGTTGGAAAAGGCAAGGAGGCAGATTATCTCCCAGAACCTCCAGCCTTGTTGATACTTTGATTTTAGCCTAGGGAGACCCATTGCAGACTTCTGTCCTCCAGAGCTGTAAGGTAATATATTTGTGTTGTCTTAAGCCACTAAGTTTTTGGTGATTTGTTGTAGCAGACATTGGAAACTAATATACCCCCCTTAGATATCTCTAGGGTGCTCTGGTGGCATAGTGCCTAAGGTACTTGACTACTAATTAGAAGCCTGGTGGTTCAAACCCACTGACCACTCTTCGGAAGGAAGATGGGACAATTTACTTCCGTAGTGATACTGCCTCGGAAACCCAAGGAGGGGTCGCTATGAGTCGAATTGACTCGACAGCAGTGAGTTTTATTTATTTTTACTTATTTTTAGATATCTCTAGCAATCAAGATCTTTTCCTTTTTGTCACATCCATTTGTTTTTCCTCTCTTTTTGGAAAATTTAATTTCCTGAGCTCTTTAGGTCTGGATGGGAGCATTGTATAATCATGCACTATTTGCAGATGGGACTGCAGTGCTTAGGGTAAAGCTAAACTGCTGTAACAAAGAGACGCCAGCATACAGTGGCTTGAATCAAGTGTCACCTTATTTACTTCCAACATAATGAAAGCTGATATCGAAGGTATGGAGCCACCTCAGTTGAGCCCCTCAGGTTGGAAGGCACTCAGAAAATGACTGGGGAAGAGCTGCTCCTCAAAGTAGAGTCGACTTTAATGATGTGGATGGAGTAAAGCTTTCAGGACCTTCATTTGTTGATGTGGCATGACTCAAAATAAAAAGAAAAAGTTGCAAACGTTTATTCCGGAAGGGATCAGTCTCCTGATAAGGGTATTATAGTTGATAAAGTAGAGGGTCAGCAGAAAACTGGCAGACCCTCAATGAGATGGATTGACACAATGGCTGCATTGATGGGCCCAAGCATAACAAGGATTGTGGGGATGGCTCAGGACCAGGCAGTGTTTCATACTGTTGTATATAGAGTCACTATAAGTTAGAACCAGGAGCTCTGGTAGCATAGTGGCAAAGGCACTTGACTGCTAACCAGAAGGCTGGTGGTTCAAACCCACCAGCCACTCCTCGGAAGGAAGATGGGGCAATCTACTTCCATAGTGGTACTGCCTTGGAAACCCAAAGAGGGGTTGCTATGAGTCGGGTCTGACTTGATGGCACATAACAACAACAACATAAGTTAGAACCAACTCGATGGCACAGAGCAACAACAGCAGCCACCGCTTGTCTGTTAGTTTGTCATACTTGGTTGCTTACCTATTGCTATGATGCTGGAAGCTGTGCCACTAGTATTTCATACACCAGCAGGGTCACCCACAGTGGACAGATTTCAGCAGGACTTCCAGATTAAGACAGACTGGGGAGAAGGACCTAAGAAAAATTGGCCAGTGGAAACTTTCCAAATAGCAGTGGGTACAGAGTCGGCAAAAAAGAGTAAGACCCTTAACAAGACTGATTGACACAGTGGCTGTAACAGTGGGCTCAAACATAGCAGCGGTAGTAAGGATGGCACAAAACTGGGCAGTACTTCCTTCTGTTGTACATGGGGTCACTATGAGTTGGAATTGAGTCAGCAAACACCTGACACGGCAGCAGTCAGTACTGCATGGCCATCTACCTCTCGGAGGAAACCTAAACTGAAAACAGTAAATTCAGGTGTACAGGTGCACGTGTCAGGATAGCAGCCCTTCATGTAGCACTCCAGCCACTCGAGTGCTCCAGGAGATTATTCAGAGACCCAAGTTCTTTCCATCTTGTTGATCTGCCATCTCTCAGGGAGTTTGCTAGAAATGCAGAATCTCAATTCTCATTTCAAACTTTGTGAGTCAGAATTCAAATTTTAAGAGCTACTTGGGTGATTCATATGTACACAGTTGGAGAAACATTGCCTTAGAGCATGCGTTTCGACCTCAGTAGTATTGACATTGTGGACTAGATAATTCTTTCTTGTTGGGGGCTGGCCTGTGTGCCCAGAAGGTTTAGCAGCATCCTTGGTCCCTACCCATTAGATGCCAGTTACTCCCCCTTCCAAATTGTGACAACCATACATGTCTTCAGACATTGCCGAGTGTCCCCTGGGGGGCAAAACTGCCTCTGGTTGAGAACCCCTGCCTGCATGGGTTTTCCCCATCCAGATGATCAAGGCTGGGCCTCTACCATATCTGCATTCTAGAACCTGACTGCTAACCAGAAGGCTGGCACTTCAAACCCACCAGCCACTCCTCGGAAGGAAGATGGGGCAATCTACTTCCATAGTGATACTGCCTCAGAAACCCAAGGAGGGGTCGCTACGAGTTGGGTCCAACTTGATGGCACATAACAACAATAACAACAACAGTCTGTAGGAAAGGAAAGAGAAGTGAAGTCCAGGAAGCAATTTCCTCTCAAGAAAGTGAGGCAGAAGTCAACACACATGCATTTTGTTCACATTTCCTTGGTGACGATTTAGCTACATCCAGCTCCAGTGGAGTCTGAGAACCTATCAGATGTCCCCATGACCAAGAAGAGGGGAGAATGAGTTTGAGGACAGCTCGCTCTCTGCTATGGTACCTAATACAAGAAGATGGTCTTGGTATTCTCTCTGTCTCTCTTTTTTCTTTTCTATCAAGAAATGAGAAATTGGCCATGGGGCACCAGAGGGACAGCATTCACATAGAGGATAAGCTGGACAGATAGGAGTACATGGTTAAGAAAGCTCCAAGGCGGAGGTAGCCACAGGGAAGGGAGGACAGTTGTTATGGTCAGGGATGGTAATTGGGACATGAAATCAAAAGTACACACATTAATGAATGTAAAATAAATTTTTGTTGTGTAAATTTGCACCCAATGCACAATAAAATTAAAGAAAAAATGAGTCTGTGGGGAGGATGAAGTAAATGAATAGACATAATAGTTTTGCAGTTAGAATATAAGACTATTTTAGGAGATCACAGGATATTTAGAAAAGCACAGAAAATGTACCTGATTCTTTAGTAGTATATTTTGGTATCAAGAGTTGGATGTCTTCTAGACTTTGGTCATGTATGTTACTTTTGTAGCTTTTGCAATATAGATGTACCTACCTGTATTGCTTTTTCACATGGAAAATTTTTTTTCTTAAATATTTCTAAAGACTATTATCTTTATCATAAACCTGTATGATGAGTTGGATATGTATGTGGGCACATACGTATGCATGTATGCATTTGTTGTGCACATTAAATAAATAGATAATGATTTGGAACTGTCATCATCCCTTGTCTGGGCTGTGGTGTTAATCTTCTCCTCTTGCTCCTGCTGACACCTGCCCCTCTGTGGTATGCTCGACACACAGTAACCAGAGTTAGTGACCCTCTTAGAACATAAAGCAGGTCGCATCATTCCTCTAATTTTAATTTTCTAATAACTTGTCTTTGATATAGAAAAAGAAAAAAATTCTTAGTCCTGACCCACAAGGCTCTCTGCTGGATCTGGTCCTTGACTGTCTCTTCAACCACATTCCTTAGCCCTCTTCTCTTTGCTGCTTGACCTGCACTGTTCTCCTTGCTGTACCTGAGAAGCCAAAACTGGTCCTGCCCCAGGGCTGCTGCAGTTGGTGCTGTCTCCACCTGTCATGCATTTTCCTTAGATAAGTGCATGGCAGGTGTTCATTCAGGCTTTTGCTCAGCCATTTCCTCCTCAGTGTGGCTTTTCCATGCATCACCTGAACTCACCTTGTAAGAGCTCTACTTTTTGGAAAATGCTGATAAATTCAGTATTGCCATTAATA
>NW_006922025.1:1434705-1435972 GCF_000298275.1 Orycteropus afer afer | reverse complement strand
ATGTAACAGGTTTCTTCCCACTTCCTCTCGGTGGTTACCTTTTCCCTGTGTCCTCCTTCTCTATGTGTTCCTGCCCTCTGAGCTGCCTCCCAGTGCAAATACTCCCCTTCTGAGGCAGTACTGCTATTAATACTTGCCTAAATTCCATAGTTATCCAACCTTCATCAGGATTTCTGGTGTCTTAATATCCTGGTTCTTAATACCCCCATTTTGGAGAGGAAATCTAGTTTTGATCAGGTGTCACTAAATGCCGTTCCTTAACTTTCCTGGGGTCAATTTAAAAGGTCCCTGGGTGGTTCAAACTGCTTGTGCTTGAAACTAATGAAAAGGTTGAACATATGAAACCCATCCCCCTAGTGGGATCACAGAAGAAAGGGATACTGATCTGCTTCCATAAAGAAGACACCAAGAAAACCCTACAGAGCAGTTCTAGTCTGTAACACAGTCACCGTAAGTTGGAATCAACTTGATGCCAATGTGTTTTTTTTTAATGTATCTCTTAGCAATCCATGGTATTTAAGAAAGTGGTGGCTAACTGTGAGTTTGTCCCTATAACAGAAAAGAAGAGGTTTTATAAAAAAGGGTTCAATTTTAGTAAACATTAAACAGATGCTAAAACAGATGTTTAGAACCATGTTTAAAACAAACAAACTCAAATATAAGGTGTCTTTCCCTCTACTCTGTTATTTGCCAATTTCTTTATTTGTATTCAGATTTAGAGAAAATACTCCCAGGTGGTATTTTCTTAGCACTCCTGTGACTGAATATGGGCAAACAATGGATGAACCATGTTACCACATATATATGTTAAGTCATGTAATATTGAAAATATTACTATAACATATGATAGATATTAATTGGTATCCTACCAATTTAACAGAGTGAGGGGATACTTCATTTTTTCAAATCAAGAGAGATGTGCATCAGTTCTATCCTTTCACCATATTTATTCAGTCTGTATGCTGAGCAAACAAGAAAAGCTGGACTATATGAAGAAGAACACAGCATCAGGATTGGAGGAAGAGTTATTAGCAACATGCAAGATGCAGATGACACAACCATGCATGCTGAAAGCAAACATGACTTAAAGCACTTACTGATGAAGATCAAAGACTACAGCCTTCAGTATGGATTACACCTCAACATAAAGAAAACAAAAATCCTCACAACTAGACTGTTGTTGTTGTTTGCCGTCGAGTCGGCCCCGACTCATAGCGACCCCTCCTTGGGTTTCCGAGGCAGTATCACTACGGAAGTAGGATTGCCC
>NW_006922025.1:1406850-1433894 GCF_000298275.1 Orycteropus afer afer | reverse complement strand
CTCCTTGGAGAGAACAATCATGGGAGAAAGAAGGGCTGTTAATGCACAGGGAGACAGCTCAGGGGGCAAGAGTGCATGGAGGGATGGACACAGGGAAGAGGTAACTGTCGGGAGGAAGAGGGAGGGGAGCTGTTACATTGTGGTAAATTGTAGTCAATGTCATGAGACAAAGTGTTTGTGAACTGCTGTATGGAAATTGAATTTGCTTTGTGAATTTTCACCCAAATAACAGTTAAAAAAAAAAAAAGTGTTGAAGAACAAAGATGTCACTTTGAGAACTAAGGTGTGCCTCATATAAGCATCTCCTATGCAGGTAAAAACTGGGCAATGGATAAGGAAGACCAAAGAAGAATTGATGCACTTTAATGATCAAATGTTGGAAAAGAATATGAAATATGCCATGGACTGGCAGAAGAACAGACAAATCTCTCTTGGAAGAATTACAGCCAGAATTACATCCTTGGTAGCAAGGATGGCAAGACTTTACCTCACTCACTTGGGACTTGTTATCTGAAGGGACCAGTCCCTAGAGAAAGACATTATGCTTGGTAAAGTAGGAGGTCAACAAAAAAAGAGGAAGACCCTTAATGAGATTGAGCCTTAAGCATAGCAGCAAATATGAAGATGGTGCAGGACTGGCCAGAGTTTCATTCTCTTGTACACAGCGTCACTATGAGTCAAGGCCGACTCGTTGGCACCTAATAACAACAACAGCCAATTTAAAATCTGAACATTACATGGCAGTTTCAGCCAACAAACCCAGAATCATAGAGACATAAAACCCATTGAATTAGAATCTATTCTGACTCATACCAGCGCCCCAGGACAGAGTAGAACTTCCCCATAGGGTTTCCAAAGCTGTTAATCTTTGTGGAAGTAGACAATGTGGAGTGGCTGCTGTATTCCAGCAGCCTGACTTTCAGTTAGCAGCCCAGTGTTTTAAGTTTTCTTATTAGAAAGAAGCAGTGAATTTGTTCTGTACTTACTGTTCTCATTCAGCTGTGCACTGCTGTGTTGAGAATCCCTTCTTGTGGTTTACCTTCAGCTCTTGGCTTTGGTTCTCCTAGATTTGGTTGGGATTGGGTTTCTTTTCCTGTGTATTTCCTCTCTTTCACTAGGAGGAAAAAATTGACAAAAATCAAAGTATGTTAGACATCTTTAAAGAAAATCTTTTCCAGTGGGCTGAAATGTAGTTTTAGCTGGAGAATTCTACTGACAAGGATTCTTTTGGGTAAACAGACAGAAATCCCAGGTGAAAACTGAACCAAACATAACCCAAAAGGTGATTTAATAGAGGAATTGAGAATTTACCATGTATCTGAAAACTCCTAGAGGAATCTTTTTTCAGATGTGGCTTAATTAGGATTTAAACAATGTCACCAGATTCCTACTTCTGGATTCTGTTGCATCTGAGGTGCTTGGCTGTGTTTTCAGAAAACTCACCCAATTGTGGTTGTAAGGAGATCCTGGATGGTGCAAACTATAATGCTCTATGTGCTAACTGAAGGGTTGGCAGTTTGAGTCCATTGACGCTATGGTGGTGCAGTGCCTAAGGCATTTGACTGCTAACCAAAAGGTTGGCGGCTCAAACCCACAAGTCACTCTATGGAAGGAAGACTGAGCAATCTACTTGTGTAAAGATATACCTCCTCAGAAACCCGGTGGGGGTTGCTATGAGTTGTAATCAACTAGATGGCAGTGCGTTTGGTTTGGTTTAGAGGCACCTTGGAAGAAAGGCCTGGTGAGCTGCTTCTTAAACGGCAGCCATCACAACTCCTATGGAGCACAGTTCTTCTCTGACACACAGGGGATCTCCAGGAGTTGGCTCTGACTGGAAGGCAACTGGCATTCCGGTTGTTAAGGGGTGCCAGCCCTATTCTTTCTTCTCAAGTGCAGTGGGAGTAGTGCACTGCTGTTGCAAATGGGTGTGAAGTGTGATGCACTTCCTGTCTGGAGCAAGGTGAGCCTTAGCCCTCCTGGAGGCACAGAATTAGATGCAGGACATTTCCCATGTGCAAAACCAGGATATGGTTATCGAGAATGAAAATGGGTGCTGGTGCCAAAGCAACAGATGTCTATGCCCAGACTCCTTGGTTGAAATGCAATCTTTCCCCTAAGTGCAGCTGAGTAAAATAGACACACCGGATATTTCGTTGGTTTATGTGGAGAGAGAGGACCTGATTCCTGCTCTGTCTTTCTATGAACATGACACAGACATAGACGCTCAGAATCTCCCTCTCTGGCTCCCTGTCTGAATATTATGTATCTCTTCTTTAACCCAGTAAGGAAAGAAACAAGGAAGGGAACAAAGAAAAGAGGGAGAAAAAGCAGAAAAGAGAATTTGTTTGGTCTTTGTACCTCCAAAACCGAACTCATGGCCCCTGAGTTAATTCTGACTCATAGTGACCACCATGGGGTTTCCAAGGCTGTAAATCTTTACAAAAGCAGACCACCTCATCTTTCTACCATGGAACAGCTGGTGTATTCATACTACTGACCTTTGGGTTAGCAGCCAAACGCCTTAACCCTTGTACCCCAGCATTCCTTGTCTTGGGACCTAAGATGTATTGAATCCTTAAAAAAAAAAAAAAAAAAAAAAAAAAAAAAAAAAAAAAAAAAAAAAAAAAAAAACAAAAAAAAAAAAAAAAAAAAAAACCTGAAAAACAACAGCAACAAAAAATAACCTAAAGAGCCTGCCCTTCAGAAATCACTAATTATTTATTTAGAAATATTTTCTATTCCCATCACTTCCTTAGCAACCCCTAGCAGCTACTTGGCAAAATTTAAAGGGACTGTATATCTTACAAGAGAATTTTTCAAATAGCAAATTAAATTGTTTCATCACATTAAGTCTTCCTTCCCAGATTCAAGTAGAGAGAGAGAGAGAGAGAGACAGAGAAATGACTTGGCATTTGATCAATCTTAATATAACAACTAGATAGCCCAGAATTTCTGCAACAGCCCTGATTCTATGGCATTTTATTCTTTTCATTTCAGGTGAGGCCTACAATATAGAATTAAATGTGATTTAAATTTTTTATGCTTTTGTAAGACTTTTTGTGAATATAAGTCCACATTTAAAAAAAAATCCTTTTCAAATCTAGTGTTCTGACATTTAAAAAATATGTGTCTCATGTAAGGAGCTCTGGTGGTGGCATTTGGATGCTAACCAAAAGTTCAGTGGCTTAAGCCCACCAGCCACTCCACAGAAGAAGATGGAATAGTCTGCATCTGTAAAGATTTACAATCTCGGAAACCCAGTGGGGGTCACTATGAGTTAGAATCAACTTCGTGGCAGTGAGTTTGGTTTTTGAGTTTGTGTTGTCTGGGAGATTCTCATTAGAACACAATGTTTGCTTACTCAGTGTGTGTGTGTGTGTGTGTGTGTTAAAATTGTATCACAAAGGGTTTCTCTGGAGGTTTATTAGCAGGAATTCTGTAGGAAATGTGCGGCCATGGGACTGTTAAGTCCGAGCATCATTTATAAATTCAGGCCAGTTTCTCATGTGACTCTTGAAGTTCTTGAAGTCTTCAGGGCTTCGGCCTCTGTCTTTCCCTCTGTTGTTCTGCCAAGTCTCTTAACCATAGGATCCTTCTCATTGTTTAGTGAAGTGGAATTCAGGCTCTTCACTACTTTCCTCTTTTCCCTCAAGAAAAAGCTAAAGGTTTTCCTTGCTGGAGATGAAAGAGATGGAAACTGTAAAGCACAGAGAGAAACTAGGAGTGGTATCAATGATAGTACTTCTTATCGATTATCTATTTTGTGATGGAGTCCATGGGTGGTACAAACAGTTACCCAAAAGGTTGAAGGTTCCAGTCCACCCAGAGGCATTTCAGAAGAAAGGCTTGACTGTCTACTTCTAAAAATCTGTGGAGCACGGTTGTACTCTGACACACATGGGCGGCCATGGGTCAGGGTCAACTCCACAGCATCTGGTATTCTGGCTGCTATTGTTGTTGTTATTATTTCCCATCGAATCAGACCCGACTCATAGCGACCCCTCCTTGCGCTTCTGAGTCAGTGTCACTACGGAAGTAGATTGCCCAACGTTCCTTCCAAGGAGTGCCTGGTGGGTTTGAATCGCCAGCCTTCTGGTTAGCGTTGCAAATATTTGAATGCTTCTCATCAGAAAGATATTTTTCTACCAGATTCTTTTTGCCTTATTTTAAAATTCTGAAGATTGTTTAAAATCCTCTAATTTTCAGAAGAAGACAAAATTTAAAACCAAATATATTATACAGGAAGTTAACTGTTGTGATTTATTCTTTCCAGCAGTTGTTCTTCTGCATGTTATACATTCTTAATAACAATACCTAACTTCCACTGAATGCTTATGTGATAAAAAGAAAACCACAGTGGGATCCATCCTTTCCCGAATTTAATCTCTTTAGTAACTCTTGGGAGCTCAGGTGGCATAGTGCCTAAGGCATTTGACGACTAATCAGAAGGATGGTGGTTCAAACCCACCAGCCACTCCTTGGAAGGAAGACTGGACATTCTGCTTCTGTGCAGATACTGCCTCAGAAACCCAAGGAAGGGTTGGTTTGAGTCTAATTGACTTGATGGCAGTGAGTTTGGTTGGTGTGGTTTGAGTAACCCTTCCTGAATGTAAGGAACTGTGAATTTATCTGAAAACTGAGGCAGAGAGATATGCGTGTTGTTGTTGTTAGGTGCCTTTGAGTGGTTTCACTTCCTAGCAGCTCTAGGCACAAGGGAATGAAACACTGCCCGATCCTTCACCATGCTCCCAATCCTTGCTGTGCTTGGGCCCCTTGTTACAGCCACTGTGTCAGTCCATCTCACTGAGGGTCTTCCCCTTTGTTGCTGACCCTCTAGTTTCCCAAGCATGATATACTCTTCCATGAATTGGTCCCTCCTGATAATGGGAATGAGGAGGAGAGACAAGACAAAATCTGGCCATTCTCACTTCTCAGGAACATTCTGGCTGTACTTCTTCCAAGACAGATTTGTTTGTTCTTCTGGCAGTCCCTGGTATATTCAATATTCTTCGCCAGCACCACAATTCAAATGCATCCGTTCTTATTCAGTCTTCCTTATTCACTGCCCGGCTTTCACATGCATATGAGGGTGTTGAAAAGACAATGGCTTGGGTCACGCATGCCTCAGTCTTCAAAGTGACATCCTTCCTCTTTAACACTTTAAAGAGGGCTTTTGCAGCACATTTGCCCAATGCAGTGTCCTTTGATTTCTTGACTGCTCTTTCCATGGGTGTGGATTGTGGATCCAAGTAAAATGAAATCTTCAACAAACTTCAATTTTTTCTCCATTTATCCTGATGTTGCTTATTGGTCCAGTTGTGAGGACTTTTGTTTTTTTTAAGTGGAGATATAATCCATACTGAAGGCTGTAGTCTTTGATTTTCATCAGTAATTGTTTCAAGTCATCTCTTTTAGCAGGCAAGATTGTGTCATCTGCATATTGCAGATTATTGATGAATCTTCCTCCAGTACTGATACTGTATTCTGCTTCTTATAGTCCAGCTTCTCAGACTATTTACTCAGTATAAAGTTTGAGTAAATATGGTCAAATGATATGATGCTGACATCCACCTTTCCGGATTTTAAACCATGCAGTGTCCCTTTGTTCTATTCAAAGGACTGCTTCTTGGTCCGAGTACAGGTCCTGCATGAACACTATTAAGTGTTCTGGAATTCCCATTCTTGACCCAGTTATCCATACTTTGTTATAATCCACACAGTGGAATGCCTTTGCACAGTCAGTAAAACACAGGTAAATGTCTTTCTGGTATTCTTTGCTTCTAGCCAAGATCCATCTGACATCTTCTTCTGAATCTGGCTCAAATTTCTGGCAGTTTTCTGTCTGTGGACTGCTGCAATCATTTTTGAATTATTTGAAGGCAAAATTTTACTTGTGTGTAATGTTAACGATATTATTCAATACTTTCCATGTTCTTTTGGCTCACTTTTCCTTGGAATGGACATAGGTATGCATCTCTTCCAGTCAGTTGGCCAGGTAGCTGTCTCCCAAATTTCTTGGCATAAACGAGTGAGCACTTCCAGTGTTGTGTCCATTTGTTGAAACATCTCAATGAGTATTTCTTCAATTCCTGCACACTTATTTTCACCAATCCCTTCAGTGCCTCTTGGACTTCTTCCTTCAGTACCATCAGTTGTTGATCATATTCTTCCTCCTGAAATGGCTGAATGTTGACCAATTCTTTTTGGCACAGTGACTCTATTTCTTCCATCTTTTTTTTGATGCTTCTTCTGTCATTCAACATTTTGCCCATAGAATCTTTCGTTATTGCAACTCCAGGCTTAAATATTTTTCTTCAACTCTTTCAGCTTGAGAAATGCTGACCATCGTCTTCCCTTTCATTTCCTAACTTCTCGTATGTTTCATTATAATATTTTTCTTTTTCTCCTTCAGTCACCCATTGAAATCAGCTCTATAATTTATCATTTCTTCCATTTGCTTTAGCTACTTTCTGTTTAAGAGCAAGTTTTAGAATCTCTTCTGACATACATTTTGGTCTTTTCTTTCTTTCCTGTCTTTTCAATGACCTTTTACTTTCTAAATGAACATTCTTGATTTCATCCCATAATTCTTCTGGTCTTTGGTCATTGGTGTTCAGTGAATCAAATCTGTTCTTGAAATGGTCTCTCAATTCAGGTGGGATATACCTGAGGTTGTATCTTGGCTCTTATGGACTTTTTAAAATTTTCTTCAACTTCAGCTTAAACTTGCATATGAGTGGTTGATGATCTATCTGTTCCACGGTTGGCCCCTGGCCTTGTTAGGCATATGAGCGGTTGATGATCTGTTTCACGGTTGGCCCCTGGCCTTGTTCTGATTGATGATATTGAGCTTCTCTACCACCTCTTTCCACAGGTGTAGTCAATTTGATTCCTGGGTATTCCATCTGATGAGTTCCACATATACGTGTTGTTGCCATTTGTGTCCTTGAAAAAGGTATTTGCGGTGAATAAGTCCTTGGTCTTGCAGAATTCTGTCATGCTATCTCCAACATCATTTCTGCCACCATGGCCATATTTTCCAATTACCAATGCTTCTTTGTCTTCAACTTTTGCATTCCAATCACCAATTAAGTATCAATGCATCTTGTTTGCATGTTTGGTCAATTTCAACTGTGGAAATTTGTAAAAATCTTCAATTTCTTCATCTTTGGCATTAGTGGTTGGTATGTAAATTTGAAAAGTAATAGTATTAACTAGTCTACTTTGAAGGCATATGGATATTAACCTGTCACTAGTGGACAGCATTGTACTTTAGGATAGATCTTGAAATGTTCTTTTTGACTATGGATGTGTCTCCATTCCTCTTCAATTTGTCATTCCTGGCATAATAGACCACAGGGTTGTTTGATTCACAATGGCCAACACCATTCCATTTCAGCTCACTAAAGCCCAGGATGGGCGCTCTGGTGGCATAGTGCCTAGGGCACTTGACTGCTAACCAGAAGGCTGGCAGTTCAAATCCACCAGCCACTCCTTGGAAGGAAGATTGGGCAATCTACTTTCATAGTGATACTCCTCAGAAGCCCAAGGAGGGGTCACCAAGGGTATTGATCTTTATGCGTTCCATTTCATTTTCAACAACTTCCAATATTCCTAGATTCATACTTTGTACATTCCATGTTCTGATTATTAATGGCTGTTTGTGACTGTTTCTTCTCATTTTGAGTCATCCCACATCAGCAAATGGAGAACCTGAAAGCTTTAGTCCATCTGCATCATTAAGGTCAACTCTTCTTTGAGGAGGGAACTCTTCGCCAGTTATATTTTGAGTGCTTTCCAATCTGAGGAACTCACCTTCTGGCATGATATCAGACACTGTTTTACTGCTTTTCATAAGGTTTTCAGTCTGTCTTAGTCTGGAAGCTCCATTGAAACCTCTCCACCATGGGTGATCCTCCTGGTATTTAAGATACCAGTAGTTTCCAGCATAACAGCAACACACAAGCCACCACAGTATGACAAACTGACAGACAAATGGGAAGAGAAGTGCATTCTTGTACCCAAGATACAGAGGTCATTGGTGATGGGACCTGGATTTGAACCTAAGCATTCAGAGTACATTTTTTTTTTTTTTAGCTACAGTGCTACATTGCTTCCAGAGTTCAATTATCCAATAAGCAAGGTCAGTATGGACTTACTTATGCTTACAGAGTAATCTGCAGTGAACAATTTTACATAAGTGTCACCATCTGATGTGGTGAAAAGCATGTGAAACTGTTTGTTCCAGATTAGCAAATATACAAAATTAAACCTGTGCTTACCTTGTTTACTGGGTACTCCGACCTTGTCATGGATTGCATATTTGAAAGATTTTGATTCTGTTGGAAGATGTTATGAGATTGGAAGAGAGACAGATGCCAGCTGTACCTAGAAGCAGAATCTTTGATGTGGTGGAGAAATGTGACATTGTTCGCTATTGATTAGTAAGTAAGCACAAGGAAGCCAGTGCTTACCTTGCTTATTGGGTAATGCAGTACTGATTGCTTCTCTGCAAGAGAAAATGCTCAGGGCATTGTTCTACCACAACCTCTGCTTGAAAGTAAGGGTGTTATTGACAGCATCCAGCTGTCTCTTGTACCTGTTTGCAGACAAAGCTGTGATTTTTCTGGAAACCACTTCCAGCAGCTGAATTTCACCTGTCTACATCTTAGAGAATGGCTCCTGCTGCCGCATTCCAAGGCTGTTTGGGAAATGAACCTCCATCTTCTAATGCTGTGAAAGGCTGTTGATAATGTTGATAATGTCCATCTACTGTAGTTTGGTTTGAAGGCTTCAGCACTTTGGATAACTTCAGAGAGAGGTATTGATTTTCGGAGCCTTGCTGTGAGCTGGCAGGTTCAGAGACCCAGTGACTCAGCTGCCCCTTCCCAGCTCGAGGCGGGAGGGGGAGCTGAGATACGAGAACTGCTGTATATTCTTTAAAAAGAAAGGGAGAAAAAAATCATTCAGCTTGAGCTATTTCAAGGCAATATGAGGGATGGGAAACAGCCCAAATGGCTCTACTTCCTCACCTTGCATAGGACTGCTTCTGCCCCAGCTGCCTAGGTTGTGTGTTGTTCCAAGGGGTGGAGTTGGTGGCAGAGAAGGCCAGTGTTTTGCTCAGTGACATCATGCCATATTCTTGTTCAATATTGGTGAATTTTTCCTTCCCTGAAATTGACAACTGTCTTAGGAAAAGCGTCTTCATGAATGGTCTATTGGCTAGAATTTTAGTAATACTATTACTCCCTTAGGAGCTCTGGTAACATAGTGGCTAAAGCACTTGACTGCTAACCAGAAGGCTGGCGGTTCAAACCCACCAGCCACTCCTCGGAAGGAAGGTTGGGCAATCCTACTTCCGTAGTGATACTGCCTTGGAAACCCAAGGAGGGGTCGCTATGAGTCGGGGCCGACTCGACGGCACATAACAACAACAACAACATTACTCCCTTGGTTCAAAGCTCTGTGCCAAGAACTTGTCCCAATCTCTGTAGCATAGAGGTCAAGGTAAAGACTAGAAATCCTCCCCAAACCTGGCTTTTTGCTAAGCCCTGCTCTGCTACTTGCCTCTCTTGACCACACACCTTTTTAATCAGCGCCACAGAGTTTTTTCCTGTCTCTACCTCTGCACTTGCGGTTCTTGGGGCTTCCTCCTCTTCATGCTGCTGGCCAAGGAATTTTATATGCATTATTTCTCCGAACTACAGTCCTTATCTTCTTACTTCTATTTTACACATGAGGAAACTAAGGTAGGACAAAGTTAAATTATTTTCCCAAGTTTGCTGTAATTGTAACACAAGTCAAATCCCAGAGTCCAGCTGTCAAGCACTGTATTTTGGTACAAGGTGTGTCTTAATCTTTGTAACTAATAGCACTCAGTAGAGCACCTGGGACACAGTAGGTGTTGAAATAGTTTAGTTATTATTTAAGTGATCCATGTTTAGGGGATCTTGGTGGTTCAGAGGTACAATTCTTGCCTTCCATGCGGGAGACCTGAGTTCTGTTCCCAGCCAGTGCCTTCTGTCCAGCTGTCATGCTTTGATCAATGGAGGCTTGGGTGTTCCATGATGCTAAATAGCTCAGAGGAGCTTTTGGTCTAAGATGGACTAGAAGGAAAGATCTGGTGATCTAATTTTGATAAATTGCTCTATGAAAACCCTTTGGATAACAATAGTCAGTTTCACAACCGATCATGGGCCTGAAGCAGGACCAGGAAACCTTTTGCTTTGTTTGTATGAGGTCACCATGAGTTGGAGGCAGACTCTTAGTAACTAACAACTATTCAGAGAAGGCAATTAGAAAGGCAATATATTCATATTCCGAGAAGGCAATTAGGAAATACTGAAGCTAAAACACTAGCCACCTATATTCTCACTACCGCAGAATAACTATTATCATTTTAGTGCATATTCTTCCATATATTTTCCAAACTAAAAAGTACATAAAAATGATTTTCTTTCCAAATATGTAGTTGTTACTAACTTGCCTTTTAACCCAAAGTGTATCATGGACATTTACCTGTGTCAAAAAATATTTCTTGTTTTTGTTATATGTATATTTACCACAATAGAGATAAGTAAATTAAAAAAGGCATTTCTCTAACAAAATGTCTAACATATTTGTGATTATGAAATTAATACAGTAAAATTGCCTGTCTGTTTAGGGGAATGAGTGACAACCAACTGCACAAAGAAAGAGTCTGACCATACACAAATTGCAGGTAAAGAAAGAAAAAAGAAATACCACAGTACAACAACAATAAGGAGGAAGGGAAAAATTCTGAGAGTATTATAAGGTGATGAAGATAAATCTTAATAATATTGGGATGACAGTTTCCTTTCAAGTAAAGATTTAGAAAGAAAAACAAGGCTCTCAATTATAAAAGGAGAGTTTTGCAGATTTGCACATAGAAAAGGTAAAATCCACACTCAGAAATAATTACTTTTAGGAGAAGGCCAGTGACCAGCCTGGAGGGTACTTTTGCAAGCAGGAGTCCAGTGGGCCAAGACTTCCTCTCATCTGCTAGCTGCTTGGATGCCCCTGCCACTTCCCGATGTATGAGATCTTAAAATCAGAGGCACTGGGTGTGTGTAAATAGAGCAGGCTGAAAACAGAGCCTTTACTCCATTTTAAAGTCTTGACATGAATCTGGAATCCATGTTGAATTTTAAAGCTGCCTTTTCTAACAGCAGTTCCTGTAACCTTGATGCTGACCTAACCTTGATGCTCACCATATACCCTAAAGGAGACATTCTTTTTCTCTGGTGCAGGTGCAGAATATCACAGTCTATTCCCAAAGGGTCTTTCCACGATGGTCAGACAGATGCAAGATGTGATAACTTATACCTGAAGGGTCTTGATGCACAGCATTATCAGTAAATTTTGACAATAGACCCCCAGAAAAAGACATGATCAAGAAAGCAATTTTTATAGCAGGTTACCTGAAAAACCCATATTGCCATTGTCCTGTGACCATCTTATAATAAACTGAAGAGGACATACATACACTTGCGATTATGTTCCCTTAACCAATTGTAATCCCACATTACCCACCTCTCAAAAAAAAAAAAAAAAAAAAACACA
This sequence comes from Orycteropus afer afer, assembly GCF_000298275.1. Lineage (NCBI taxonomy): Eukaryota > Metazoa > Chordata > Mammalia > Tubulidentata > Orycteropodidae > Orycteropus > Orycteropus afer. Next base: position 1,422,311 of record NW_006922025.1, on the reverse strand, counting down.
CACATTCATTGCCATCAAGTCAATTTTGACGCATAGCAACCCCTGTGGGGTTTCTAAGGCTGTAAATCTCTACAGAAGCTGACTGCCTGATCTTTCTTCTGCGGAGTTGTTGGTGGGTTTGAACTACCGGCCTTTTGATTAGCAGCCAAATGCCTTAACCACTGTACTACCAGAGCTCCTTTGTTATCCACCTATACCTGCTAAGTGTCCATTTTTTAGCTATCCTGCCTTTGATTCCCCTGTCTTTTAGCCCCATATGATTTTGTAACTTTTTATTCCAAGTATGCAAAAATGTTTTTTTCCCTCATCATCTGGTGGAACAGCCATCTTCACTTTTTGAATTTAAACGTCTTCCCTTTTTGGACCATCTCTATCCCTCAATAATCTTATTTTGCTTTTAGTTTAAGCTGACTCCATGATGTTGCTCTATGATACCCTGTCTGTTGTTGTATACAGTTGAATCTGTTCTGCCTCTTAGAACTGTCCCATGGAGTTCCCAAGGCTGTAATCTTCATAGGAGCGGATTGTCATATCTTTGTCCCATGGAGCAGCTAGTGGGTTTGAACTGTAGACCTAAAGATTAGCAGCTGAGTGCTTTGGCACTGAGCCACCAAGGATCCATTCTCCTGTCTCTACTTTTCTAAGCTTGGTGACACTCTTGCTCTCAGATAAATAGTCACATTCTTTCTTTGTTGTTGTTGTTGTTGTATGCCGTCGAGTCGGACCTGACTCATAGCAACCCCTCCTTGGGTTGCCGAGGCAGTATCACCATGGAAGTAGATTGCCCAACCTTCCTTCCGAGGAGTGGCTGGTGGGTTTGAACCGCCAGCCTTCTGGTTAGCAGTCAAGTGCCTTAGGCACTATATTTCTCAGCAGGATACCCTCAAGTCCCAGAACCTTTACCTTCCCAAGATTGCATAAACTTGCTGTAACCATTACAAGATGCAGTTAAAAGATTAATTGTGATGCTGACCTGGAAAAATAACTTTTATTATAAAAGTAACATGAACTTATTAAACCCACTGCCATTGAGTCAGATCCAACTCATAGCAACCCCCGTTGGGTTTCTGAGGTTGTATCACTACAGAAGTAGATTGCCCAATCTTCCTTCTGAGGAGTGGTTGGCGGGTTTGAACCACCAGCCTTCTGGTTAACAGTCATATATATGCCTTAGGCACTATGCCACCTATTGTAAAAGGGGAGGGGGGAACTAATAAATGAAAATAAAAAGAAAGGCATTATTATTTCTCCATCTCACATTGTCCTTCCTTCCCTGAAGCTCCATTCTCCAGAAGGGAGTCTGTGTTTAGATGTGGGTTTGGTTTTTTTGGTTTTTAGGTTAAGATGTAGTCATGAATATAGCCATTTGATAGTGAGGAGGTATTTTTGATACCACTAACCAACTGTGCTCCTAATCTTAGTAGTTAACCCTTTCCAGAAGCCAGCACACTATCTGCTGCTAGGCTAAGTGCTGTATTTCATCTTCTCGGAATGCAATGAATTAGGTTCTCTGACCCATTGTTCAGACGAGGAGACTCTAGTTTACAGAGGTTGAGTGACATGTCCCAAGTCACACAGCTGGGAAGTGTACTGAACCACTTGCTACACTTAAAAAAGACCCAGTGACTTCTGAGCCTGCATGAGCTTTACTTACTTGTCAGTAGATAATGAACACTTTGCCAAGACATGTGGGTCTAGCTCATTATTTTGCAACATCTACATTGTGTTTCACTGTGAGGATGTATCCTGCTATACCTGACCCGTCCCGTCTTGGTGGACTTCTTTGTGGTTTCTAGTCTTTCACAAACAAAGCTCTAGAGGAAGTCATTGTGCTCTTAAACTCATACATCTGTACAGAAAACTGAATGAGTATGCTTGTTTCACATTTTGACACACTTTGATAAAGTGTCAGAAGACAATATTATTTTTAAGTTTTTGGGAGAGACCCCAGTGTAGTCCCCATATAATGATACAGGTTTAGTAAAACTCAGTCCTGTTTGTGCCCCCAGGTGCCTACTGGCCTTTGATAAAAGCGTTTAATAATAAGGATGGTGATTCCGTGTACAGTTACCATGAGATGAAAGAAAATATGTGGCTTGAATGTGGTTATCTCTCTTGGATGCTGTTATTTAGAGTTTAGTTTCTATTATCAAAATAATACTCAGTGTGCCTTTCTCTTCTGTGTGAAAGGGGAAAGAAAAGTAAATACTCCCCTTCTCACTTTGAACTGCAGCAGAATAATTTACTGGTGAGACTTAAGAATTCAGAGACCAGAGATTCCTTTTTCAACTCTTCCCAAGTGAATTTCAGTGGAGTGACAGGATTGCTTTAGCTTTAAAGCAAGATTAGATTTCCAAGGTGGTGGGTACTGACAGATGGGGAAGCCCTCAGAAAGTCAGGGACAGACAAAGCCAGAGTCCTCCTGTCCATGGCGTGCCCTGTAGGGATATTCTGCTTGGAGGAGAAGGCTGCCTTGGGCTCACTTCAAAGTCCATCCTGGCACCTGTCAGCCTTTTGTGTCTGTCCAGAGAGCAAATCCCAGGCCAGGCACGTGGGTGACATGTGACAATGGGAAGGGCCCTCTGAAGGCTTCTCTCTCACCATGACAAAGGCAGGAGTGATGCTTAGGGCACTTTGGGAGATCAAGGTGGAACCGAAGTAAGACCAGAGCTAAACAGCGTCACTGAAAACCAGTGACCCATGGGCCTCTGGGTTGAGAAAGTCCACATTAGATGTGGTCACTGCTGTTTTGTTAAAAATTCTACAAATACGTTTATGAGCCTGTTATTGTGGCAAGATGCGTTGTTGTGCCCAGTGTTTCTGCAGTCTCATTTGGCCATATGATCCTTTATAGAGACACTTCTGGTCACACACTGCCCAATTTCCATGTAAGGATTTTCCTTTCCCTGTGTTGCTATGACAGAGACTGCTATTTGTCTCTCTAGGTTTAGTTGGCCACATGACAATCTGGAATAAAGACCACCGTTCCCAGCTTCCTCTGTTTGGTGTGGCTAATGAAGCTAAGTTCTGGCCAGTGGGATTGGGGAGTAGATGCTGTGTGCAGCTTCTGGGAAATGTCCTTAAGAGGACACCCTTGTCTTTGCTGTTGGCCTGAATGTGCGTGCAATGGCTGGAGCTTGAATAGTCATTCAGCACTATGTGGGAAAGCCGTATGTTGTGAGTGATGGAGCAAGATAGGCGCCACAGTGGGAGTCCTCTGCATAAGCAAGAAATGCATTTCACTATTCCTTAAACCATATTATTTTGGGTTTCAGTTGTTCTGAACTAAACTTAGTTCTAATGCATACTTCTGCCTTCTGTTTCAGGCATTGGGTTAAGTGTTTTAGGTGGGTCATCTTATGGACCTCTCATAGCAGGCTTTATTGTCATCCCCATTTTACAGATGAGGAAACTGGGCTAGAGAAGGAAAGTGACAGTCATCTTGTCTGAGACGGCATAGTTGGCTGAGCCAAGACTGTAGCCGCTTAGACTCTTGGTTACCCAGTGCCGCTGGAACAGAAGTGCCATAAATTGGTAGCTTCAACCAACAGAGGTTTATTGTCTCACAGTAAATGAGGGGTTAGAAGTCTGAACTCAGGGCGTTAGCTCTATGGAAAGGCTTTCTCTCTTTGTCCACTCTGGGGGAAGATTCTTCTCTGTTTGGAGCTTTTCTGCTCCTGGGCAATTTGCATGGCTTGACACCTCTCTTCCCCATCTCTCCTTGTTCAGATGTCCATTTAATCTCTTTTCTACCTCAAACAAGGTTGATTTAAGACATAGCCTACACTAATACTGCCTCATTGATACAACAAAGAAAAAACATTCCCAAATGGAATTATAATCATAGGTTTAAAAGTTAGGATTCACAACCTATTTTTAATGGACATGTTCAATTCATAATAGACCCCAACACATGTACTTTTGATCTCTTTCCCTTCTAGAAATTATTCAGACATTTATTTCTCAATTCATTTTGAGGGGGTACTCATTATACCTAGTGCTGGGGATACAAACATAAACAAAAGTAATTAGTTCATGCTCTTATGACATTTATTCATCAGTGGGGGAGAAAGATAGTAATCAATCAAAGTAAGTAAAGTAAAAAGTGTGTTGAGTGCCCTGAAGGAGCAGTATCCAGTACTATAAGAGAAAATAACAAAAGTTATAGTTCGTGCAGATAGAGAGAGATCAACTCTAATGAGGGTCTGGGAAAGCTCCCCTAAGTAAGTGACATTTGGGATGAGAGAAGAAAGATGACTAGGGAGTGAGAACGTGAGGGGAACAATCCAAGCAGAGGAATAGCATGCACAAAGACATTGTTGCAGGAAGGTGCATGGTATGTTGGAAGAACCCGGAGGGTTAGAGCTCAGTGAGGGAAGGAGGCTTGGCTCAGGATGAGGCTGGGGAGGTAAACCATGCAGGGAGATGTAGGCAAGTTAAAGATATGAGACTTTCTACTAGGAAAAGTGGAGGGCTGTTTAACAGTTTAGCAGAAAGGTGATATGGTCACATTCTTGCTGTGAAATGATCAGTCTGGCTGATAGGGAGGGAATGGATAGAAGAGGCAAGTGTAAATGTGGCTAGGAGGCTCTTATGATAGTCCAAGAAAAATAGTTTATGATGGTTTGGGGCAGGGGTGAGAGACAGTAAAGTCAGTAGGGATTTTTAGGTTTCTGGTTTGTACAACTAGCAAGACAACTCTATTCACCAAGACAAGAAACAGAAGAGGAACAGGTTTGGGGTAGGCAGAGGACATCTGCTTAATTAATTCGTCCAGTACACCCTGTGCCTCTTCCTCTGAAAGACTGTTATATCAGTAATCTTCCAAGAATTGCTCTTCAGACTAACCCTATTCATTGGCCATAGCACAATATCCTTATGACACAAGATTGGTGCAGACATTGGCATGTGACCAAAGCTTGGCCAATAAGAGTCCTTCTAATGGATTTTTAATGTTGAAGGTGATTGAGAAGGGGCTTCATGTTTGTCGTCTTACAGCAGGAAGGATGGTGAACTGTAGCCACTTCTGGTCCTATTTCTTACAGAGAAAGGTAATTTGCAGTGGCAAAGAAAAGAGTCAAACAGAGATAAGCAGGAATGAGAGATGGAGAGAAAGATAGAAACTGTAGTTTGAAGCATGATTGAACGGAGCTCTGCTGGCATAGTGCCTAAGGCATTTGACTGCTAACCAGAAGGTTGGCCATTCAAACCCACCAGCTACTCCGTAGAAGGAAGACTGGGCAATCTACTTCCATAAAGTTTTACCACCTCAGTAACCCAAAGGGGGTCACAATGAGTCAGAGTTGACTGGATGGCATGATTGAAAGGAGCTCTGGTGGAATAGTTGTAAGGCATTTGGCTACTAAGCAGAAGGTTGATGGTTCAACTCCACCAGCTGCTCCATGGGGAGAAGATGAGGCAATCTACTTCCATAAAGATTTATGGCTTTGGAAACCCAGTAGGGGTAACTGTGAGTCAGAATTAACTCAGTGGCAGTGGGTTTTTTGTTTTTTTTAATTGTGATTTGGGTGACAGTTTACAGAGCAAATTCGCTTTCCATATAGCAGCTCACATACACTTTGTCTCCTGATGTTGACTACGGTTTAGGCAGTGGGTTTTTTTAAAGCATGATTGAGACAAGCTCTGTCCATGAACTTTCTAGTGACTTGAGCTAATACATTTGCAGTAGATTTGCTAAGTGCAATATGTCTTTTGATTTCTTGACTAAGCTCTGGCAGTTCAGACCCACCAGCCACTCCTCAGAAGGAAGGTTGGGCAATCTACTTCTGTAGTGATACTGCCTCGGAAACCCAAGGAGGGGTCACTATGAGTCGGGGCCAACTTGAGAGCAAACAACAACAACAAAAAACTTCCACAGGCATTGGTCGTGGATCCAAATAAAATGAAATCTTAACCGTGGGGATATCTGAGGTACATTCACATATTCTGGACTGAATGCTGCCTTGAAGAACCACCTTTTGTGGGGTTGCCTTAGTCTTTTTTGCCTTCTTTTTCCCTTCATGTTTTCCCTGATGACACATGATTGTATGATGATGACAAACTTTTTTTCACCCAAAGCAAGATTTTTCACAAATCTTATTCAAATAAATTAATATTCCCAGTGTGCATGATTCCTGTGGCAGAAAAAAGTTTTTATACCTACATGTGAGCTGGCCCCATTGACCACCACAGCAAAGACCCAAGCCCATCAATGTGTTTTTGTGCTGACCACCCTTTGAAAGACTATGGACTGGTCTTCTCCCCTTCATTTTCACAATGGTATCTGTTGACTGACATCTGTGTAACATGCAAGTACAAGATATTGCTCAGTGCAACAGAAACCCCTGTGTTTTGGGTTTTGGCCCTCTGAGCTGTGGTAAAGTCCTGGTGGAATGCAAGATAAGGCAGAGAAGGGCATTGGGAGGAGATGAGAGGCAAAGGCACTTCATGTTTTCACCTAGATATTTGTCTTGGAACATCGCCTTTTCTTATTCTGGTGGGGGGGGCGACAGGGATTGTTGGGTGTATTTGTTTTATGATTCAAATGATTGTTTATACTGAAAAGATTCCTCTTCTTTACAGGACACATCATCAGGCTGTGAGGAAGGCATGGAAAATATGGGGATGCTTTTATACATCCCCTTTTCATTTGTGATCAGATTCCTTTCACTCACCCAATTTTATTCAATTCTAAAAAAACATTCCAACTCTTTGTTGTCAGCGTTCTGTTTTGGCAGTGTGTGGCCTGTTCTAGAAGCTCTAGTTTATTAGATAACTGCCTGGGGGATTCTCTTGGGAGTGAGTTGACATAATCAGCCTTTTCTGGAGACTAAAACTACTCAACTAACTCCATACTAAAATTAACTTGCTACCTTGTGCATCTTATAATGCAGATTATTTTCATTAAAATCTGTGGGACTTTACCAGATCTCAGAGGACACAAAGTCTAGCACATAAAGGTCTTTTTTTCTTTGTGTCTATAAGACACTGTAAGAATTGCTGTCTGGTCCTCCAAGGTTGGTAAGCAACTGATCTATGCTCTCATTTTCCATTCCTGTATTCAAACCATCTTATTTGTCTACGTCAAGTAGGCGGCTAGCGGTTCAAACCCACCAGCCACTCCTCGGAAGGAAGATGGGGCAATCTACTTCCGTAGTGATACTGCCTCAGAAACCCAAGGAGGGTTCGCTATAAGTCAGGTCCAACTCGACGGCACATTACAACAACAACAACAGTGCAGACTCCCTGAAGAACCCTTCATGTTCCTTTTCTTTTGTTCCATATTGTTTTGCTGTTCACCTACTGAGGAATGAAGCTTGCCTTGGTTTCCCATAAGGCCCGCTTCCCCACAAGGGTATATAGATATAGGGAGACTTGGGGAAGGTTACAGGGTATCATAAGCAGCTTTTGGGACAAAGAATTGTGTGTCATTGGCTGAATATTTAGATTGTGTTGGAATTGGGTGATGCTAGGACAACATGATCGCTGGAGCCAACTGCTTGGTTATAGGAATTGGCTGTAGGACCTGCTGGGTGAATGGCCTTGGATGAGTGACTAAACTGCTCTATGACTCAGTTTATTCATCTGTAAAGTGGGAGTATGAATAGTCTGTACTTCATAGTAGAGTCACTTATAAGGGTTCAGTGTGATAGCTCATGCAAAACTCTGTTAAATAAATGTTAATAATGCAAAATAGATGATTTTAAAATTTGAAAAAAAAATATAACTTGGTCAAGGTGCCTTTGCTTTTTGTTTGTTTATCATTAAAGCAGTTGTGCTACTTAAGCATGTCTGTTTCTGTTATTAAATCTTTATTAGATGCCACTAAAAAGAATGGTGCAAATGATTAATCTGCTTGGCTGCTAACCAGAGGTTGATGGTTCGAGTCCACCCAGAGACAGCTTAGAAGAAAGCCCTTGTGATTTGCTTCTGAAAAGCCAACCATTGGAAGCCCTAGGGGTTCAGTTCTACTCCAACACACATTGCATCGCCATGAGTTGGAATGGACATGACAGCAGCTTTTTTTTTTTTTCTTCTAAACACCCAGCAACCATATTTATCCAACATTGGGTGATTGTTTTATTACTATCTGTGTCCGTCACTATAAAAACCAAACTCACTGCCATTGAGTCGATTCTGACTCATAGCGACTCCCATTGGGTTTCTGAGGCTGTAAATCTTTACAGAACTAGATTGCCCTGCCTTCCTCAGAGCTGCTGGTGGGCTTTAACCATTGACCTTCTGGTTAGAGGCCAAATGCCTTATCCACTACACCACCAGAGCTCCTTCTCCATCACTATGCTAAAAAAAACAAAAATAACTCATTGCCACCAAGTCAATTCTGACTCATAGCGACTCCCTTTGGGTTTCCACGGTGGTAAATCTTTATGGAAGTAGATTACCCAGTCTTCCTTCTGTGGAGTGGCTGGTGGGTTTGAACCGTCAACCTTCTGGCTAGCAATGAGATTCCTTAGACACTGTGCTACCAGAATTCCTTATCACTATGCTAGGTGATAAATATACACAAATTAATCACATTAATTTTTTTAAAGGTTTGAATTTGCCCCATACACTCTTTGAAAATTGCATTTGACCAGTGAAGTCACCTTATTTTATTCCCACAATTTCCCATAACACACTAAATATGTCTGTCCATCTGCCTAACAATTTTTTACCTCTTGTTCCCAAAATAAAATCAGTGAAGCTTAAGTGCTTTTGTTTTTTCTTCAACCTATCTGTGGGTTTGCTCTTCTTCAGTTATGATATTCTTACCCCATTGTTTTTTGCATTTAGTTATATGTCTTCTCTGAAGTGACAGTAGGAAGGATGGTTTTAACTCCTGACACTAATCATTTCCATCAGCTAGCATTCTCTTCCAATCAGAATATGTCAAGTACTGATTAGACATCTTGGAGCTGTCATTGTTTCCCTCAACAGAGTACAGTTTGAAGGCAGGAATATACCTACACTAGAGGATGATTTGGAAAATAAGGAACAGAATTAATACAGAAGACCTGCTTTCCTTATTCATCCTTGAGAAGATCTGGTGGCCACATGCCATGCTGGGGTACCCCTGGGGTGAAGCAGAAGTTTAAATAAAGCCATTAATGATTATGTTTTCAAACTAAATGCCCCCACTTCTTAAGCAGCCTTCCTCTTTTTTAATGAAAGATCTCCTAACAGTGAAGTTAAGAAGCTCTGAGTTCAAGCCCACCAGCTGCTTTGCGAGAGGAGTTGGGGCAGTCTACTTCTGTAAAGATTTACAGCCTTGGAAAGCCTGTGGGGGTTGCTATGAATCAGATTCAACTCGATGGTAGTGGATTTTTTTTTTTTTTTAAACAGTGAAGTTATCGCCTGACCATGAAATAGAACTCCCATAAAATTCCTCATCCAATTTTAAAACAGGTCAGGTCATTGGCCACTTCATTAACTCACTATGAATTAAAACAATGAGTTTATTGAGTACTTGGGCATTTTAAAATTTAATAACCTCAGAAAGATACATGGTGGCTGAAAGCTCTAGTCCTCATATTAAACTTCATCAGATTGTTTTAAAGACAAGCTGTTCTTTTTTTTTCCAGGAAATCAAGTATTTTTACTACCTTCTTTCCATTTTGTTCTTCCCTTACTTTTCTTTCTTTCTCTTCCTTCTGTCCTCTCCCCCCTTTTTTGGGGTGTGTGTATGTGTTTACATAATGACACAGGATACTTTCAATTCTGAACCACCAGTCTTATTCTTCACGTGCACATTTCTCCAGAACATGCTGCCTGCCTCAGTGCATGGCTGTGTAGCGTGTCTGAAAGATAGCTTCCATCCGTGTGGAGCAGAAGATGGGATGGTTGCTTGGTCATCCCATTCATGTACTCCGTCACCATTGACTTGCCATTAGGAGCCTTCTAACGTTTATGGTTTACTTACCACAACCACATTTTTTTTTAAAACCCTGTATTTTATCTGGTTATTAACATAGTAATTGTTCATGCGAGGGAATTTGGAAAATACCCAAAGTACACAGAGAAAATATATATTCCTTCGTAATTCTACTCCCCAGATGATGTTTCTTTTTTCGTGCATATAGGTGCACTTATATTTGGTTTTTGGGAACTATATCAAATGTAGGATTATACTTTATAGTTTTTCAAATCTATTTGCCACTTAAACATAGAATGTTGACTTATTCCCGTGTTATTGAATCTTCTATTACCATAGCAGCTTTCAGGTGATGTTATTATTATTTTTTCTATAGCCGCCAGTAACATATACATTTTATATAATGGTCTATGTAAATTTTATTTAATGTGTTAGCATACACATACATTAAAAACACGCTTCATGAAAATCTTCTTATTACTCTGGTATTTTTCTCTTCTTCTATTTAAGAAGCTGGCCATGGCCCACTAAATTGGCTTCATACCTCATTTATGATATGTGGCCCATAGTTTCAAAACTATTCCATTTTTTACCACATGAATCTTATTGCCTGTGTAATGTTCATTGTATGATGGGCATATCACAGTGTATTTAACTGATGCTATACAATTGGACATTTTAATTGTTTTCAGTGCCTTTCTAGTCATAAAAAATTGTAAAGAACAAATGAATACAGAATAAATAGATATAATACAGAGTATATAAATATTAGCACTTACTAGCTGTATTTGGGGTGTCCACTTCTCCTTGCCTTCCCTAGTGAATATTGCAATTTAAGTTAGAATCTGAATCACAGATTAAATTTGTGATATCGTTCACAGTTGAGGGATGAAATATTTTCTGTAGAAATAGGTCTGATCTATGAGAAAAGGTTACTGTTGTGTTATGCTAATGTCCCACACAATTTGCTCATGAGTTGAAGTTTTGCAGAGAATTTTGGTGGCATAGTGGGTAAGGCATTTGGCTGCTAACCAGAAGGTCAGTGGTTCAAATCCACCAGCTGCCCCGTGGAAGGAAGATGGGGCAATCTACTGTTTACAGCCTCCAAAACCCAGTGGGGGTTGCTATGACTTAGAATCAATTCAATGGTGGTGAGTTTGGTTTTGGGTTTTGAGGTTTAGCATTTATATTTCTCATGTATGCTACCCCAAAATGTGTATTTTAAGAACTGTGCAATACTTTATAGAGCCCCATTCTTAGTGGCTGTGGATCCTTCTGAATGTATTACAAAATTTATAGGACAGTTGATATACTCATGGTGTAAATAGATATACTCATATTTCATATTAGGTGTGTCTAATTTTGAGTTGTAAAGTACTGTCTTTGAATGTGTAGGTGTATACCCACATTTAGAACAACTGCTACTCTACCTTTAGTTTGCAACAATCTCAATTGTCTAGCCAAAAAGTCCATGTATATATTCCATTTTATTTTTAATGGCAAAAGACTGGAAACCTCCTAAATGTACATCAGTACTATGGCATATTCACAGGAGGGGTACAATGCAGTTGTTAAAAAAAAGTGAGAGCACCATATGTTCAGCCAGACGTGGAACAATCTCCAAGATCTATTGTTGATGAGAAAAACAAGGTGTAGAGAAGAGTGCAATGTAAATTCTTTGCATGTGAACTTCTTTCAGAAGAAACAGTATGTGTGTGTCACTTAAATGAAACATGGGTAACGGAAAACAAAATAAAAGTTAGTGATTTTTGTTCCTGGTTGAGAATTTTGAGCTGAGCAACCCCAGAGTGGAGAAAATCCTTGGGAACCAAATAGACACTTGGGAAGAGTTAACTGCATCTCCTTGAAAGCTGCATTCACTTCCACACTGGTTGCACCAGGGATAACCTGTATCATTCAGTCATAGTTAATCCATTTAAAGGAAACATATTCAATGGAGAATCATGCCAGTGGGTGTACCTCATGACTATGATTATGATTGGTCCTAGGGTTGATGATCATTCAGATGATTTATGGAACAGAAAAACACCCGTACACACACACCCATGCACACACTTTACAATTATAAAGTCATTGTTTATGACTTCACTACTATAGATGTGTGGACATGCTAGGGGAGGCTTGAAGAGACAGAAATTGGTTTCCAGTGGAAACAGGAATGATACACTCTAGACAGTTTGTCACCTGAATTTAGCCTATTCATCTGTACTGATTGCATTTTCAGTAGGTGAGTATTCAGGTTTTAGAGTTACTCTGTCCTAGATTCAAATCTCAGGTCTGCCAAGTCCTTAGCTGTGTGACTTAGAGCTAGTCACTTGGCTGCTCTAAGCTTTATTTTTTCTACCCTGCCATATGGAAAGTTTCATAGCTTTGCATAAGGCCGTTGATAGAATTAAGTGAGATAAGGTATATACTGTATCTAGGCCAATGCCAGCTCCTTGGGGTAGGTATAGCTACTTCTAATTATGGAGGTGTTAGTGAGAATTGAAGAAGGCATCTGGGCTGAGAGGGGCCACGTGGGGCATAGCGGCAACACTTTGAGGAATAAATAATGAGTGACTCAGTGGCGCGGTGGCTCTGCAAACCAGGATTCCAGAAGAGTCCTCAGCATTTGTTCTCTCCCTCTTCTGTTTCTCAGGAATGTTAGCTAGTAAAACACTTCAGAAATTATAATCCTGCTCATTTTCTTGGGGCATCAATGAAGAATTTTGGGACATGAAAGCTTCTACTCAGAAGCCACACTGGGAACAGGAAACCAAGGAATCCAGGGGGTAAAATAGAAGTTCCTGGGACTTTTCTAAAAAGGAAATGAACACAGTGCTGGGAATATGACCCCAGAAATATAATGGTGTGAAAATCCTGTGGTTTTAGGAATTGGCCACCACTTCTAAATATATGCATATTGAACTCTTTATGTAAATGCCACGACACACGCACATGATGCTGATGCTGGAGATGCAGAAATCAGGGAATGGATTCAGCTTTCATCCTGGGGCCTGGATTCCCTTTTGCTTGATAAAGTATACTTATGTTTAACAATGCCACCTGCACAGGCAGAAAAGCAATAGAGAGGAAGTTACTTTCCCAGATTTCAATCCCAGAGACAGATTTCCAAGTACAAATTAGTGATGCCTTGTATTGTAAGAGACTTGAAGCCTCTGATTTTCACTTATTTCCTTTGCCTTCTTGTTGTCATGGGGACTTCTTTTCCCTGAGTTATTACATCTTGCACTTCAGCAAAAATTTTATTGCTTCGGGACTATAGAGTCTCATGTGGGACATTTTTCACTGCTCATGGTGTAATACAGAGAGGTAATTTCTTTCAAATGATTTTTGCTTGAAGTGGTTTTCAATGACTTGAGAAAGAAAGGTAAGAGTATGAATGGAGGACTGAGTTCCTAGCATTGACTCCAGGTATGAAGCATATACCTCAGCCTTCCAGAGCATTAAACCTGGATGTACAATTACACAAGTGGCATATATGTACGCAGCTGTCCATTATATTCTCCTGTTTGACCATAAAAGAAAAAAACAAACAAACATTGTTTAATGTTATAATCTGTTTAAGTCTCTTCCAGATCACTTTGGAAGGTTTTATTTTATTTCTGAAACTGGGTGTTTTCATCAAGAGGGGATACTTATTACTTCTGAAAGGTGGAGGTTTGATGTTGTACTGGGGAAATGGTTAGACACAGCAATCTTGATGACAGTATTGTGAAGTGTTAAATTATGCCCTGGTGTCCCACAGGCAGCCTCTGATACTTATCTGCTCTCAGTATCTTACAAGCTCTTGTATACTTGGCATTTTCTTTCCTGTTGCTACCTCAAGCCCAAACAGTAGGAATTTGGTACTAGAAAAATTCCTTGGGTTGTTTTCTTACTTCATTTATTTACTTTATTCCTTACATCTTTTATTTGTCCTTCCCTTCTTTCTTCCTTTTCTATTTTCTTCCATCTTTTCTCCCTTTCCTCTTCTTTCTTCCCTTCCTACCAGTGTCAGGGTTCCTCAAGACCATCTTCAAGATCAGTGATTTGCTGGAAGGACTCACAGAACTTAGAAAAGCTGTCATACTCACAGTTATGGTTTATACAAAGAAAGGAAAAAGGTACATAAGGAGTCCAGGAGAAACTGGCAGGAGCTTTCAGTTGTCCTCTCCCAGTGGAATTGCAAGCAAAGTGCTTACTTCTCCCAGCAACTGTGTGTGACAGTGTGTACAAAGTATTGCTTACGAGGGAAGCCCACCTGAGCCTCAGTGCCCCAGGTTTGTATTTGAGGTCAGTCATGTAGGCATGGAGCACTCGTGTGATTAAGCTTAAGTACTTTGTATCTGGACCCCATCTCCACAGAGCATGGCCTGGGGCCCCAGGTGAATCAACGATTGGGCATGGTTCAACATACCAGGCAGGATATTCCTAGGGCTCAGAGGTTATCTGTCAGGAACTGGTCAAGGGCCAGCCCTTTCTTTGAATGTGCAGGGTTCAAGCCTCCCAAGACTTTACTGCAAGCTGCCACAAAATCCACTTTAAAAAAAAAAAGAAAAAGAAAAAGAAACAGAGACTGTAGGTCAGGCACATGGAGTTCTGGTGGCATAGTGCCTAAGACATTTGGTGGCTAACTGTAAGGTTGGTGGTTCAAACTCATCAGCCTCCCCATGGAAGTAAAATGGGGCAATCTACTTCCATAAAGATTTACCACCTTGGAAACCCAACGGGGACCGCTGTGGGTTGGAATTGACTCAATGGAGGTGAGTTTGGTTTTGGGTTAGTAAATCAGGCACAGTACAAGTTGCTGGAAAAGTGAAGATGCTTCCTTATTTTATATGCAAATCTGAACACTTACTTGAGACTAATAGAAGATTCGCTTTTACCTCTTTGATGTCCCACAGTGAGCAAACAAACTTGTTAGAACCTATGTTAGAAGTATAAACTTCATGATGTTTGCAAAGGAGTAGTCTAAGCATATTACTGTATTTCCAGTTGGCCTCTCCCAATGCAAACTGACTTGTCTGTCAGTTTGTCATCTTGTGAGGTTTGTACATTGCTGTGAGGCTTGAGGCTATGCCACTGGTGTTTCACACACCAGCTGAGTTGCACATGGTGCACAGGTTTCAATGCAGCTTACAGACTAAGACAGACTAGGAAGAAGGAGAAAGCTTCTCAAAAATCCACTTCTCAAAAATTTGCCAGGGAAAACCTTATGAATAACAGAGAAACACTGTCTGAGACATTACTGGGCATCTTTACGAATAGCTTGGGAACATTGTCTGACACAGTGTAGGAAGACTAGCCCCATGGGTTGGAAGGCACTCAAAATAGGACTGAGAAAGAGCTGCCTCATTAGAGTAGAACCAACCTTAATAATATGGGTAAAGTAAGTCTTTCAGGACCTCCATGTGCTGATGTGGCACGACTCGAGGAACAGCTGCAAACATCCATTAATAATCGGAACATGGAATGTATGAAGTATGAATCTAAGAAAATTGGAAGTTGTCAAAAATGAAATGGAATGCATAAAGATTGATATCCTAGGCATTAGTGAGCTGAAATGGACTGGTTTGGGCCATTTTGA
>NW_006922025.1:1396329-1405495 GCF_000298275.1 Orycteropus afer afer | reverse complement strand
GATTATGGCAAGAAATTCGGAAGACAGCTATCTGGCCAACTTCCAAATATGGAAGAGATCCATATTTGTACCCATTCCAAAGAAAGGTGGTCACACAGAATGTAGAAATTATCAAACAGTATCATTCATATCACATGCAAGTAAAATCTTACTAAAGATAATTAAAAAATGGTTGCAGCAGTATATTGACCGAGAATTTCCAGAGGTGCAGGCTGGATTCAGAAGAGGACATGGGACGAGGGATATCATTGCTGATGTCAGATGGTGCTTGGCTCAAAGCAAAGAATACCAGAAAGATGTTTACTTGTGTTTTATTGACAATGCAGAAGCATTAGATTGTGTGGATCATAACAAATTGTGGATAACATTGAGAAGAATGAGAATTCCACAACATATAATTGTACTCATGAGGAAGCTGTACATAGGCCAGAAGGCTGTCATTTGAACAGAACAAGGGGACACTGCATGGTTTAAATTCAAGAAGGGAGTGTGTCTGGGTTGTATCCTTTCCCCATACTTATTCAATCCATGTTGTTGTTGTTGTTGTTATGTGCCGTTGAGTTGGACCCAACTCATAGCAACCCCTCCTTGGGTTTTCGAGGCAGTATCACTACAGAAGTAGATTGCCCCATTTTCCTTCTGAGGAGTGGCTGGTGGGTTTGAACCACCAGCCATGTGGTTAGCAGTCAAGTGCATTAGGCACTATGCTACCAGAGCTCCAATTCCATCCATATGCTGAGCAAATAATCCTAGAAGCTGGACTATTTGAAGAAGAACATGGCATCAGGCTTGGAGGAAGAATCATTAACAACCTACGATATGCTGATGACACAACTTTGCTTGCTGAAAGTGAGGATGACTTGAAGCACTTACTGATGAATATTGAATACAGTCTGCAGTATGGATTACATCTCAATATAAAGAAAACAAAAATCCTCATAACTGGATCTATAAACAACATTATGATAAATGGAGAAAAGATTGAGATTGTTAAAGACTTCACATTGCTTGGTTCTACAATTGATGCCAATGGAAGCAGCAGTCAGGACATCAGACGACGTATAGCACTGGGCAAATCGTCTGTAAAGAATCTCTTTGAAGTGTTGAGGCGCAAGGATGTCTCCTTGAAGACTAAGGTGCGCCTGACACAAGCCATGGTATTTTCAGTCTCCTCATATGCATGTGAGAGCTGGACAATGAATAAGGAAGACCTAAGAAGAGTTGATGCTTTTGAACTGTGGTGTTGGCAAAGAATGCTGAAAGTACCGTGGACTGCTAAAAGAATTAACAGGTCTGTCTTGGAGGAAGTGTAGCGGAATGCTCCTTGGAGGCAAGAATGGCCAGATTTCGTCTTATGTACTTTGGTCATGTTGTCAGGAAGGACCATTCCCTGGAGAAGTATGTCATGCTTGGTAAGGTGGGGGTTGACGAAAGAAGGGAAGGCCATCAACGAGGTGGACTGACACTGTGGCGGAAGCAACGGTGGAAGTGTAGCAAGAATCGTGGGGTTGGCTCAGGACTGGGCGGTGTTTGTTCTGCTGTGCATAGGGTCGCTGTGCTTCAGAGATGACTTGATGGCACCTAACAACAACAACAATAATGCAAGATTGGAGTATAAACATTGCAAACCCTGTAACGGACTTGACTAGAGATGGTCCGACATCTTTTAGAATCCAAAGAATAATTGTTTAAGTCACAGCAACTGGATCCTGCTTCTGATGCTCCATTTTTGCAACTTTTGTCTTAACAACAAATACTTTGATTTGTAATTGTTTTTCTCCTTTTATCATCATCCCCTCTCCTGCCTCCCAAGCCCTAGGCACCAGACAAGCATTAAGGAAAATTGCCAAGTAAGTAGTCTTTTTGGAGGCAGTGTTTATCAGCTAACTATTTACTTTGTATGAATTCTATTGACACATGTCTGCTTAAATAAATTGATATTCCTTCCGTGACTCACTCATTTGGTGAGGCATGTTGATCTGCCATCTCTTAGGCTGATCCCTGTAACCCTGCCACCAAACAATAGGAAATGCATGATTATTTTCATGCTAACAAGCACTGTAAAGCAGCAGGCTTTTCCTTTTCTTGCTTTTCACAGTGACACCATTGACCTTCAGCTGACATTCTGGGTGTCACAATGGATGGTCAAAATCTGGATGACCTTGTGGAGCTTTTGAAGAGGCCTCAAGAAATGCCTTTTGGCGATAATGTCATTGCATAGTTTTGCCTGATTTAACAACAACAACAAAAATCCCAGAACACCACACTACTTGTATGGGACCACTTAGATTTCTAGAAGGAGGCAAAAAATTGCATGATGATTATAAACATCAGCTTTGCAATCTTGAACTTAGCCCTGTGACTTTTTAGCTATGGGACCTTAGACATGTTGTTTAACCCTTCCAGTTTTCAGTTTCTTACATGATACTTGAGTGGACAATGATAGGATCTACTTCATGACGTTGCTGGGATGATTAAGTAAGATGGAGCAGGTGGCACTTTCAACACTGTGCCTGGCACATAGTGAACAGCCATAAAGTGGAAACATCTATTGATATCGTGGGATATTGGTGGGTCAGTGGTAGAATTCCTCTCTTCTATGAGAGAGACCCAGGGGCATTTTCTGGCCACGGCATCTCACGTGCATCCACTACACATCTGTCTGTGGAGGCTTGAGTGTTGCTGTGATATTGAACAGGTTTCAGCAGAATTTCCAGATGAAGGTGCACTAAGATGACAATGGTAGTCTACTTCTGAAAATCAACCAGTGAAAACCCTGTGACTTACAATGGTCTGATCTATAGCTGATCATGTGGATGTCACAGGACTAGGCACTGTATTAGAAGCCAAAGTACAAAGGAACCCAAAAAAGACACAGTTGTCTCTCTTAGGGAATTTACAATGTAGTGGCCAACTCAGAGGATCCTTGGTGGTGCATTGGTTAAAGTGCTCAGCTGCTAACCAACAGGTTGGTGGTTCAAACCCACCAACCACTCCAAGGGAGAAAAATGTGGTGGTCTGCTTCTGTAAAGACTTACAGCTTTGAAAACCCTCTGAGGCAGTTCTGCTCTCTCCTTTAAGGTCACTAGGAGTTGGAATTGACTCAACAGCAGTGGGTGAGTTTTGGGAGGACTCAGACCACAAACAGGAAAGCAATGCCCAGGCTCTTTTGATTTCCCTACAATGCTGCCAGCTAATGCAGTGAGCAGACTTGTAGGATCTGGACAAGGTGAAGTAGTGAATTAAGATGACCAGTCCCATGTGAGGGAAGGAAAGTGCTAGGAGACAAAGGATGTCTGATGATAAGGATTTGAGGCCTTAGTTTAGGGTGAGGAGAGGACCAGTGGCTACTTTGGCCAGTGGTTCTTTCTTGTTCTTGTCCCATCATTACCCCCAGGGACACCTCTGCCAGTCTTTGTGGGAGAGTTGACCCTGCTGGGAGTGTGGTCTCCATTGGAGTATGCTTGATGGCTTCTGAAGCAGGCTCAGTTTAGAAAACCCTTAGCAGGGTAACTGATTCCCTTGGGCAATGCCGAGAATACATTTTCAGTTCCTGTGCATTCATGAGCACAGCCACAAACCCTTTGCACTCTTATAGAAGTAGCATTCAAACCTTGGCAAAGAGACCAACATGGTCCACCTATCTGAATATTTACCATTTGCTATAGAGTTGCATCCACTGGATTTCAACACATATTTTTTTGGGGAGCACAGTTCAATCCATTTCTTGTTGTGTGCAGTTGAATTGATTCTGACTCATAGTGACCCTGTTGAACAAAGTAGAACTGCCCTACAGGGTTCACTAGAATGTAATTTTTGTGCTAGCAGATCTTTCTCCTGTGTAGCTGCTGGTGGGTTTGAACTGCCATCCTTTTAGTTAGCAGCCAAGTACTTAATCATTATGCCGTCAAGGCTCCCTCAGTCCGTAACAGATGCTGTTGTCCTCCATCACTCAGGACAGACATACACAAAGAAAGCAATCCTCCTCCAAGTGCCAATAGCATCTCCCCTTTGAGAAAACCTGCACCTAGATGACTCTCTTATCTTTGCCTGGCTGTCTCTTTCTTAGTACTCAGTCCCAGTGTGAAAGATGCCCTCTAGCGGCGTTCAGAGCCCAACCCACACCCATAGGCTGCATCCTTGCTCCCTCCACCCTAAGGCACTCTAAAGGAGGTCTAGTGGTGTTATGGTTAAGGCTTTTGGCTGCTAACCAGAAGGTCAGTGGTTTGAACCCACTAGCTACTCTGCAGAAGGAAGAGGAGGCAATCTGCTTCCGTGAAGATTTATAGCTTTGGAAACCCAGTCAGGGTCACTATGAGTTGAGAATCAACTTGATGGCAGTGAGTTTTGTTTTGTTTGTCACACCACTGAGTTTATTCTCTTCATAGCGTTTGTCACTACCTGAGGGTACCTTGTTTGTTTATCTGTTTACTTAATTTATTTGTAATATTTCCTTTCACTAGTACACACACCCCGTAAGAGCAAGAATCTTGCATATCCTTTTACTTCTAACTCCTCAGCTCCCAGCACAGATCCTTGCACAGAGTAGACATTTTCTGAACAGAAGAATGAATGAAGATTTAGAACCGTCTGCTAATTATCTTAAGCCTCCAACTAGACTGTCACCAACTTGGATCTGCCTATTTTCCCTGTCTCTTCACTAATGAATGGCAGGCTTAAAAATAAGAAACTCAAAAGTCTTCCCAGTAGTTAGTTGGCTGTCATCATGACTGTCTGTAATTCATGTTGCTGTTTCCTAAGGAACAGTGACATTGTTCATCAGTGTCAACGTGAATCAGATGGGTGAAGCCTTAAGTTGATTGTTTGCTGAAAAGTGCTTTCCAGAGCAAGGCTTCCTGGACATCTCTGTCTGTGATGACAACACATGGGGGAAGTTATTGTGTTGGTTATTGAAAGATGTCCTTTCCACTTTAGGTTTCCTTGCAATTTAGAAGTTTGGGTAGACTTTTTGATTACAAGGGAGAAAATGTTACTCAGGCATTGGTGTCTCTCTGGGGTTTAAATTGTTCAAGGAATAGCAAGTCTTGAAGGCTTCCCCAGAGAGGTAAGATGAGATATAGGACAGGACTGTTTAACCAGTGCTCAAGTATCCTTCTAAGCTGAAGACACATTTCTACCTCTCCTTTAATATAAATATTTGTCTGCTCTGAAAAGCCCAGTCTGTTAGATGGAATGAGCCTCCGCGAACTAGGCTCCAGTTACTGGCTTTTACAGATGGGGCATTCTACTTCTGTAAAGATTTATAGCCTCAGAAACGAAACGGGGTTCACTATGAGTTAGAATTGACTTGATGGCAATGAGTTTGCTTTTGGTTTATATATATATATATATATATATATGTATGTATATAATACACACACATATATGTGATTCAGTCTAGGTGAGACAAGTTGTTAGAAACAGAGCCATGAATAACAGCCAGGTATTCTGATTGGGATGTAGTGCCTAAGGCATTTGACTGCTAACCAGAAGGCTGGCAGATCAAACCTACCAGGCACTCCTCGGAAGGAAGATTGGGCAATCAACTTCTGTAGAGATATTGCCTAGGAATCCCAAGGAAGGCTTCTCTATGAGTCAAATTGACTTGATGGTAGTGAGTTTGGTTTTACAGTTATTCTGATTGTAGGAGCTCTGGTGGTGTAGTGGATAAGGGACTTGATTGTTAACCGGAAGATCAGTGGTTCAAACCCACCAGCTGCTCCGTGGAAGGAAGACTGGTGATCTACTTCTGTAAAGATTTACAGCCTCAGAAACCCAGCAGATGTCACTGTGAATTGGAAATGACTTGATGGCAATGAGTTTATTTATTTTTTTAATTCTGGTTGTGGTTCCCTTATCAAGTGACACATGCCAACAGTTCCATGCATTCTCTCACTCAGTCCCAACAGCTTTGAGGGCATTGCTAAGTCATACCCCTTACACAGATGAAGAATCCAAGGCTCAGAGTGGGGGCGTGACTTGCTCAAGCTCACACAGTGCCGGAACCGAGAACTCATTACTTCCCTGCCCTGCACAGCTAACCTGTTTGCTATAGTGGATGGAGTTTTACCCCTTTCTTTACTTCTGTTTGCTAAGATCCATGGAAGACAAGAGCATATGAATAAATATAGTTGAAATTGACACAGAGAGTTTCTCTTGACTGGGCCTATCATCGATGTTCAAGTTTCTGTCCAGAATCTGTCACTACTACATTTTTTATCATACTGTACAGTTTGTGTATGTATGCACACTTGCTTTACTTTTGCAAAAAAAAAAAAAGTGTTTGAATTGAAGCGATTTCTATTTTTGAATCATTTCTCTTCTTTTATTCCAATGCAGGACTTTAGCAAATGTTGCAAAATTCATTATATACTGACATTTTTTGGGTCCTGTTTTGCATCTGAACATCAGAGATGAATTATATGTTTTTTTTTAAATTATTTTAAATGAGGTACTCTTCAGTCTGTTTTGTTTTGCTTTGTTTTTGTATAAAGAAAAGCATTTACCTTGCCAAGATTTGATTTTAAGTACCAGCATTATGTTTCCTTAAAGGATGTATTCAAGAAAAGAGAGAAGAAATTAAAAAAAATGGCAAAAAAGGCAATGGGCCCACACTGGTACGGAAAAAAAAAAATATGTATGGGTATATAAATGATTGATAGAAGTGTCTTGAAAGCATGAGGGTAATATACTGTCCATCACTCTTAATGACGATCAATAGAAATCTACTAAAAAGGGAGAATTTATTTGCTTACATAACTGAAAATTTCAGAGGATGTGTGTGTGTGTGTGTGTGTGTGTGTATAGTGGCATAATGGGTAAGGCATTTGGCTTTTGGCTGCTAATCAGAAGGCCAGTGGTTCAAACTCACCAGCCATTCTGTACAAGGAAGATGGGGCATTCTACTTCTGTAAAGATTTATAGCCTCAGAAATGAAATGGGGTTCGCTATGAGTTAGAATTGACTCGATGGCAATGAGTTTGCTTTTGGTTTGTGTGTGTGTGTATATATATATATATAATACACACACATATGTATGTATTTATGTGTGTGTATACACACACATACATATATAGCTCAATATACACACACACACATACATTTATAGCTCAATTTGGATGTGCAGATGACCTCTTCTCTCATCTCTTGACTCTTCTTTCTTTCATGTTAACTTTATTTATTGCAGGATCTCCCAACATAGTGATAAAGATGGTCCCCACTATCTGCATACATTCATGTGACTAGCTTAGGAACTCTAGTGGTAAAGAGAAGGTCTCATTCTCTGAGGGTAGAGAGAAAGTCTTGTTCCCACTAATTCGAGCAAAAAAATCCTACTGTTTATTCTCAGTGGAGCCACTTGGGTCACAGGTACACCCTAAACAAGCATGGTGGTCAAGGGAATAGACTATGCTTATTGTCTAGGACTGAAACATTCATAACCTTGAATTCAGGAGAATGGGGTCAACTGCATCAGGAAAACCCCAAAGTCAGAGAGAGATGGTTCTCATAGAAAAACAGATATGTCGTCAGAAGAATAAGGGGTAATGGATGCTGGTAAATCAAAAACAACAGCCTTCTCTTGCTCTTACTGACAGTCAGTCTTTTGAGCCTCTCATGGATTATAGCACTTGGTTGTTTCCACACTTAGCTGCCATTGGCTTCCCTTTCAGCTCTCTGCACACAGTGCATGATTTGAGCTTTAACACTTACCGTTCTTGTTCTCTGCTTTCTCATATGTGAATGTTCCGTGTTTTTGTTGTCATATATCCAAAGGTTGACTTCAAATTTTAATCTTTAGCCTTGACTTCCAAAAAGGTGTCTGTCATTTCTAGTGCTTCTCATTCATTACTTTCCAGTAGTGTCACATTAATATCAAATTCTACATGTCCCAGACCCAGCCTATCAACTGTTCCTCAAAACCAGAGTCCCTTTGAGCTTCCCTAAAGCCCTCCATCATTGAATGTATTGGAGAGCTCCCTAGTTCTCAGTGGCCATCTCAGTATTATGTTGTTGTTGTTATGTGCCATTGAGTCAAACCTGACTCATGACCCCTTCTTGGGTTTTCGAGGCAGTATCATTACAGAAGTAGATTGCCCCATCTTCCTTCCGA
Source organism: Orycteropus afer afer (assembly GCF_000298275.1). Taxonomy (NCBI): domain Eukaryota; kingdom Metazoa; phylum Chordata; class Mammalia; order Tubulidentata; family Orycteropodidae; genus Orycteropus; species Orycteropus afer. Next base: position 1,397,385 of record NW_006922025.1, on the reverse strand, counting down.
GGAGTGGCTGGTGGGTTTGAACCGCCAGCCTACTGGTTAGCAGTCAAGTGCCTTAGGCACTATGCTACCAGAGCTCCTCCTCAGTATTATAGACAATTAAATATTGTGGTCTGCCCCAGTCACAGGGCACTCACAGGAAGGCAATGCAAGTGTCAATGAAGAAGAGAGACTAGCATCCTGCTGACAAAGAACTTGGACTCTGAGAGCCAGAGAATTTGTCCTTGAATCTTGCCTTTGTATCCCCTTATGTTGTGACCTTGGGTAGGTTATTTAGCCTTTCTTTCTCAGTTTGCTCATCCATAAAAGTAGGGATAATAACAGTACCTACTTCAGATGTCGTTGTGTGAATTAAATGAATTATACATATAAAGCACTCAGAACAGTGTTAGCACATAATCACTTTAAAATTGTTAGATATTTATTTTGGGAAAAAGGAGGTGTAAATCAGTTCGAAAATCAGCATATCAAGGAAGTCAGTATCTGTAAGGTAACTCATTGCTTTGTTGAGTGGATCTTCTTATAGTAATGTCTTCTGACTCTTGCTCTGTTCCACTTGTTCCTTCTGAAACTATGTGGAATGTGTCTTACTGTTCTAGAACGTGATGGCTCTTTGGATATTCCACATCAGCTGTGCTGTCCTATCTAGGTGCCCCCTTCTCCAGGTTGAGTAGTCTAAAGTCTTCACGTCTCGTTTTGTAGGCCCTTCACTACTCTCTCTACCCTCGTCTAGATCACGTCAATTTCGGCAGCATTTTTCTGCAAATTAAGTCTCAAGAAATGAATTAAATATTCCAACTCTTGTCTAAAAAGCATGTGAGGCATTTCTTTTCTGTTCCTTGTATTCTACCTCTATTAATAGAACCAAGTGCCCTGTTGGCACAGTGGTTAAGCACTTGGCTGCTAAGTGAAAGGTTGGCAGTTCAAACCACCATCTGTTCCATGGGAGAAAGATGTGGCAGTCTGTTTCTGTAAAGACTAGAGCCTCGGAAACCCTATGGGGGAATTTCTTCTCTGTCCTATAGGTTGCTGTGAATTGGAGTGTACTTGATGACAAAA
>NW_006922025.1:1350567-1395824 GCF_000298275.1 Orycteropus afer afer | reverse complement strand
ACTAGGATTAGGGACAGCTGTATATAGCAGACACATCCCCAAACAACAGTGACTTAAATGAGATAGAAGTTTACTTTTCAGCATAAAAGAAGTCCACAATTAAGTAGTTCAGAACTGGTATAGTTTTTCTGTTGTCATCAGGGACTCACTCAGGCTTCTTTAAACTGGTGCTTCTCCACCTTTAATCTGTGGCCTTAGGGTTCAAGATAGCTACTGGGCCTCCAGTCACTACATTCACGTTCTAATTGGAGGAATAGAGAAGAGACAAAGAAAGACATATTCAAAGAGTGTACCTGGAAGTCTTAAAAACACTTCTCATTGGTCAGGACTTAATCACACCTAGCTTACCTAGCTGTAAGGGAGCCTGGGAAATAATAGTCTTTTGACTGGTGAGTAATGTACAAAGAGTTCCATTACTGAAGAAGGAGAGAATAAATGGTGAGTTGGGCACTTGACAGTCTCAGCCACACATATATTGATGATAACATTTTGAACAAAATCCAGGATTGGGTCATGGGTCACATCCTTAAGGACTTTGTGGGTATGACTTTGAGATAGTGGTCAATTCATTAGCATTTCTGATCAACTTTGCCAGAGATGCTTATTAAAGGTGCAGAATTCTGGTCCATGCCCTATATTTTTATACACATTAAATATTTTATTACTCAACTTTATTGAGGTATGATTTATGTACAATAACATTCACACATTTTAACAATTTGAACTTTAGCAAATGGGTAGTCATGCAGCTACCACAACAATCTTGGTAGAAAACCTTTCCATCACCCAAAAAAGATCCCTTGCACCTCTTTGCAGTCCTTTGCCCCACCCTGGTCACTGACAATCTACTTTGTGTCAGTTTAGTTTTGCTTTGTCTAGAACTTCATACTAAATGAATCATATAATATGTTGTTGTTGTTGTTGTTTGCTGTCGAGTCGGCCCTGACTCATAGCGACCCCTCCTTGGGTTTCCGAGGCAGTATCACTACGGAAGTAGGATTGCCCAACCTTCCTTCCAAGGAATGGCTGGTGGGTTATGTAGTCTATTGCATGTCATTAACATTTGATAAAAGTCAGGATGTATTGGATAAAAATTGGCCCTGACTTATTCTCACCATTTCATTTAGTGTTAATTTCTTCATCTGGTCTCTACACTATCATGCGACAGTTTGTCAAATGTTGTTTGGTAAACACTGACACCAATTTTCATTGCATACTGCCTCTTCCCTTTATTTTCACCTGATTAAGCCATCATTCAGATCTTAGGAGAGATGTCATTTTCTCTGGAAAGGCTCCTTCAATCATCCCATTGTGTATTAGGTGTCTATTCCATAGGCTGCTATTGTTCTGGGGACTTATCTATTGATTCTAAGCTTACTCTCATTCTGCTCCATTAGACTGTGAGCTTGTTAAGTGCAATACTTATTTTTTGCTCATCATTGGCTCACCAGTGCTTATGGCAATACCTGGTTCAGTCAGTACTTAAAAAATATTTTCAAGTGAATTAATTGAGCACAAGACAGTATTACAAGTGTAATGTTATGCAAAGTGTTAGGGGTCATCAGGGCCATTTATAGCAAGGGAATATAACTGAAGAAATGCAGAGAATGATTTGCAGGGGTTGTCATCTAGACCTTGAAGGAATTTGCTAGGCAGAGTAAGATTTAGAGCACCCTGAAGAAAGAAAGCAATGTGTGCAGAGGAATGGGGGCATGAGCAGATATGGGGTGTTTGGAGAGGAAAGAAGTGTTGCAAGTTATCAGAGCGTAATGCACGAAGGGGTCTAGCTCTGAATCAAAAGTAAAGTTGACATTAATCATCATGATTAACCAGCAGGAAGTGAGAGAAACCTGATGGTTGACATGGAAAAATATCCTCTGTATTATTCTTTGATATTCATGGTTACTCACCTTTCCATAAATTTCTTGCCATTAGAGTGGCATCCATCTAAACATTTCAGAAGGCAGAGAGAAGGCTTATTTTTAGGATTGTTGGTCTTGGACAGCCTCCTTTGCAAAACTGAGTTTTCACTATGTACTTCATTTTGGCCAAGCTATTTAGTTTGTCTTATTCAGGACTCGTGGCAGGATGAAACTCAGCTCTACGGTGGTGGCAGAGGGTCAGTATCCCAGTGCCATGAAGTAACAGCTACTTTCATTGGCACAGGAGTAGTCACAACACCTGAATTTCCTCATACAACACTCAAGGTGATTCTTATTAGGCAGATGCCATTGTTGCTTAGCTTTTAGAGGTGAGAGAAGTAAGGCACAGAAAGACAAGATGAGCGGCAGTTCCAGGACTCACACCTGGGTATCCTGACACCGTATCTGTGCTCTTAGCTATCACATTTCTCTTCTCGTGAGCACCAAGACTCTTGTGGGAATCTCTACCTCCTCTCAGACTCCACGCTTGGCTGTAGCCTCAGTGGAGAACCAGCATGAATTGCAGAACTACGACTTGCAGACAATTCATAGTTGGAGTCTTGCTGCAGCCAGCTCATCCATACTGAGAGTGGTGGGAGAAGGCAGGCCTTTTCCTAGCTCACCCCCTCCTGAGTTTGAAAAGGTGCTGTCAGCTGAATGCATCATCTGGGAAGCAGGTGTGTGCATCTGAAATGGTTCAGCAAAAGCACCAGTGTAAGGAAGTTAGTGGAATTCAGAGATGAAGTCTCTCTCTCCCACCAATAGAAGTCTTTGGACTCCAGTAGGCAAAAAGGACGCTTTGTCACTAATTTTGCTCGTAATTATACTGCTGTAATGGCTGTCTGGGACCTGGTCAGTAAGAGGTCCATTTCCGAGTCTGTGGGAGAGATGCACTGAGCCCACTCCGGAGTCGGTGGTTCTTGGCTGTGCTTGGACAGGCATACTCACAAATGGCATAAGCATTTCTTTCTTAATGGTTGCATGCCGCTCCCCTCCCCTTTAAAATGAGCCCATACTGTGCCCCATTAGCTGAAATTGACATGATGGTTATTTTCAATGCCATTTCTTTAGAGAACTCAGTCACACTGTGCATTGCTGTATTTTCCCCCTTGCTAAGTGGAATGAGGAACCCCTGGGAAAGTGTGGTGGCAGCTTTTCAGAAGCTACAGATCCCAGCCTCTGCTGCTCAGAGAGCATCACACATTATACAAGCATTAAGGATTCTCTCCCTCAATGCAGAATCCTCTGGAAATCTCAGAATCAAAAAGAGCCATGATAAAAATGCATGAAGCAATATCCTTATTGGTAAACTTACATATCCAGCTGAGATTCTGCACATGATAATGCAATTTTCTATGCAAAAAGGGTTTATCTCCATCCAAATATTATTCTGCATCATTATTCATTCAGGAGAAGTGATTGCTGTCCTAGGTTAACTGATTGAACTTTTGGAACCAAAGCTTTATGCTTATCTTACTGGCTATTGCTTGACTTCTCAGAAATTGCCATTAGATTGTAGGAATGAATAAATGTATACTCCATTAGGAAATATTAAAGTTTTTATACTAGGTTAGAATAAAAACAGGATCAAAGGGGTGTTTCTACTATTCAGTATAGCGTGAAATTGAAATCTTTTTTGGCATACAAAATTACAAATATGAATATTTTTCCTGTTTCTGATATATGGGGGATTATGAAGAATGACAAACCATTCCAAAGTTCACCTGTAGACGCTAAAATAGAAGAGGTAGGAAAACCCATTCTGGTGTTTCCCAAGTTTGTGTCTCTTCAATATTGAATTCTTCAACAATGACAATGATAACTATAAAGCATTTCTTAAGCTCAAATATGTGTCAGGTACTGTATTATGCGCTTACCCATCTTCAGGCAGATTTTCTTTTCTTTTTTAATTGTGGTTTGGGTGAAAGCTAGTTTCCAAATTAGTTTTCCATTCAGCAGTTTATACACATTTATTGACTTTAGCTGCAATCCCCTCGATGTACCAACAGTCTCACTTCTTCCCTGGATTCCCCATTTCCATGTGCCCTCCTTTCCTGCCTTCTGGGTTTTGTTTTAGGGCAAACACTGTCCTTTGGATCCCCTATGGTTGCTTTTTCTGAGGAGTGTGTTTCTCCCTGGTGTCACTGTTCACTTCAAGACTTATCTATTGTCTGGCAGAAAGATGATCCCTGGGGCGGGTTCAGTTCCACATTTGAGGCGTGTCTAAGGGCTGTAGTCTTGGGGGTTCAGCAGTTTCTATCAGACCAATAAGTCTGATGGCTTTTTATGATTTTGAATTTTGTTTTACATTTTTCTCCCACTCTGTCCAGGACCTTTTATTGTAATTGCGATCAGAGTGGTCAGTAGTGGTAACTGGACACTGTCTGGTTCTTCTGGTCTCAGGGTAGTGGAGACTGAGGTTCACATGGTCCATTGGCCACTATGGACTAATTGTTTCTTTGAGTTTTTTATTTTCTTCACTCATCTTTGCCCCAGATGGGGAGAGATCCATAGTTGTACCTTAGATCACCACTCACAAGCTTGTAAGACCCCCAATTGCTACTCATTAGAGTAGAATGTAGAACATTGTCTTTGTGGACTATGTTATGCCAGTTGATCTAGATGTCCCCCTAAACTATGGTCCTAAGCCCTAAAGCCCAGGGATTCATTCCCTCAGGGTGTCTGGTTATGGCCACTAAGTTTTCATAAACTTTACTACCTGTAGCAGTACGTACAAACACATATTTAGAAATATCCTTTGCCAAACTTACATATACTTGCAGATATAGTCCCATTCGCCTTCCTACACCTGTTCAGCTTGAATGTCTGTCTGTGTATCCACTTAGAGATTGCTAGTTGTTATTACTAGAATTGCAGGATTTTACATATGATAGCATTTACCTTTGTTACCTTTAACTATTGTGGACCTTCCAGTGTCTTCCTTTGCCTAGGTCATGTTGTACTGACCTCTGCCTCATTGTGTATTGCTTTTCTCTTCACCCAGATAATACATGTCTACTCTCTAGTTAGTGGTTTTCCTTCCCACCTCTTCCCATTCCTGGTAGCCATCCATGAATGTTTCTTCCTGTGTGTAAACCTTTACTTTCTTTCTTCTAATTAATTTTTTATTGTGATTTGGGTGAAAGTTTACAGAGGAATTTCATTTTCCATACAGCAGTTCATACACATTTTGTCTCATGACATTGACTGCAATTCCTCATAATGTAACACCTCTCTTCCCACTTCCTCCCCTATAGTTACCTCTTCCTTGTGTCCTTCCCTCCCATGCACTCCTGCCCCTTGAGTGGTCTCCCTGTGCATACACTGCCCTTCTGTTCTCTCATGATTGATCTCTCCAAGGAGTGTATCGACCTGATGTCAATGTTCAGCCCATTTGCCGGTCTTTTATTTGGCTGGAAGCCACAGAAGTGAGTTCATTTCCAGACCCGAAGAGCAGCTAGGGGTCTTTTTTTTTTTTTTTTTTTTTTTTAATAATTTTGAGTTTTTTTCCACATTGTTCTCCCACTCTATCCAGGATCTCCTACACAAATCCCCCTCTAGTTCTTCTGGTCTCATAGTCATATAAGCTGAGGATCACATGGTTTAGCAGTCCCTTGGACTAATTATTTCCATGTGTCTTTTGTTTTCTTCATTCTTCTTTGCTCTGGATGAGGAGAGACCCATCGTTGCATGTAGATGGCTGCTTACAAGCTTTTAAGATGCCAGTCACTACATACCAAAGTAGGATGTGGAACAATGTTTTTGTGCAGTATGTTATGCCAATGGAGCTTGATATCCCCTGGCACCCTGGTCCTGAGCCCACAGGTCCAACTTCTTGTTACCTCCATGTAGCTGGCTGTGGCCAAGAGGTCACCACAACCTTGTCTCTTGTTCAGCTCTTCTATATACCTAAACATTCTTACAGAACATACAGATACACGTATAGTAACATTGTCTGCCAGCGCTGTACATGGTCATGGGCACACTCCCCCCTGCCTAGACATACCTGATCGTTCAGTTTGTCCACTCATCTATCTACCTGTAAATCAATTGTAAGCCTTTTATTGACTTTTTACTGCATGTAGTAGTCCCATACACTGTTTGTCCTTTTGTGATTAACTTACTTCACTCAGCATAATGTCATCCAGGTTCATCCATGTTGAGGTGTTTCATGGATCCACTGTTACGTGGTGAAGTACTCTGTTGTAGGTACCTACTGTAGTTTGTTTATCCGTTCGTCCATTGGTGGGCACTTAAGTTGTTTTCATCTTTTTGCTTTTGAATAATGTTGCAGTGAACATAGGTGTTCATATATCTATTCATGGCATGACTCTGTAGGATACATACCTAGTAGTGGAATAGCTGGACCAAATGGTATTTCTATTTCCAACTTTGTGAGGAAGCACCATACTGTTTTCCACAGCAGTTATACCATTTTACTGTCCTGCCAGCAGTGTATGAGAGTTCCAGTCTCTCCACATGCTTACCAGCATTTATTGTTTTCTTTTTTAACTATGCTGTTATTGCTGGGGTGAGATAGTGTCTCATTGTTGTTTTGATTTGCATCTCTCTAACAGCTAATGATCACGAAGCAGTTCTTCATGTATTTTTTGGCTGCCTGAATGATTTCTTCTTCTTTTTTTTTAATTTATTTTTTTTTATTTTAAGAGTTTGTTTTACATTCAACATTACGTGTACATTTAGTTTCACTCCCCATTTACCATACCTAACCGTAACCCAGTCTCCTCCCCTCCCTGCCCAGTAACCTTTCTCCCATGCCTCTCATAGTTAGGACTCCTGTGTGTCCTGCATTTCCTCCCTGTGAATGTTGCCTCTCTGGTGCCCTGCGGTCTATTGCTCCAAAGGATGCATTTCCATAGAGTATGTGGGTGCATCTCCCTGGGTTTGAGTGGTCTGCCTGTACATCTTGTTTACTATTGGGCTGAGAGCCAGCCCCTGGGAGTGAGTTTTATTCCAGGCCCAGAATGTATCCCAGGACCATAGTATTGGGGGTCTCACCAGACTGTATCGGACCAGTAATTCTAGTCATTATTGAGTTTTTGGATTTTGTTCCACATTTTTCCTCCCACTCTATCCAGGATCTCCAGATTTGATCCTTTCCTGAGTGGTTGGCATTGAGCCGGGCACCATCTAGTTCTGGTCTTGAGGGCCATCGTGTCCTAGGGCTGATTGCTTCCAAATGCCCTTGTTTTTTTGCACTTTTCTTTGCTTCTGATGATAGGAGACCATTAGCTGCATCTTAGATGGCCACTTGAAAACTTTTAAGACCCCAGTCATTACTCATCAATGTAGGATGAGGAACAAGACTTTTATGCATTTTGTTGTGCCAATTGAGTCTGGTGTCCCCCAGTACTATGGTCCTGAGTTGGTAGATCCTTTGGATCTTTCTCCCACAGTGTCAGGCTCTCTGTGAGGGATTACTCTATGTCTGTCTTCTGTTGCTTCTGCAAGGATTGCAGGTATCTTGTATCACTGTGCAAGATTAGCCTCCACTGAATCTATCCTTGGTCTAGAGTATACTACTGTTCACTGACCCCCATCTGAACTTCTCAGATGTTTATGTGTTTATCTTTACCCTGGTGTTTGGTGTTAATGGTAATGCAGTATTGTGGATATACTGGTTGGTATTATCTGTCATCTATATATTATATGTATATTATGTTGGGAGCTCTGGTGGTGTAGTGCCTAAAGCATTTGACTGCCAACCACAAGGCTGGCAGTTCAAACCCACCAGCCACTCCTCGGAAGGAAGGTGGGGCAATCTACTTCTGTAGTGATACTGCCTCAGAAACCCAAGGAGGGGTCGCTATGAGTTGGGTCCGACTCGACGGCACATAACAACAACATATATTATGTGCACAATTCAGTGTCCTACCTTTTCCTAATGCTACCATGGTGGTCCTGGACTCTTTCTATACCATCCGTCCCCTTACCCACGCCATCATGTGGCTCAAATGGTGCTGGCAAAACCGGATATCCACTTGTAGAAAAATGAAACAAGACCTCACCCCATACACAAAAACAAACTCAAGCTGGATCAAAGACTAAAATGTAAAACCCAAAACTATAAAATTCATCAAAGATAAAATGGGGGCAAATCTAGGAGCCCTAATTTATGACATAAATAGACTATCAAACATAACCCAGAAGGCACAGGAGGTAGAAGAGAAGCTGGATGACTGGGACCTTTTAAAAATTAAATTATTTATGTGCATCGAAAGACTTCATCAAAAGGGTAATAAGAGAACCTACAGATTGGGAGAAAATATTTGCCTATGACATATCTGACAAAGGGCTTATCTCCAAAATCTATAGAAAACTTTAACACCTTAACAACAAAAAGACAAACAACTCGGTTCAAAAATGGGCAAAAGACTTGAACAGATGCTTCACTAAAGACGATACGCTGGTGGCCAACAAACACATAAGGAAATGCTTGTGATCTTTAGTCATTAGAGAGATGCAGATCAAAACAACAATGAGATATTGTCTTACCCCAGCAATAATAGCAAAGTTCAACAGGACAGAAAATACCAAATGCTGACAAGGTTGCGGAGAGATTGGAATTCTTGTGCACTGCTGGTGGGAATGTACAATGGTACAACCATTGTGGCGAACAGTGTGTCATTTCCTTAAAAAACTGAAAATAGAAATACCATTTGACCCAGCAATTCCATTACTAGGAATATATCCTAAAGAGGTGAGAGGCAGGACAAGAACAGACACGTGCATGCCTATGCTCATCGCAGCACAATTCACTATAGCAAAGAGATGGAAATAACGTAAATGCCCGTCAACGGATGAATGGATAACCAAATGATGGTACATTCACACAATGGAATACTATGCTACATTAAAGGACAATGATGGATATGCAGATTATCTCACAATGTGGATGAGTGTGGAGCACATTATACTGAGTAGAGTAAGTCAATCGCCGGAGGACAAATACTGTATGAGTCCATTACTGTAAAAAGGCAAAGAAGGGCTTGCTCGAGAAAGGGAACTCACTTTGTACATTACTGGGGTGGGGAGGGATTAATTTCGGGCTAGTTGGGGGCCACACACTGAATGAACTTCTTTGGCGAAGGATCTGTTCTTGTCCTCCTGGCATCTTTTCATAGTGGGTAAGAAACTGGACTATGACTGTCTTAGATTCAAATTCACATTCTGTCTTTTACTGTCTGACTTTGGGCAAGCTGCTAATTTCTGTGTGTCTCAGTTCATCATTTGTAATAGGGATAAAACAACTCTACCTCATGAGGGTTATTAAGAGAATTAAATGATGTAATATATACAAAATTAGCACTGAAATATAGAAAGCCCTAAATAAATGTTCATTACTGCTGTTGTTATTTATTATTTTTGTTGTTGTTTGGTGCCATCAACTTGGTTCTGACTCATAGCAACCCTATGGACAACAGAACAAAACACCGCCCAGTCCTGCACCATCCTCACAGTCATTCCTGTGTTTGAGCCCATTGTTACAGCCACTGTGTCCATCTGACCCTCTGCCTTACCATGAATGATGTCCCTCCGGGACTGGTCCATCCTGATTCTGTGTCCAGAATACATGAGGTGAAGTTTTACCATCCTCCCTTCTAAGGAGCGTCCTGGCTGTAATTCTTCCAAGATGGATACGTTCGTTCCTCTGTAAGTCCATGGGATATTTCATATTCTTTAGTAACACTATAATTCAAAGGCATCAATTCTTCTGCAGTCTTCTTTATACATTGCCTGTCTTTTGTACGCATATGAGATGATTGAAGGTATCATGGCTTGAGATAGGAGTACGTTAGTCCTCAGAGTGACACCTTTGCTTTTAAACACCTGAAAGAGGTCTTTTGCAGCACGTTTGCTCGGTGCAGAATGTGCCTTGAGTTCCTGACTGCTGCTTCCATGGGCATTGATTGGGTATCCAAGTAAAATGAAATCCCTGACAACTTCAGGCTTTTCTCCATTTATCATGATGTTGCTTATTGGTCCAGTTGTGAGGACTTTTGTTTTCTTTCTGTTGAGGTGTGATCCATACTGCAGGCTGTAGTCTTTGATCTTCATCAGTCCTGCTTCAAGTCCTGCTCGCTTTCAGTAAGCTAGGTGGTGTCATCTGCATCTGCCTGATGCCTTGTTCTTCATGTAGTCCAGCTTCTTGGATTGTTTGCTCAGCATACAGATTGAATAAGTATGCTGTCTTTTGTGACCCAGCCTTACAAATTCACTTCGTACTGCATGGGTCAAACCAGTCACAAATCCCCCCAGATTGAAGGATAGAGGACACAGACAGCAGTCTTCAAAGACTGAAGTGTCATAGAATTTGCAGCTGTATGTTATAAACACTACACATACTGCTGAGACTCGGTGTAACCCTTGTGTGGTAGTTCAGTTTGTGAGTCAACTTGGCTGGGCCTGGTTGAGTGGCTGGGCAGCTGGATATAGTATTCCCCATGATGAGACTGGTAATCAACTCCATGGTGGAATCTACTGTGAGCAGCTGAGTAGCTGCCTTTGGGATGTGGTCTGCTTCCTGTATATAAGCAGAAGCCTCGGGGAATGGTCTCTAGCTTATGGCACACTTGGACCCTGCATGTAGCTGTGTCATTGCTCAGCAGTCTGCCATGCTCTGCCGACCTTGGAACTTACAATGGACTTAAATGAATGGCCTGCCGTGTGGTTTGGTAACATCGGGACTGTGCCTTTTTACTTGTCAACTTTGGGGCTTCTCAGCCTCAGCAGCCAGCAGCTGTCTGAGTGAAGAAACACCTCTAGCTCCAGTGGGCCAGGAGCAGGAGGTAGAGCTCAACCCCAAGGTTGAGGGGCTTTCACCCAGCCCCTAGAGCTTGACACTTTGAACTTGGACCTAAAAGCCTCCAAATTTAAGAATAAACTCCTGTTTGTTAAGGCCATCCCATTTGTGGTATATTCCTGTTAGAGCGGCACTAGGGAAGCAGAGTCGGGGCCGACTCGACGGCACACAACAACAACAACAACAACAAGGGAAGCAGAACACCGTGTGTCTGGGCATTGACAGCTATCGGTTGATCCATCCTCTGTGATGCAGCTCTTGATGAGCTTGGCGTGTGAACTGCTTGAGGAGCTTTCTCAGTCCTTGTGAGCTCAGCTCTTGGCAGGCTTGCCATCTTGAGAGGGATTTGCATTTACACATATGTGTTTTCTCTCCTGGAATGTTTAAGTTCCCCCTCCTTGCCTGTGTTTACCTTGGTGTGTGCGTGTGCATGCACACACAGCGTCATTCTCTTTTGTCTTTGTCATCCCATCATGTTAGTTCACCCTCCTTTTTCCCTTTCCCCTTCTAGTTCTTTCTTTGCAGTGGATTCAATTAGTTCTCTTTGCTGCCTTAGCAATAAAACAGTTCCCTCCACAGCATTAGAATGAGTTTCTCTCATTATTTCATTTAGATTGTTGTTATGTTTGAAAACTTGAGGGCAGGACAGGCAGGAGGAAAGGAATGTTAATTTGTAGGGAGTCCCTGTTGTGTGGTGGGAGCGCTGGTGAAGAGGAGCCAAGAAGCTGCTGCTTGATGTGCTCCTGGAAACGTAAGGAATTGATGAAGGATGCTTAAGCCTGCACAACTCTGGGCTCTGTTCTCGCCGAGACCCATGACCTTGCAGCCAGAGCTGAGTGCCACAACTCCCTTTTCCATTTCCAAAGGGGCATTTTCCCTGCACGTGTGTGTGTGAAGGAAGGTGAACGTATAAGTGTGCTCCTGTGTGTATATGCATGTATCTAGTTTTCCTCCATATGCTCAAATTCTGGAAAAGCTCTTTCCCTGTGTCCATCACTGGGAAATACAGGAGGTGGCAGAGACCGAACTGAAGATCTCTTGCAGTTTGACTTACAGAATGTCAGAAAACATTATACAAAGCTAAGAATTAAGCTCTGTGACTGCCAGAGTGACACTGATTATGTAGGAATGACTTATAAATAATTACAAAGCACTCAGGGTTTCTGCTGGTAATCTGTGTTTAGGGTCCCCTTTCAGGAGTTTGAAGTGCCATCAAATAGCTGAACAGTGCTAACAGACCTGCATTTCATTCCCACTTCACACTTTGCTAAACGGGATTTGTTACTACACTGAATAGCATCTTAGTGGGGGTAGGGATTGTGGTGGGAGGACTGGTGGAGAATAAGTAGAACTAGATTTAACTCTAATTGCTTTTCATGTTTTTTTACTGCTCTTTGGCTTACTCACAGGGGTAATATTGGTGGAGAATGAGTGTTAGACTCTTAACTAGAAGGTAGAGTGAGAAAAGACTGGTATAGTTGCTGTTTGTTGGTACAAATCCCAGACAGAGATGGATGAAAGGAAGTGCCTACGTCATTACTTGTTAGATTATTTAAAAAATGGCATTCCCATTGTGTTTCTGTGACTAGCAAGTTTTTAATCTGCTCTATTGCTTCCATTTTATTTTCTTTTTTTCATCCTAAGATTAAATGTGGGACTTCATGAATGCTTCCCCACCAGGGAATCATTCAGACCACCCTTGGGAATAGGCAGGGTTTGGACTAGGAAAGGTCTTCCCAGTTTCCTGGGAATAAATATGTCCCAGAAAGAGGAGCTTTCTGAAAGACTCTGGGGCTCACAGTCACTAATTATGCCAACTAATTATCAAATCAAGGTGTTCGGCTCTTCTCCAACATTGCTCAGCTAGATTTGGATGTATTTTACACTTGCAAATGGCCAACCAAATGGGCCAATTGAAACTATTATTAAAAACCTGGAGCCATAAAATAGAGATGCGTCAGTGGTGCGAATATGTGTGCTTGAACTCCAAGGCCATTTTCACATGATAAATGAGATCTTAGAGTTATGCAAGAATGAGAGAAAAGTTTAGTAATTAATCACTCTGGTCATAATGAGAAGAGGAAATCAACGTGATAAAGGATTTGTCTGAATGGATTACAGGCACATTTAAAAGGCAGAGAAAAAAAAGCAACAAAGGGCATTGCTGGCTTGGGAATTGTGCTCTTTAAAAATCCTCAATCATTCACACAATCAATTCTGCATTTCCTCAATAGCCACGTGAAACATAGCTCTCTCTTCATTGTCTTAGATTAACCACTAACTGCAAACCATACATTAAATGAAGTATCGAGTATTTGTCTTCTAACAATATACTTGAATGTTGTTTATTTCCCCGATAGGTCTGCTATGATGCATTTAGGTGCCATATTGCTAAATATATACTGTACTTTAATATCTGTTAACAGCTAGTCTCCAACTGCCTTACTTAGAAAGCAGCTGTGCAGGGTCCCCACAATTACAGATAGAGTTTTTCTCATAAACGGTTTAATTGTTTGCTTCTGGAAACAATTAGACTGACGGTATTATACAGTGAGTGTCATATTGCAGCCGGCAATCCTCTTTATGAGTTCTCTTAGCAAAATACCATGTTGACATATGTTGGGCCCACAAGAGGATTCAGTTATGTGGTGGCTTGACCTCCAAGGAAATTATGCTCAGTGGTATAATGGCTCAGGTGGCAGAGACCTGCGAACCACTGCTGTCCTGGCACACATTGCTTCTCCTGAAACTCGCACTGGGTGTGTGTCCCCTTCCTGCTCTGCTACAGTGCTGGTAAGCTCTGAGTCTTTCTTCAAAGCTCGGTGAATAACAAAGTGTGTGATCCCTCCCTCATGACATTTGTCAAACCTGGGAGCCTTCCCCAGGGCTGATTGTAAAGCCCCAATCAGCAAGGGTTTTGGCAGTCAGGTGGGGGTGTTGCTATCTTTGTTTCAAGGGGTGGAATGGCCCCAGGTTCCCCAAGGATGGCACATTTCAGTTGGGTGTTTAGTACGTAGCGGAGATTGTGCTGTGTACCCTTCCTTTATGATGGTCTCATTTAATCCTCATAAGCATTTTATGAGTCTATGTTATTATTATTTCCAATTGACAGATAAGGGAATTGAGGCTTAGTGAGATTAAGTGATATGGCCAAGGTCATGTAGTGAGGACAAATGTTGAATCTTAGACATAAACCCAGATATTTCTGGCTCTAAACTCCAGCCTCTCAATAACTATAGCATACAGCTTCCTGGAAGGACTCTCAATAAGGAAAAGAGATTTCATATTCTTAGAGCTCTGGTAGCATAGTGCCTAAGGCACTTGACTATTAACCAGAAGGCTGGCAGTTCAACCCACTAGCCACTCCTCGGAAGGAAGATGGAGCAATCTACTTCCATAGTGATAACTGCCTCGGAAACCCAAGGAGATGTCGCTATGAGTTGGGTCCGACTCGACGGATGGCACATAACAACAACAACAACAGTGTTATATTTTCTGTCACAAAGGCACCAAAGAAGTGGTTTCCATTCATTCATATCATTGATTATTTCTTCCTTCATGAATCAGTTGGTTAATTTTTCCTTATTTATTAAGCATTTGCAATGTACCAGGCAATTGTAGGCATAGTAGGCATAGCAAGGCTTTTATGAAGCTGTGTAGTGGAGGTGGGTAGAAGATATAAAATAAACATGTAAACAGAAATATAGAAAGACAATTTGAGACAGAATTAAGAAGTGCAATGGTGTACTTACTAATGATCAACTTGGTTGTCGTTATTTTGTTTGGCTACTCTCAAGAACTTTTATCTTAGTTGAACACTGGAACAAGAGATTGGGCTAGTCTTGGGAAGAGCTGGAAAAATGGCAAATTCGAAGACCCTAGTAAAGGAATGAAGATGCTTTTGTGGTGCAGTGGGTAAGGCATTTGACTGCTAACCAGAAGATTGGTGGTTCAAACCCACCAGCTGTGCTCTGTGGGAGAAAGATGAGGCAAACTACTTCCGTAAAGATTTACAGCCTTGGAAACCCAGTGAAGGTTGCTATGAGTTGGAACCAACTCCATGGTAATGAGTTTGGTTTAGTAAAGGAATGAGCCTGGTGTCTTCTAGGAACTTAAATAAAGCCAGAATGTATTTTACTAAGCTGTGCTTAAGGCCCTGGTAAGGATCCATCTGAGTGTCCATCCATTCATCCCTCCTATATACATTCTTCTGTTCTTCCATCCAACACAATTTGCATAGGCCTTTGCTGTTAATTGCCATAGAGTCAGCTCCGACTCATGGTGATGTCCAGTGTAACAGAATGAAAAGTCGCTAGTCCGGTGCCATTGTCATGGTTGGCGGTGTGTTTGAGTCCATTGTTGTTGTGGCTGTTGTGTTAGTCCCTCTCATTGAAGGTTTCCCTTGTTTTGCTGACCTCCTGCTTTATTGATAAGTGGATGTCCTTTTCCAGTGATTGGTCTTTCCTGATGATGTATCCAAAGTAAGTGAGCTGAAGTCTCACCAGACTCACATCTAAGAAGTATGTGCCTTCTAAGAAGGCCTTCTCCACCCAAGTCACATTATTAGCAATGGGGCCACAGAGATGAATAAGGCATAGTTCTTACCTGTAAGAAGCTCATGTATTTTTTTTTTTTTTAATTGTGATTTGGGTGAAAGTTTACAGAGCAAACTCACTTGCCATATAGCAGTTCACACACACATTGTCTCATGACATTGACTACAATTTACCACAATGCAACAGCTCTCCTCCCACTTCCTCCCCATAGTTACCTCTTCCCTGTGTCCATTCCTCCATGCACCCCTGCCCCCTGAACTGTCTCCCTGTGCATAAACAGCCCCTCTTCTCCCAAGATTGTTCTCTCTAAGGAGTGTCTCTACCTCAGGTACATGTTCAACTCTTATGCCTGTCTTTTGTTTGGCTGGAAGCCACAGGTGTGGGTTCAATTCTGGACCTAAAGGACAACTAGGGATCGTAGTTTCACTGGTTCCACCAGGCTCTATCAGATCAGCAAACCTGGTCCTCCCCCTTTTTTTGTTTCCAAATGATTTTGAGTTTTGTTCCACATTGTTCTCCCTTTTTATCTAGGATCTCCTACATAGATCCCCCTCTGAGTGGTTGACAGTGGTAGCTGGGCACCATCTAGTTCTTCTGGTCTCAGAGTCATATAGGCTGAGGATCTCATGGTGTACCAGTCGTGAGGACTAATTGTTTCCATGAGTCTTTGGTTTCTTCCATTCTTAAGAAGCTCACATATTTTTAAGACAGACAAAAATTAACACACAAAATGTAAAATGTGGGTTCATAATGTAATGTTTAGGGTACTGACGAGGCTGAGAAGGGGTAGGGATGAAGTGTGACAGGAGAGTCAGGGAAAATGTCACTGAGAAGGTGACTTTTGAGGCATGCTTTGGAGAATACAGAGATTTTCCAGGTAGAAATGAGGCTGAGGAAATAGCTTTCCCAAGGCATGTGCAGAGGGCGTCTAAGTGTGGATAGAGTGAGACAGTGCAGTGCTGGAAGGTAAGGATGGAGAACCATGTGTACCTTCATATTCTAGGTCAGAGGTCATGAAGTGGGAGCCCCAGGTGATGTTAGGTTTGCACATTTGCTTAATTCATTCTGGCCTAGGGTTTTAAAGGATGAATACATTTCCCAGCTTTTCACCAGGATATCTCACACATACAAATCTGTATTTCAAGCTTCTGTTAGAAAAATCAGAAGATTTGGGAACACTGGGTCCACATGCTATTGTTGTTAATTGTTGTGAGTTGGCTTCAACTCATGACAACCCTGGGTCTGAACAGAAGACAGTGTTACCCAGTCCCTGTGCCATCCCCATGATTATTGACATATTTGAGTCCATTGTGCCTTCCAACCTAGGGGGCTCATCTTCTGGCAGAATATCAGACAGTATTCTGCTTTGCTCATAGGGTTTTCCTTGACTCAGTTTTGGAATTAGATTAGTCAGGCCTTTCTTCCTGGTCTGTTTCAGTCTTGAAGTTCTGCTGACATCTGTCCATCATGGGTGACCCTGCTGGTATTTGAAATACTGGTTGCATAGCTCCCAGAACCAGAGCAACACACAATCCACCAATGCCAAAAAACTGCCAGTTGGGTGTTGGGCCCACAACTTACAAGGCAGCAGTGGACTGGCTGTCAAACAAAGGCTGACTTCTTCAGTTGGGGCATATGTGCCCCAATTTTCCACTGCTGCTCCCCTCCCTAACTAATCCCCAATATTGAAGCTGTGTATAAATTTCCTTTTATGATCACACCTGCACAGTTATCTGTCTCAGCGTAAAGAGGAAAATGAAATATTTCTTTTCTTATGTCTCTATCAACAGGAGGAAAACAAAAGCTAGACTGAGAGGTCTGTCTGTTTCAAGAGGAAAGAAAACATATTTCTTTGTAGAAGTGAAGAATATTCTTGTTTAATATGCAAGCAAAGTATGTTAATGGGAGAAGGTTACAACTCTAGGTGCCATTATAGAAACACATACCCCACACTCACGCACACGAAGACACACATACTCCTATTTCAACACTCACAGACACACCCACTCACACTCCCACACAGCCACATTTACACTCACACACACATTCATTCTCTTACACACATACACCCACGACTTGCTTCATTCCCCTTTGTTACTTGTCTGCCCTCAGATGGGCCTGTGACCCTCACTGCAAGGATCAGGGCAGTTTTGATAAATTTTAAGCAGGGGAATGGCATTGTTATTATTTGATCAGTGATTGGTTTGGCGAAGTCTGGCTACAGTGAGGAGGGTTATAGATGATGGTGATTTTGCCAGGAGAGGTGAGGAGGCTGGGCAAATCTAGAAGCAGGAAGATTATATTGAAAAGCGGTTCCAATCATCCAGTTGAGGAAGGGTAGGAGTCTGGATTCAGAGATGCCAGCAAAGAGCAAGTGCGTGATTGATGATTGAGAGGAGGAACGACAGGACATGAGAGTGACAGATCACATGGCAGCCATTAATACCCCTTCCCCTGCTCTTGCCTCCCCCTCTCCACAAAAGAAAACCTAGGCCTTCAAATTCAGCGCTGACCACCCACCTTCTTGTGGAGGCAGGGGCACCTGCATCCCTGAAACGTGTAATACATTCTCAAACAGATGTCACTGGCGCCTGTGCAGAAAGATGAGGAAAGGTAAAGAATTGCCATGGAGGTGAGAACACTGTTTTTTTGTTTTTTGAGAACAACAGCAAAGGACAAGAAAACTGCTTTGATGACGCAAATCTTTCCAGCACTCGATGGTGAAAACCTGTGAAACTTCTTATTTCATTGAAAAAACTGAGGCAAAATTTGTTACAGTAGTTCCCTTCAACTCTTATTCTATAAATATGTCTTTTTTTTTTTTTTTTTTAAATAAGACCAAGAGCATTTTGGGGCAGGGACCATGTCATATATTTCCTGAATTATTTTAAGCACAACTTACCTGCTAATAGTTTAGTTTTAGTTTAATAAAATCTGTTTCCCATTGTGGAGAGAAGAAGCTGTCCTGATTGAAGAACTGTATCCTGAGTCATTTCTGATCCTGAATTGTAACCTGTTACTTCCCTATTACATCCCATGTTTGAAAGTGTTGCTATTGATTTTGATCTTCCTTCCCCCTTGTGAAGTTAGTGGAAGCCAGAAGCCGCTACTCCCACCACACCTTTTTTGCACCCATATGTTTAAGACTGTTGTGTAGGGTTGAGGAGGTTGTGTACTACATAAGTCTTACTGTTTACAGGATACTGTTTACGTAGATGCCGAGGTGAATGGTGCTCTAGATTTGTGCCCTGCTCAACTCGCACAGCTATACTTTGTGGCTCTATTAGATTAAGTTAATGATCAGAGTCACTTGAGGAAGTTATGGTGTTAGGTCCGTTTTAAATGAAATATGTGATTCTCATTTAATGGATTTATCTAAGGGAAAAGACAATAGAGCTCTGGGCCAGAAATTAGACATACTGCTTCCGAATTTTTATATTCTTGCTATTGAAATTCACTCTACTTTTTGTGTGACTGTCACTCCTTTTGAAAACCTGGGGTCAAATCTTAGTTGTAACACTTGCAGGCAATCTGATCTTGGGCAAGTTATTTAGCTACTCTCTTGTGTGTTCCTTATCTTTTTTTTTTTTTGTAATTATCCCATCTTATTTATTGATTGATTGTAACTTTGGTAAGTATTTACAGAGCACTTTGGTTTTCTGTTCAACAAATAGTACGCCTTTTGTTTTGTGACATTCATTGCAGTCCCCACAGTGTACCAGCGTTCTTCCTCCGTCCTTCGCTTGGTTACCGTTTCCATTTCTCCTGCTTTCCTGTCCATTTTCCTAGCCGTTGAAAACCTCATGGAGCATAGTTCTCCTCTAACCTAACACATGTGAGATTGCTGTAAGCAGAATCGGCTTGATGGCAACTGCTTTTTAAGTTAGGGGAAGAGTGTCAGACCCCTCCGTCATTCTTCCTGGACACTGTGAGACAGATGCCACCTGTTTGATTGTCTATGTGGCTGGGGCTGCCAGAGAACCAACACCTTGGAGGTCAAGAACTGTGCCTGTCATGTTCACTTTTATGTCCTTAGCCCCTAGCACAGGGACTAGGACATTGATGGACCACAATAAATATTTAATAGATGTATGCACTATTGGTGCAGTGCCTAAGGCATTTGACTATTAACCAGAAGGTTGGTGGTTCAAACCTACCAGCTACTCCATGGAAGGAGCATGGGACAATCTGCTTCTGTAAAAATTTACTGCCTCAGAAACCCAGTGGGGGTCGCTATGAGCCAGAATCAACTCAATGGCAGTGAGTTTGGTTTTTTGAGTTACACTTTAGAGTTGGGACTTTGAATGGACAATAACTTTGTTCTGCAGAGAGGTGTTATCTTCTAAGGGGCCTAGAGTTCCTACCCACTCCCTCTCTGCTGAGTCCCCAGAATAACTTGCAGCCTTTCCAGAATGTCACACAGAGATTCTTATAGCACACATGATGCAGGCAGATTCCTGCTTGAGTGTCCTCTTACCCCCTCCCTCCTGTTCTTTTCCTCCCAAAGGTGAGAGATGAACAAGAGTCTCTGAATACAGAGTAAGCTGCCTGTGTCTTCCTTCCCCATCTAGACCATGCCTTAGCACTGATCATTATATCATTCCAATTCAATATCAGTATTGATCATAGCATTAATCCTCTTTCTCGGTTATATCTAATTGGTTACAGAACTTAATGATGGTCTCTGCTTAGCAGATTGTATCTGCTATCAATACCTTTGCTCATACCACTGCTGCTTCGTAGATTTAACTCATTGTCAGCACTCTCTGAGCGCACTCAAGCCTGTTGTCTCCTATGTTGTCACTAAACCACACCTCCTTGTTCTTTCATAGGCCTCCTTTTTATGTGGGTGTCCCTGTCAGAGTCCTCACAAGGAGCCACGTAGTCCACAGACCTGACCTTTCTCACTGATCTGAACTTCAGCTTGAGTATCTTACTGATTTGCTGAATCTTTGTCTTCTACAAAGATATAGAGCTCCCACAGGCTCAGAGCACCAGGACACGTGTGCGGCCTTCTCAGCCATAGGAAGGCAGGTGGAAAATGGTTGATTTGGGTGCTTATCAGGCTCCCTATGTTATTTTTGGTTACCGTCAAGTCATTTCCAACACATGACAAGCCCACAGGTGCAAAGTGGACCTGCTCCACAGGGTTTTCCTGGCTGTGACCTTATAGAAGCAGATCACCAGACCTGTTTTCTGAGGCCTCTCAGTGGGTTCAAACTGCCAACCTTTTGGCTGATAGTTGAATCCTTAAATGTTTGTGTCAATCAGGGATTCCCCAGGCTACAAATAGTTGCAGCCAAAAAAAACCAGATCATGGTTGTAAATGGACGTACCTGGAAGAGTCAGCATGGCTAAGAGATAACCTACTTGACAGGAAATGAAGGGCTGAAGTTATTCAGGTGACCAGCAAATGATCAAAATTCTATTAACTAAAGCAATTAATTAAAAATGACAATAACTCATGTTTAGGACAAGATTTCTATGCTCTGGGCACCATGATAAGCAATTTATATGGATTATCTAATTTAAATCCTTTTTTAAAGTCATTCACCATTTCTGCTATGTTCTAGCACAGTGCTAGATGCTGGGTGTTAGGATGAGAGAGAGCAAACAGGACCCCTGCCTATGTAGCTTGCAGTCCAGTGGTGCAAACAGATTATAATGAAATGTAATTACACACAGGCAAATGCAAAATGATGACAAGTGCCAGGAAGGAGGAGACCACAGTGCTTAAAGCAAGGGGGTTTGACCTCATCATGGAGTTTGGGGAGGGGACTAAGCTCAGATTTGAGGGGTCAAAAGGGTTTAGTAGTTGAAGAGGAAGGGAAAGTTTCTCCAACAGAGGAAATAGCCATAGAGGAAGAGAGAGTGTGAGAGACTGAAAGCGTATGATATAGGAAGTGTTACGCTTGTTTTAGAAATAGGAAAACTGGGGGACGTGGAGATTAAGAAATCTGCCTACAGTGACATGGTTAATGGCATAGCCAGACTTGAATTTTACTTTGTGTGACTCTTATAAAAACAAAAACACAGTAGTCTAAGGAGCTCTCATAGTGCCTAAGGCATTTGACTGCTAACCAGAGGCTGGTGGTTCAAACCAACCACCCACTCCTCAGACGGAAGGTTGGGCAGTCTACTTCCGTGGTGCTACCACCTCGGAAACCCAAGGAGGGGTCACTATGAGTTGGATCTGACTCGACGGCAGTGAGTATGGTTTGGCTTGGAAGGAAGCAGAAGAGGCCTAATGGGAGGGGTGCTGAGCCAGAGATAAGATAGAGCAACTGTGGCTGTTACTTGCCATTGGGTTGGCTCTGACTCATGGTGCCCTTATGTATAACAGAATGAAATGATGCCTGGTCCTGCACCGTCTTCAAGATCATTGGTAAGCTGGAGTCCATTGTTGCAGCCACTGTATATTTTGAGTGCCTTCCAACCTAAATAGTTCATTTTCCAGCACTATATTGGACAACATTCTATTGAGATCCATAAGGTTTTCATTGGCTAATTGTCAGCAGTGTATCAGTAGGCCTTTAAAATACTGGCGGCATAGCTTCCAGGATCACAGCAGCACACGACTCTCCACAATATGACAAACTGATGCCGGTTGTGAAGAGCACCTGTTAGAAGGTCCCTAAAGAAGAATGCAGAACAAGAGTATGTAGTAATTGACAAAAACCAAGCCAGACAGGAGGAAAATGACTGAAGCTTGCTAAGATGAATGAACGCATGGAGATTCGTCTCCAAATTGGATGCCAGAGACAGAGCTGGGTTAGAACCAAGGGTGAGGTTCAGGTCTTGGGGAAACCAGAGCCTAGTCAGGACCTGTCTGGGTGGATTTTCTTCAGCCACATTTTTCTCTTAATTACCACTCAAATATATCACTGTGCAGGATTACATAGCCACCATCTAACTCTGATGCCCCTAGACCAGCACTGTTCAGTAGAAGTTTCTGTGATGATAGAAATGTTCTGCATTTTCCAAAATTGTTGCCCCTAGTTACATGTGGCCAGTGAGCAGATGAAAAATGTCTAGTATGACTGGAAGTTGAATTTTAATTTTATTTACTCCTTAACTAATTTCAATTTAAATTTTAAAAAGTCACATGTGGCCTGTGGCTACCATATTGTATAGTGTGGTCCTGAAGAGTGCAACCTTGATCTTAACTGATTGGTTCATCAGTCAGGAAGGAGTTGACGTCTCCATAGGCAGAGTTTATGGTGCTGATGAAGAATATTGAATATACCATGGACTGCTGGAAGAATGAACCAGTCTTTCTTGGAAGAGGTACAGACAGAATGCTCCTTAGAAGGGATCATGGAGAGACTTCATGTCACATACTTTGTACATGTTATTAGGAAGGGTTAGTCCCTGGAGGAGGAAATCATTCTTAGTAAAGTAGAGGGTCAGCAAGAAAAGAGAAAGACCCTCAACAAGTGGACTGACACACTGACTTCAACAGTGGGCGCAAGCCTACCAGTTGTTATGAGGCTGGTGGAGGACTGGACAGTGTTTCCTTCTGTTGTATGTTAGTGTCTCTGTGCGTCAAAAGTGACTCGAACACCTAACAACAACATAAGCAGGGCTGACAGAAATCCCCTCTGAGAGCTGAACTTTTTGGATGGAGAAATTTATCCACAATTGTTTGATACCGGGATTGAGCTGAGAGCTGAAGGGGCCAAGGTCTTGTGAGTTTGTCCTCCAATTCCCTCTTCTAAACAGTAGACAAAGTATTCACTCACTCACCCATTCGTTCAGTGACTGTTTCTTGAATGCCTGTTCTGTGCCTCTGTTCTACCATCTTTTCTGTGCCCCTCTGGCAAGATAGTTAAAATTTTATTGTAATATTTTCTGAGTGATTCCCATGTGCCAGATATACACACATTATATTTATATTAGTTCTCTCAGAAGTCCTCTGAAGAAGGTGTTATCATTCTTATTTAACAGCAAAAGAATGTGGGATTCAGAGAGGTAAAGTGACTTTCCCAAATAATTGGAGGAGGCTGGATTTGAACTTGGGTTGGTCAAATTCCAGAGTCAAAACTCATAATATCCATTCTTTTGTGGATGTTTCCAGCAGAGAGAAGGGTGTAGGTGAGAGAAGTAAAAGGGATAGATCATTGAAGAGCAGAGGAAGAGGAGCACATTTATTGGCTTCTAGAGAATCTGCAGCTTGTGAGAACGAGCTCACGTGAGGGGGATGCTGGAGGCAAGGCATCCAGCTGCATCTGTCAAGGGAGCAGCTTCTACAGAAGCCCGAATGGAAGCTGACTGCCATAATGCCAAGCCAAAAGGGGCATGGAGCCCTCATGCAGTGAAGGGCCTGAGTGAGGTCAGCCCCTGGGACCTTAAAATGCATGTGGGGGTGAGGATGGTACACCAAGGTGCTCAGGAAGCAGGAGGGTATGTGGAAATTGATGAGCTGGTCTCACCTACCTGATTTTGATCACTTTCTACATCCTTTCCCCTTTGGCAAGCACACCATATCCATCTGAAAGCAGCAATGTCCTTTGAGCATAGGCTGCCTGGTAAGATGGCTACTCCTACTTCAGGCAGGGTCTTCTGAGGCCCAGGAGTAATGGTAGAAAACTTTAGGTTTATAGGTGAAACTTGCCTCTGGGTAAATTGTAACATCTTTTGATTTCAAAGACTGTTTTGCTTTCTGCTCAGCTGCGTCTCCTGGATGGCAGACAGCCCAGGAAATAGGAAATATCACCTGATCACTGTCTCCCAAGCTCTTCACTCGGGCTTCAACCAGATTATGAGAATGGAGTGTGCAAAAGTAAGCACAGTCAAGACTCTCAGGAGGTCCAGAGGAGACATTTTTCTGCCACCTCCAGTCAAAATCTTTTTTTTTTTTTTTTTTAATTTTATTGTGGTGAAAATATACTTAGCATACACACACTATTTCAATAATTTCCACATGTACAATTCAGTAACATTGATTACATCCTTCAAGTAGTGTAACCATTTTTAGTATTCTTTTCCAAATTGTTTTACCTCCATTAACATAAACTCATGCCTCCTAAGCAAAATACTCCTCTTTCCCTCTCCCCTTTCCCCTTGGTAACCACCAATAATCTCTCTCTCTCTTTTTTTTTTTTCCCATAAGACACTATTCGAGGCATTGAGGGGTATGAAATGAAAATAAGAACTATAATATCTGTCTTTACAGATCTTATTGCAAACTTCAATACTCGGCTCTGAGTTGGCCACATCAAACTATCTAAACTTCTTGAGACTCAATTTTTTTACAAAAAAACCCACAAACCTTGTAAATGGTGGTAAACATTGTTTAAATGGTAATGCCAAAGCACCTGACATATAGTGGACATTCAACTATTACATATTGTTATTATCATCACTATTATAAGATTATAAATAATATTTTGTGGCAAGCATTAATTCTTCAGAATTTGTTTCACTGCTAATAGTTCTTACAAAATCTCCATTCTTACTGAGTGCAGGCATATTGCAAGCATTGGAGAAAATGCCATTGAGAAGGTTGGGCTCAATTCTACGTTTATTAACCTTCTTTACCATATTTTGCCAGTCTATTTGCAGAATATGCTTTCATTATTAGTCACTGGTAATCACCAGTAATCTTTGGTTTCTACATATATGTTTATTTCACATAATGAGGTCATATAGTATTTGCCCTTTTGCAATTAACATATTTTGTTCAGCATGGTGTTTTCAGGGTTCATCCATGTGTGCCATGCATCAAGATTTCATTTCTCTTTGTGGCTGAGTAGTATTTCAATACAGTGAAATATATACCCCATTTTGTTTATCCATTCATCTGTTGATATTTTAGTTGTTTCCACCTTTAGTCAAACCCTTGAGTTTCATATTATCCATTCATTTAGCAAATATATATGGAGTACCGGGCACTATGGTGGGTGCTGGGTATATAAGAACGGGCAGGAGAGACCCTGTTCCTGTCCATACAATGCTTAGAGTTCAGTGAGGGGAAAGACAAGGAAAAAAAAAAACAAAACTGTGTAAGGTGCTAATTTTTTTTTTTTTTTTTTGAAGAGGGAGAGTCAATAACAAGATGACTTGAGACGTTATGTGAAGCCCCCAGGAGGAAGT
The DNA here is from genome assembly GCF_000298275.1 of Orycteropus afer afer. Lineage (NCBI taxonomy): Eukaryota > Metazoa > Chordata > Mammalia > Tubulidentata > Orycteropodidae > Orycteropus > Orycteropus afer. The sequence continues at coordinate 1,370,427 of NW_006922025.1, read as the reverse complement.
GATACCTAGTTAATATCTGAAGGATGAGAAGTGAACCAGATGAAGAAGAATGGGTTGGGAAAAGACGTGGAGTATCACAGGCAGAGGAAAGGAATATCTGGAGGGTCCTGAAGGGTGTGCATTCAAGAGATAGGAAGAAATTCACTGTGCCTAGATCTTAAGAGCTAGAAGGAAGGGGTAAGTGGTGTGTCTGGAGAGGAGTGAAGACAATCAGACAATGAAGGACTTCCTAAGCCATGCCATGTAAATAGATGGGATTTTATGTTCAGGGCACTGGTGAGCCACTGAAGAATTTTAATCAAGGGAGTGACATGTTCAGATGTGAAATTTTAGAAAAATTCCTCTCACTGTGGAGCTGGAGAAAGGATTGGATAGAGGCGAGAAAGGGTGAAGGGAGAAAAAACAAAACAAAACAAAAACAAACTCATGGCCATCAAGTCGGATTTGACTCATAGCGACCCTTCCTTGGGTTTCCGAGGCAGTGTCTCCACGGAAGTAGATTGCCCCACCTTCCTTCCGAGGAGTGGCTGGTGGGTGTGAACCACCAGCCTTCTGATTAGCAGTGAAATGCCTTAGCCACTACGCTACCAGAGCTCCTAGAACACTTAGAAAATGTATAGGTGGGAGCCTGGTCTGAAGCAGAGGTGCAGAAGCAGGGATGGAGAGAAATGCATGGATTCAAGAAATGAGGTGGAAGACAATGAAGGAGCAGGTGAAGCAGAGGTCGGCACCCACCCTGACTCCTGGCTTAGGCAGCTGGGCTCCATACGTGACTCAGGGAACATAGAGGGACCAGCAGGTGTGTGGGGGTGTGATGATGGATTCTCTTTGGGATTTGTTATTGCCCACAGGCAATCAGATTCAGAGGCCTGCAGCTCAGCAGTTGATCTGGACTGCAGCTGTGTTGTACAGCTACAAGACAAAGGGCGGCCGCCTATTGACTATTGCATGCCTACCGCAGGGCAGCCACTTGCATCACTGTCTGTTCATTTGATAGTCATGACCCTATTTTACAGATGAGAAGGGAAGAGGCACAAAAAGGCTAAGGATCATATACCTACACTTCTCTCCACCCCGACCCCTGACAAAAAAAGGCTCACACTGACTGGCTGTCTGCAAGTGAAATCTGCGTCATGAGGACCCCATATGTGTCCCAATAGCACTGTGTGCCATAAAGCTTTCAAGGCTCTGACCTTCCAGATGCAGGTCACCAGGGCTTTCTTCCGAAGCACACCTGGGTGGGTTGGTCCTGGCAACTTCTTGGTTAGTAGTCGAGTACTTACTTGTTTTCATTGGCTGGGGAGTCTACATACAACTAAGAAATCCTTAAACTGAGATTTGATGACATTCGAACCCAAACCCTTTGTGTGTGTTTGCGTGCATGTGTCCATTTGCAAAGATAGGCAGTCTTGTCATCACTTTTCCCTGGGCAAACCAGTGTTTGAAAATATCACCGTGTCTTTGCCAGCTTGGCATATCTCATTAATGCAACTCTTTGGGACATCTAGCTTTCACTTTCCCTAGAATAGGGATGGTACGTTGATAGTGGCACCCCAATTAGTATTAGCTTGATGGACAGGACTATAAGGAGAGAAGAAGATAACCAGCAGTGGCAAATGCTAGATAGAGAAGGTTCTTTTTACACCCTGCCATATGGGCGGCTACCGTGGTCATGAGCACAGATCTTGGTGAAATAACTTTTCTATTGAAGAACAACAGATCAGAATATAATTTCACTCAATACTGTGTGTGCATGAATGTGCTGCGGTATTATTTGAGGTAAGGATAACCTTGAGAAAGGCCAGCCTCTGATCCTATCAGTTATCTCCTTTACCAAGGGAAAAAGAAAAAATAAAGCTTAAACATAAAAAAAGCAAAATAGCTTAAGGGGAGGAGATGGAGGCTAGGGGAAAGAAATAAATAGCCAAGATTGGTAGGACAGCCATGCTTTTGCGTACTCTTGGCTATTGGAGCATGGCAAAGAGTGGAGTCTGTGTGAAACATTTTGTGAAATAGCAAAGAGTAAGACCACAGCCACTGGGTTTCCAGAGGCTGTAACATTATTAAAAGGTTTGTTTTGATCCCTGGAAGCAGGCCCTACCCCTTTCTAATGAAAAGAAGAGGAATCCTGGCATGAAATTCTGTTCCACTGGATTTGGTTCTTTCCATCTGAAAGATGCTCCTGTTCAGTGGGCCAGGGCATTATGAAAATCCAGAGAAGCTGCTAGGAAGCCAATGCTAAGGGGTTTGGATTGTCATGTCCCAATCATGAGGAGCTGATTGCCATTGCCATTGTTAGTGCAGAGGTAAGACTGGACATGCTGATTCCCCAGAGGCTCCTGAAACACGAGCCATTTCAGACCCTGCCTGGGATTAGAACATAGGAGCTTGGATCCTAGGTAAGATCCAGAGACAAGAGGGAGTGTCCTTACTTTGATCAGAGCGATTCAGTGAGTATTGATTCCATTCTTTTGCTTGTTCAAAAGGACTGGAACCCATCCAAAGCCAAGGGCTGCGACCTTCTTTATGTCCCCTTTAGGCCTGAATAGGGACTTCTTGACTTCTCTGCATCTCAGTGAATTTGCTCCTGACTAGTCCAAAGGGAAAGAGCTCTGGTGGTGTAGTGGGTAAGGCATTTGGCTGCTCACCAGAAGGTTGGCAGTTCAAACCCACCAGCTGTTCTACAGGAGGAAGATGAAGAAGTCTACTTCTGTAAAGATTTACAGCCTTGGAAACCCAGTGGGGGTCACTATGAGTCAGAATCGACTTGACGCCAGTGGGTTTGGTTTTGGTTTTGTTTGGTTTAGTCCAAAGGGAATGGGTCTTGGTGGTTCAGTGGTAGAATTCCCACCTTCTGTGCAGGAGACCTGGGTTCTATTCTTGGCCAATGCACCTCATGCACAGCCACCATCCATCTGTCAGTGATAGCTTGCAAGCTGCAATAATGCTGAACATGTTTCAGCTGCCAGACAAAGATGACCAAGCAAGCTCGACCTGGGGATCTGCTTTAGGAGATCAGCCAGTGCACACCCTGTGGATCCCAACGGTCTGATCTGCAGTGACCTTGAGGACAGAGCAGGACCAGGCTCGTTTCACTGTTGGTGCATGGGGTCATCAGGAGCCAGGGGCCCACTTGACTGGTGGCTAACAGTGACAGCTAGAGGGATCTATCTGATTGGCTTAACTAAATATGATCACCCCCTAGTGGTCAGAGACTTCTGTAACAGGCTTCCTGGCAAGTTGTTGGCTAAGCTGTAGATATATCTTCTTTGAGTCAGATGCTGTATTCAAGTACATCAGTAGCCACTGCAAAGCAGTGTGACTGTGCTGAGTGGCTGGGGCTGGGGCGGGGGAGCTGGATGTCACTGGGCCATGACTGACTTGTCTTCTGAACACTGTTAGAGTCTCTTGTCATGGAACAGGGCTTGGCTCAAAGGTGAGTTACCAGAGTACTTAACAGTCAGTATGTTAATCTGGTTAGAGAGTGGTACCAGGAAGAGTATATGCATTAAGTAGAAAGTCAAGAGTCCCAGATGCAAAGACCTTCTCAGGATCATCAACTCTTGTTTCGGTAGGGATATGAGAAAAACTCTGGACTTGAGTCAAAAGGGTAAGGTTCAAAAATAGGCACCACCACCTAGTAGTTGGGTACTTAGCCAACTCAACTAACCAGTCAGAGACTCAGCCTCTTGTACTGTGACCAGGATAACAACAATGCCCGTTGCCCAGGGTTGTAAGGATGGAATGAAGTTTGAAGTGCCTGTCCCAGCTCCTGGTACCCAGGAGGCATGGATGATCCTAATCTCCTTAGAGTGAATACCAGGCAGCCATTCAGTGTACACTGCTTTGCAGAAGGAGCTTGTTCACCCAGGAACTAGTGAGTAGGCTATAACTTGTTTAAAGATTTTAGTCATTGCCATAAAATGGACTTGCAGGCTCGTGCCAACTTTCTGGCTTAGTATCCACAGGGAAGACATATAGCTGGTGTTTACTTGTGGGAATTTTGTCAGTCTTTCCTGCCCACTCAGTCACTCACTCATCTATAACTTTAATCTGTTTATTTTTATATATCATCTGTCTATTGTTATAGCTGTCAGTCATCTATATAAACACATAATGTTTTATTATAAAGATATGTATAACTCATTTGCCTATTTAATGGTTTCACTTATATAATTTAATGACATCAGTTGCATTAATCATGTCGTGTAACCATCACCAATATTTGTTGCCGAATTTCCCATTATCATGAATGGAAACTCAGTGCCTCTGTAACAGTGACTCCCTCTTCCCCCTTCCTCCACTAGTGGTGTTGTTGTTATGTGCCGTCAAGCCAGCCCTGACTCACAGCGACCCCTCCTTGGGTTTTCAAGGCAATATCACTATGGAAGTAGATTGCCCAACTTTCCTTCTGAGGAGTGGCTGGTGGGTTTGCACCGCCAGCCCCTCCACTAGTAAAGCACTAATAAACTTTGGGAGCTCTGGTGTCATAGTTCCTAAGGCATTTGACTGATAACCAGAAAGCTGTTAGTTCAAACCCACCAGCCACTCCTTGGAGGGAAGACTGGGCGATCTACTTCCGTAGTGATACCACCTTGGAAATCCAAGGAAGGGTTGCTATGAGTCAGATCTGACTTGACAGCAGTGAGTTTGGTTTTGGAAATAAGCTTTGGTCTCTCCATCAAAAACAAAACAAAACCTGTTGCCCTCAAGTGACTCTAACCCATGGCAACCCCATCTGTTATAGAATAGAACTGTTCCTTAGGGTTTTCTTGGCTGTAATATTTATGGAAACATATTATTAGGACTTTCTTCCATAGTGTCACAGGGTGGTTTTGAACTGCCAACCTTTAGGTTAGTAGTTGACCTATACATTTGCCCATTTTAGACATTTTATATCAATGAGATCATACAACATTTGTCTTTTTCATGATTGACTTGCTTTTAATGAAATATTTATTGATCACCTACTGTATTCCATGTACTGTTCTAAATGCTGGAGATACAGTGATGGAGAAAATAAGTGCCATGACGTAGAGAACTTATATTCGAAGGTGGGAGTGGTACACAACAGATAATAAAAACATGCCCATTGCAGACAGTGACAGTATAATGAGCTTCACATCATTGCCTCATTGTATCCTCAGGACATCCCTACTTTAAAGATAAGGAAATTAAGGCTCAGAGAGGTGCATCCGTTTTACCAGCCATACACAGAAATCTGCACAAGAGCCTCTGGACTCCACATCCTGCCTTATTTTGACTTCTCGAGGGAAGAAAGAAGTACACAATGACAGAGAAAAGGAAGGTTTTGAAAATACGAATTTGGAAATCAACCTTAAGGAAGTTCTGTGAATTTCAAGGGGAGAAAAAATGACTCCTTAGTTCCTTTCCCATGGAAGAAAGATGGGGCAGTCTGCTTCTGTAAAGCTTTACAGCCTTGGAAACCCAATGGGGGTTGCTCTGAGTCGGAATGGATTCAATGGCAGTGACTTTGGTTTGATTTTGGTTTTAAATAGTTTCACTTCCATTTCTGGCTTTCAATACCCACAGCATACTTTCTCTGGGAGGTTCAGGGTACTTCACCTTCTTGAATTGCCAGACAAATATATATCCTTCTGGGTTAGGAGATTCCATAGTCATCTACATGGTCTTATTCATAATATCTCCCATCCCTCTGGAACTTCACACTGGCCCAGCATTCTTGAGGACGCCTCTCTTCTCAGATTTCCCAAGGGGCTGCAACTTGGATGCCCAGAGGGGCCAGGCGGGTGTTGGCAATGAGTGAAGGGAGACTGGTGGGTACTATGTTGAAGCAGAGAGTAAAAGTGCCACCTCAAGGGAGAAGCTACACCCAATGCTGTCCATTTCCCCTGTGAAGTTGAAGAGTCTCAATATTGTCAGAGCACTGCATTTTTAAAAAAGAAACATAAATCACATTTTCATATAAAATATCTTGATTTAATAATTTTATCTCAGATTCTAGAAATGGAGCAAAATCCAGTGTGGGTCAAACAAAAACCAGCTAAAGGCCATTTTGGACCATCTACTGAGAGCTCTGGATTAGGGCAATTGTAAGTTAGGGGACAATTAATAGTTGCCAACCTTCTAAGCACCTACTTGGGAGCTCTGGTAGCATAGTGCCTAAGGAACTTGACTACTAACCAGAAGGTTGGCGGTTCAAACCCACCAGCCACTCCTCAGGAGGAAGATGGGGCAATCTACTTCCGTAGTGATACTGCCTTGGAAACCCAAGGAGGGGTCACTGTGAGTCGGGTCTGACTCCATGGCACATAACAACAACAAGCACCAACTGAGTGCTGAGTACTTAACGATGCCAGGCAAAGAGAAGATGCCCAATAAATAATTCCCAGTGGAAACATAAACTCAAAGAAGTTAAGACACAAGCCCAGGATTGCACAGCTAGGAAGACGCAGCTTCCATTCAGATTCACATTGACTGGCTCTTCTCAATTTCCTAGGCTGCCCCAGAAAGTAGGGATTCAGAATGTGCCATGTTCTTGGAACTGTGTTTATGGGTTGGTACAAAGACAAACAGGACCAAATCTGTGCCCCTGGGAAGCTCACAGTGGAGATTAGAAATGCAAAGCTTAAGTCCCAGCCTTTCTGCTTGACATCATACAAGAAGCTGAAAAGCCGTCCAGGTTGCAGAGCGCTGGATCTGAAGTTACCACTCTTAGGTCTAGCAGGCCCTGTTTTACTCCATTTCTGCTCTGAAAAATGTTTACTCTGTACCTGACCCACATTCTGGCTTCTTAGCCCCTGGCCTGCTCACATTTGAGGCAGAAGCTGAGAGAGATGAAGACACTGATCCAATGTCATATATCTGGAGTACAGCAGGGAGAAAAATAAGGACTTCTGGTTTTGAGTCCAATGCTCATCTGATACCTCAAACTGTGTCTTTCTGGCCCGTCATTTCCTCTCAGTGAATGTCTAAGTTAACGTACTTGAAATCATATCTCTATATACATGCAGAAGGAACACTGGGCAATCTACTTCCATAGAGATACTGCCTCGGAAACCCAAGTAGGGGTTGCTATGACTCGAAATTGACTTGACAGCAGCGAGTTTGGTTTTGGTATATAGTTGGTGGGTGCTGTCGAGTCAGTTCTCAACTCATGGAGAGTCCATGCAGGACAGAACAAAATGCTTCCTCGTCCTGTCTCCTCCCCACCATGTCTGTTTCAAATGGGACATTTATGTCCCAAGGGCTTTAATTGGCCATTTCCAGAGGTAGATTGCCAGACCTTTCTTGCTAATCCATCTTGGTCCGAAAGCTCCACTGAAACCTGTTCAGCATCAGAGCAACACACAAGCCTCCGCTGAGGCAGGTGGGGGCTACAAATGAAGTGCATTGTCTGGGAATAGAACCCGGGTCTTCTGCATCAAAGGTCAGAATTTTACCTCTGAACTACTCATGTGACATCCACAGATACACCTTTAAAGTGAGATGACAGTTCCTACCCCAGCTCCTATAAAGCTTTCTATTGTCATTTCTTTCTGACTCATCAGAGCATTTGAAGAGAGTGTTCTTTGAAGGAATCAGAGTGAACAGGAGGCCCGGGATGGAAGCTCTGTGTTAGATCTCTTTCTACTTTCCCCTCTCTCTTCTTCCCCCTCATCTCTCTCTTGTCTCTTGAACAGATCCATTGACCAAAAGATCACCTCCTGTGTCATAGGAATTCCAGGCAGGTATGAGCAGTAGGAGCTGAGAAGCTAGAATGTGCCTTAGGGCGCAGATTAAGCATTTTGCAGAGCAGACGTGAAGTGAGATGAGGCCTGCCAAACCAACGAGTGGTGACTTCAGATCCAGAGCTGGAGCCTGGCTGGCTTCTCTGCTTCTTATAGCAAAACAAGGATCTTGGAAGGGCCATCCAGGTCCTGATGTTCTCAGTTAAGTGAAGAGATGGGTTTAGCTCAGTTATCTGATTGGATTTGTTTGACTAAGAGCATTTTAAAATAAGTTTGAATCAGCAACTAGTAATTAAAAATTGGGAAATTTCACATAAAAATCTACATTTCTGGTTTCTTAAAAAAGCAAAAACAGAAACAAAAGATAGAACTACACTGGATCCACATTCTCACTCTGTGGCGGTCTGCTGGTGCCAAGTGGTGTCTCTAGTTTGTCACAGTTCCCACTGCTCCCTGTGGTTGACACCTGGCCTACATCAATCAGTGGTGTGATCTCCCTGGCTCCTACAGGCATTTGAATTTGTGACCCAGTTTCAAATCTGCTTTGGATCAGACCATAAAAGGGTCATTCTTCTGCAGCTAGTGTGGACGGGGAACAGGAATCAGAGTCCAGTCCCCCCCAAAGCAGGAGATAACCCCCAGGAGCCAATTCAGTCCATCTGACCCCTTCCCACCTTAAGATGTGTTCCCTTTTATCTGTAGCCATGGTGGGTACCCATGTACCTGTATCCATGGTGGAAGGTATGTGTGTGTATATACACATGTGTATGCTTGTGCAAAAAGGATGTGGGGGCAGCATCCTCTGACCTTCTCCAACCTCACAAGGGGGAAACAGAGTCACCATCAATAGCCCAAAGCTTATTCCTGAGGCCAGACATGCCACCATCCTCCAGCCTTCTTACCAACTCTGACATCAGCCATCCCTCCCATGGCACTCACTCCTTCTCCACTGAGTTTGATAGTCTGTTGCAATTCCACACAGAACTCATAGACAATACTCATGATTATGGGGTTTATTAGGGAAGTAACAGGTTATAATTCAGGTTCAGGCATGCTTTCAGGATACACAATTCTTCCATCAGGACAACCTCCCATCAGCCGTGCCTCCCTGGACCCTGGCCTCTCGGCCTGGCCTCTGTCCTGCTCAGGCAAGTGTTACAAAGCTCTTTTAGCTCTGCCAGTAGGGAAATCTACATGCACCTCACTCTGCCAGCAAGTCTTCTGCCCAAAGGCACTCAGTTTTCTTGCTCTGTGGGCCAGCAAGTCCACTCCTGTCTCATGCCTCTTGTTTCCTCAGCCGGTCATCTCCCTCAGTCGGCTCTGCCAAGGAGGTCCGTTGCAGGGATCTTGGTCCAAGGATGCACTCCACTCCACCTCTGGCTCTTCTCTCTGGATGGCAGTGAGATTCCCCGCTTCTGCCTCTGGGTGGGGAGGGGAGCTCATTTTAAGCCTGGCACAGTGACAAAACTAACCAATTCTCACTTTAGAGTTCCATACAGTTTATTTGCATGGTCCCCCCCCCCCCGCCACGAGGGTGCCATGTACCTTATTTATATTATTCATGAGCTATCTAATCCCCTTGGTAGGCCATGTTGTTGTTGTTGTTGTGTGCTGTCGAGTCAGACCTGACTCATAGCCACCCCTCCTTGGGTTTCCAAGGTAGCATCACTATGGAAGTAGATTGCCCCATCTTCCTTCTGAGGAGTGGCTAGTGGGTTTGAACCGCCAGCCTTCTGGTTAGCAGTCAAGTGCTTTAGCCGTTATGCTACCAGAGCTTCCTTGGTAGGCCATAAGCACCTTATTTTTGCGTAGTTCCACCCAGTAATCTGGTGGGAGTCACAGGGCCCATGGCTAAAAGAGCCATCCCGAGTAATTCACTGCACCACAGCTTGTCATGGAAGTTTGATCTTTCCCATTTTCAGTCCATCTTTCAGCATATTGTTATTTACCATCCACTTGGTTTTGGCTCACGGCGACGTCATATATAACAATGAAACACTGGTATTCTTGAGTCTTGCTGTGGCTATTGTGTCTTAGTTTGAGTGCCGTCCAACCTTGGGGCTGATCTAGCACTCCATCAGAAAAGGACCAATAAGGTTTTCATCGATTAATTTTGTGTTATGATGTGGATGTAGATGTCTAACATCACCACAACACACAGGCTCCAGTGTATGACAAACTGATAGACGAGTGGTGGCCTCTCACTTTACAGGCAGTTATCATTGCAGTCACTGGCCCTGCCTTTCAGACATAGTGAAGCAATCTCTTGCTAATTTGTGCCTTCCCTCTATGGTGTGAGACCTTCGAGTGGCTGGCCATCTTGGCATTTTACCCATTGTTCATTTTCCATTTGCCATGCTCTGAAATCTGCGTTGATCTTCTTGAGCTATGTATGTTTTGAAGATGGCGGTATGCAAAGCTTTATTCCTCCATTTCAGCACTACTGCCTTTCCTATGGAAAGGACTTGCAAAGAACACCCTGACTTTTAGCTTGGTTTTTAAATAAGCACATACTTAGCTCTTTGTGCTTGAAGCGCAGGCTGCATTGTATCCTTTCAGCAAACAGTACTCTAACTGATCATACTTCTACATAATGAAAGTGGATCCTCTCCAGGTAATTCTGCATTTGCCTCCCTTTGTGTAGGTCCTTGGGAACAAAATTGGTTAGTTTTGTCACTGTGCGAGGCTTAAAATGAGCTCCCCTCCCCACCCAGAGGCAGGTTGTTGCCAAGGCAGAAGAGTGGGAGATAACAATAAATGCAAGCACAGGTGGAACTCTTTCTCCTCGCCTGGATCCTTCGCTTTAGACTCTTGTCTTACCCCTGATCTTCTCTTTTAGTTCAGTGGCCATATTTATGGTGGACAGTCTAATGTTTCCTTGCCCTCCTTCTAAGTGGAAAATGCAGATTGGAAATCATTATTTGGTTGCCAACCCAGTGGGATTTCCAGTAAAGATGATGGGGAAGAGTGGTTAACAGTGGAATGGAACTTAGAAGTTTCAGGTTTCAAACTTCCTCCCATCCAGTGAATATTCATCTCTGCTTTCACTCTGGATGTCTCGGATCTAAGGTATTTTCTCCAAGAGATAAATAAAAGTCCCTGCTCCTCCACTGGGGCTTCCAAGAAAGTGAAAAAGACAGCCTATCCTCACTGCACTTGAGTCATGATGGCCCTGAAGGTAAGAAGTGTAATGTTGTTGTTGTGAGTTGCCACCGAGTTGGCTCTGATGTGTGGCAACCCCAAGTATAACAGAGGGAGGCATTGCCTGGCCTTGGTCCATTTTCATGGTGCTATGCTTCATACCATTGTCCGAACTGTTGCGTAGTGACTTCCAATCCAGGAGGGTCATCTTGCAGCACTATGTGGACAGTATTCTTTTGTGATCCACAAAGTTTTCGGAAGCTAATTTTCAGAAGTAGATTGCCAGCTTTTCTTCCTAGTCTGTCTTAGCGTGGAAGCTCCTGAAACTTGTCTATGATGGGTGACGCTGCCGGTATTTGAATACTGATGGCATGGCTTTGTACCATCACAGCAACACACAAGCCACCACAGTATGGGAAACTGACAGACAGGTGGTGGCATAAATTATTCTTACTCTAATAAGTATAAGGAGCCCTGGTGGTGCATCGGTTAAGCCCTCAGGTGCTAATCAAAAGGTTCGAACCTACCCATCAGCCCTGTGGGAAGAAGGCCTGGCATTCTGCTCCTGTAAAGATTACAGTCTAGAAAACCTTGTGCAACAGTTGTACTCTGTCACATGGAGTCACTAGGAGTTGAAATCGACTTGATGGCACCTAAGAACAGCAACAGCATAATGAGTAAAATGACCAACATTTATTGACTTATAATAACAACAACAAGAACATAATAAGTGTAAAAGCCAACATTTACTGCCAGGCACATGTGATCATATAATTTAATCCTTACAACTTCCTTATGAAGTTGGTTGTATTGTCATCCCCGGTTTGTAGATCAAGGGAATGAGGCATGGAGAAGATGTTAACTTCTTAGGCCATGCACTGAAAAAGAGGTGCACAGTCTCTTAAGCTCAACATTCTGTACAACAGCTTATATTTCATCTGGGTTACATTTTTCCTGCCTCTTCGCTCAACCAATGAAAGCATCAATGGAGGCTGAATGCTTCAATTTACGAACAGCAGTTGGTTTGCGTGACTTTTCTGATCAGCCCCTGAAACAGTAATTTTAAGCATAAAGATAAATATTTATCAATGCTTATGATATGTTAAAGGAGTCCCGTTGGCACAATGCTTAAGTGCTCAGCTGCTAACAGAAAGGTTGGTGGTTTGAATCCACTAGCTGCACTCTGAGGAAGAAAGATGTGGCAGTCTGTTCCTGTGAAGATTATAGCCTTAGAAATCCTATGGGGCAGTTTTACTCTGTTCTGTAGGGTTGCTGTGAGTCAGAATCAACTTGATAGTAACTCTTTTTTTTTTTTTTTTTTTAATTTTTTATTTAGGACATGTCTGGAGGTGTGCTAAATGCTTTACATGCATTTTCACATTGACTCCTAACAATGACCCTGTGAGGTAGGTATGGAAGTGACCTACCAGGATCCCATAGCCAGAATTTGAACCAGGGTTTGGTATTGCCAGGATTTGAGCATGTGAAGTCCGCCCCCAGAACCTATCATCTAGACTGCTGTGTTAGACTGGGTTCTCTAGAGAAACAAAACCAGTAAAGTTTTTATATATATATAGAGAGAGGGAGAGGGCGAGGGCGAGGGTGAGGGTGGAAGAAAGAGAAATTTCTCTTAGGAAAATGGCTCACACACTTACAGAAGCTGACAAGTCCAAAGTTCTTGGATCAAACATCAAGCTGGAGGCTTTTCCTGACTCTTGAAACTGCAGGGGCTGAGGAGCTCAAGGTTGGCAGTCAGTGTACTGGCTGTTGACTCCAACGAATGATGAATCCAAGATCTCCAGGCCGAATGGTGGATTGTTTGCTCACGGACAGTTGTAGGCAGCACAACAGAATCCCAATCCACAGAAGAATGTCTCTTTTCTGAAGATGTCCATAAATATACTGGAAGCAGGCCACACCCCTAAGTAAACTCCCTTTCAATGGATTGGCTGCTCAGAACATATTCATCTGATCCCATCATGGGAATAACCACATCACAATTGCTTAAACTGCACAGAATTGTGGTTCAGCCAAGCTGATGCACAGCTCCAACTATCACAACCACCATGTTCTAATTCATCCTCTTCTGTTCCCTTTCTGATGTCCTATGTGTTTCAGCCACATGATGGCTCCTTGTTCTCGCTTTAACAAGCTAAATGGCATCTACCTCAGGACCTGGGCACAGCACATTCTCCCTGCTTGCCTTCCCTTTCTCTTTTTCTCCTCTTGGGAATCCATACTTCTAGATCCAGTTCAGATGTCACCCCTGAGAAATCTTCCGTATCTGGAAGAGCCGGTGGCTTCTTCTGAGGATTTATTGCCTACTTTACACTGTGTTGTCACAATACGTATACCCTGTGTAGTTGTTAATTCTTTGAAGCAGAGATGATAAGACACTTATTACACGAGATTGTGCAGTTCATGTTCATCACTGCCTCCTTAGTACCTGCTCCAATGCCTGGCACATAGTAGGTGACAAAGAAAAGAGAAAGAAACTCAAACTCATTGCCATTGAGTTGGTTCTGACTCATAGTGCACCCCCTCACTGGATTTCCAAAGCAGTAAATCTTTCTTATTTCCCAAACGTTGTTATGCTTTGGTTGCAAATTTACAGAGCAAAATTTGTTTTACATTCACCAGTTTGTGTACATTTGATTTCACGCCCCGATTATCATCCCTGACCATAACAGACTCTCCTCCCCTCTCGTCCCTCTGACTGCTCCCTCCCTGTGCCCTTCTTAACCATGCACTCCTGTCTGTCCAGCTTTCCCTCTATGGGAATGCTGTCCCTCTGGTACCCCATGGCCGATTGCTCCAAGGGGTGTATCTCCCTAGAGCAGGTGGGTGCATTGCCTTGGGGTAGGTGTTCTGCATGTAGGTCTTTCTGCTTTTTGGCTGAGAGCCAGTCCATGGGAGTGAGTCCAATTTTAGGCCTGAAGGATAACCCAGGGCCATAGTTTTGGGGGTTCCACCAGACTCTATCTCACCAGTCATTCTGGTCATTTTTTGCTTTTGGATTTTGTTCTACATTTTTCCTCCCACTCAACCCTTTCTGAGCGGTTGGCATTGGTAGCTGGGACCATCTAGTTCTTCTGGTCTCAGGGTCCATCATGTCCTTGGACTAATTGCTTCCAGATGCCTTTGATTTTCTTCACTCTTCTTTGCTTCAGATGAGAGGGGACCAATAGTTGCATCTTAGATGGCCGCTCGATAGTTTTTAAGACCCCACTTGCTACTCATCAAAGTTTGTTATAGAACAAGATTTTTATGTACTATGTTGTGCCAATTGAGTTTTGTGTCCCCAGGACTATGGTCCTGAATCAGCAGGCCCAGTGATTCTCTCTCAAGGTGTATGGTTGTCTCTGAGAGGTTCTCCAACTCTGTCTTTTATTGCTTCTCTAATGTGTGTGGCTAGTTTTGTAGTGGAAGAGCATACAAAGCAGTCAATCTTTATGGAAGCAGACTGCCTCAGCTTTCTTCTGTGGAGTGTCTGGTGGGTTCAAACCACTGACCTTTTGATTAGCAGCGAGATGCCTTAACCAGTACATCACCAGAGCTCCTTACTAGATGACCAGGTGCTCAAAGGCTATTTGTGGAGAGAGTGAATCTCTCTCTTGCCCAGGAAACAGTAGCAGTAAAAGTGTGTGGCACACAATAGGTGCTCGATACATTTTTGTTGATTTATTTCCCCATCATCTATCCCTGCCCCATCTTTTTGTTACCTTCTGGGTTCAAAATATGTTTAGTGGAAGATAGAAAACTGCTTCTAACCAGGAGTTGGAAACATTCTTTTCAAGGGACAGATACTTTTTTTTTTTTTTTTTGTAAAGTATTTTAAACTCTGTAGGCCATACAGTCTCCTCACAACCACTCATCTCTGCTGTTGTACTAGTAAACAGCCTTAGACAACATGTAAACAAATGAGGGTGGCTGTGTTCCAATAAAACTTTATTTACAAAACAAGGCAGAGAGCCAAATAAGGCAGACCTTAGCCTTTTCAACCTTATTCTAGTAGATCCTCATTATAGTAAGTACTGGAAGATGGTATTTGACTTCTTTCATCACAGTCAGTTACCTAAGCCACCAACTTAAACCGAGTCCTCAGGAAAGGGCTACCGGTGTGGCTTCATGCATAGGTTTACTCTGAGTGCATTTCTGCCAGCTCATTGAAGTTGTTTTGCTAGAGCATTGCAATTGAAAGGGCCCATGCTTTTCAGTGAAGTGTATTTAGTTTGAATTCTGTGTTGGGCTTGTGTGGTCCTGGCAGAGTTCCTGAACCCCTCTAATCCTCGATTTTGTCATCAGTGATACTTAGATCATTATCCTTACCATGCAGGAATTTGGTGGACTGACCCATATGAACAATCTTAGTATGTTTCAGGCACACGTTGCTGGTTGCTTTACCTTCTTGCAGGCTTTTCTTCAAAACGTCAGCCTTTCAACTGAAACATGGAAATGTAAACTGTAAAAGCCAGTGGAGCCCAGGGAGGCCCAGCGTCTTTAGAATTCTAGAAAGAGTCTTTGAAAAGTGAGAGACATTTAAGTCTGAGGAATTCGTCGTCTCTCTCAACATTCTCTCTGAGAGCGAGTGAGAAAAATGTGACATTTCATTTTCACACCTGTAGCGTGACAAGTCTAATGCAAGCCTGGGAATCACAGGAGGCTCTGACGTCAGGGGACGTGGAGAGGACAGTTGCAGGGTAAACGTTCAGCACACCAAGGGCAGAGATGCCACGAGCAGCTGAGAGCAAGGAGGGCAGAAATGATGCTAGAAGGTATCAGGGGCTCAGGGAAATTCTGAGGCCAAAACAGTAAGTACTGAGACTCTTTCTCCATTAGGATGAAGAACTTGGCGCAGATAACTCCACCGGCTATGTATTTATACATGCCCCATCCCCTAGTATATATGTTCCACAGCTCCTTGTGGATGATGTAGGGCAACTAAATGTCACACAGAACTTCTGCTGTCTGGTTCCTCACCTGCCCACACTTCCCCATTCTGTTCCCAGACAGGATCTTTGCAGAATGCTCCGAAATGTCTCTGTTCGGGCCAGGCTGACTTACATGCCCCTCATGTCTGCTATCTTCTATGTTTTTAACCACTGAGCACTGGTGATCTTTTATATCTTATCATCTGGAAGTGAGAGCTACCAGGACCTGGCCCCACCCCAGGCAGACTGTA
Source organism: Orycteropus afer afer (assembly GCF_000298275.1). Taxonomy (NCBI): domain Eukaryota; kingdom Metazoa; phylum Chordata; class Mammalia; order Tubulidentata; family Orycteropodidae; genus Orycteropus; species Orycteropus afer. Next base: position 1,354,392 of record NW_006922025.1, on the reverse strand, counting down.
ATACTGCTACCTGGCCAGCCCCTACTGCAGTGTTAGTGAAACTGCAGAACAGGGATCATATGGAATTAGTATTAGGCATGAATCGATCTCCCTAATAGATAAAAAGCTCCTAGAAGACTAGGTCTGTGTCTTATTAATCTTTTAGGTTCTATTGCCAGGCACTGATAAATGCTGCTGAATTTGAAAATAGGAAATTATTTAAATGTTTGGGGATATTTGTAGCTTGACAAACTGAAAATGCCTTGAAATAATGGTTGTCAAGAAAAGATTTTGTGCTGACCTCAAAGTTGAGTGGCTCATCCTTTTAAACCAGCCCTGCAAACCCCTGATGAATCTCAGAGTACCCTGGTGATGAGGGCAATGTCACCGAGAGACCTGTTGCAAATGGTTTTCTTACAGGGTGCACTGTAATTTTCAAATGTCAGCCCTGCAGGGCTTTACTGTGAGAGTTGCAGCGGAGAGAGCAGCCCCTCAAGACATACCTCAAGATCTGAAGGTTTTGAGATTGAGAACCATCTGTGGCCATATAGGTGGATTAGTAGGAAGTTTGATCTATGTTTTATAGGATTGGAAGGCAGGATTGTTCTGGTTACCTAGGGCCACTCTGACAAGAATATACCTCAAATGAGATGGCTTGAACAAAGAGGATTTTATTCTCTTACAGTTTGGTAGGGTAGAAGTCAAAGTTCAAAGTGCCAGGCTCTAGGGGCTGGGTGAAAGCCCTTCAACCTTGGGGTTCAGCTCTGCCTCCTGCTCCCAGGCCACTGGAGCTAGAGGCTTTTTGCCACTCAGACAGCTGCAGGCTGATGAGACTGACAAACACAAGGTTGACAAGTAAAAAGGCACAGGCCTGATGTTACCAAACCACATGGCAGGCCATTAATTGAAGTCCATTGTAAGTTCCAAGGTCAGCAGAGCATAGCAGGCTGCTGAACAATGACCGGCTACATGCAGGGTCCAAGCATGCCATAAGCTAGAGTCTATCCCCAAGGCTTCTGCTTATATACAAGAAGCAGAGCACATCCCAAAGGCAGCTACTCAGTTGCTTATGGTAGACCCCACCATGGAGATGATTGCCAATCTCACCATGGGGAATAACTACCACCAGCTGCCCAGCCACTCAACCAGGCCCAGCCAAGTTGACATACAAATTTAACTACCCCAAGGATGAATGCATTAAAGGAGGTACTTTGTGTGGTAACCGTATGTTCAATAAACTAAACCAAACCACATCCACTGCCATGGAGTCGATTTTGACTCATAGTGACCCTCATTGGGTTTCCAAGGCTGTAAATCTTTATAGAAGTAGATTGCTTTATCTTTCTCCTACAGAGCAGCTGGTGGGAGACGGCCACAGTGAGAGCCCTTAGGATGGCTTCTCTCTTAGTGATTTAGTGAAAATCTACTGATTTCCTGCTGTGGACCAGGCACTCAATTGGTTCAAGGCCTTCTGAGATAACCATTACCATAATTTCCATTTTACAGTTGGGAAAACTGAGGTTGAAAACATTAAGCACCTGTCCTAAACAGTTAGAGCTGGAGAGCTGTATTAACAAAGATTCAAACCTAGAACTTCTGCTTTCAAGACAGTCTCTTTCCTGTCTATGGCAGTAATGGTCTAAATCATGAATTGAAAGCCAGACTGCCTGGATTTCAATCCCAGCTCTGTGTCCTATGACCTGTGTGACCTTGGAAAGGTTACTCAATCGCTCTGTGCTTCAGTTACCTCACCTGCAAGGTGAGGATGGTAATAGCTCTTATCTCATTGTGAGGACAAAATGATGAAATAGGTCTCAGGTGCCCCAAACAATCCTTGACATACAGTGAGCACTGCACAAATACCTATTATTGCAACACAGGGCCACCTCTTCTGCACCCACGGTACCTACTTGATGTATTAGTTGTGTAGTTTTCTATTAATCTTCTTGATGGACCAGTGGCTGACAGTAGAGTTAGTTTGCATATCACAATGTCTTCTTTACCCATTGCCCCTTTCTCAGGCGGTGCTGGATTTCAAGGGACGCAGAGACCTTTGAAGCATAATGCCCCAGCTCATAGCTCAATATGTGGTAGCTCTATTTATTTATTTATTCGGGAAGATTATGCATCCCAGATATTTCTCTCTTAGTGTTGAGTAAATGGAGTGTTATTTATGCAGGGACCTTGGTGACTAAGCTGCAGTCTCAACCACCATGCTTATGAATAGTTTGTGGACTGGCAGATTGATCCATCAAAAGTTCCAGGAGCAGAAGCACATTTTGCTCTGTTATTCTATGAGGACTGTACTGTCAGTTTGATGTGCTGCTGGATAGTTTGTTAAGGGGCCCTGGCTTGCAGGACATAAAGACTGAGGGTTCTAGAGGATGGATCTAGACAATGAGTGGTGTTGCTGTGTGTCTGCAGAATGAGCAGCTGGTGCCTGCCTCTTGCCCTCCCATATGAGAAGGCAACACATGAATGCAGAATGTTCTCTAGATGAAAGGACACTGATTTCTGTCAAAACACTGGGGCTTCTGAATATGGTTCAGTGGGAGAAGCCCTTTCAACACCAGTCTGATAGTCTCACCTGCCTATTTGCAGCCCTGTACCAAACCAAAAACCAAAAGCTTAACTCACCGCCATTGAGTTAACTCATAGCGACCCCCCACTGGGCTTCCAAGGCTGTAAATCTTTGCAGAAGCAGACTGCCTCTTCTTCCATGGAGCAGCTGGTGGGTTCGAACTACCAACCTTTTGGTTAGCAGCCAAATGCCTTAACCACTAAACCACCAGAGTTCCTGTATAGGCTACCCATTTTGTATAGAATCAACTCCAAGGTACTGACAGCATAGGCGGCCTTTGCAGTCTCTGCAGCTCCTTTTCCAGCTGTGTCCTCAAGGGTACCAAGCCCATCCCACCCTTCCACACACACTTCATGATCTTTCTCCACTAAATATCTTGACTGGTCTTCAGATAGTTGATATTCTCTCACATCTTTTGTCTTTGCATGCTCCCTATTTATCCAGGGATGCTCTTCCTTCTTTTCCCTAAAAGTGAGCTCCTACTTGTCCTTCAAAACCTAGCTCTGATTGTTGTTGTTGTTGTGAGGTGCTGTCGAGTTGTCTCTAACTCATAGTGACCCTGTGCATAGCAGAATGAAACACTGTCCGGTCTTGCACCAGCTCCATGATCCTTGGTATACTTGAACCCATCGCCGCATGCACTGTGTCAGTCCATCTCATTGAAGGTCTTCCCCTCTTTCATCGACCCTCCACCTTACCAAGCATGACGTCCTTCTCTAGGGAATGGTCCCTTCTGATAACATGACCAAAGTAGGTGATAAGAAGTCTGGCCATTCTTGCTTCCAAGGAGCATTCTGGCTGCACCTCCTCCAGGACAGATTTGTTAGGTCTTGTCGGAGTCCATGGCATATTCAACATTCTTCCCCAGCACCACAACTGAAAAGCATCAACTTTTTTTCAGTCCTCCTTATTCATTGTCCAGCTCTCATATGCATATGAGGCGATTGAAAATATCATGGCTTATGTCAGGCACACCTTAGTCCCAAAGGAGAAATCTTTGCTCTTCAGCACTTGAAAGAGATCCTTTGAAGACGATCTGCCCAGTGCTATGTATCGTCTGATGTCCTGACTGCTGCTTCCACTGGCGTCAATTGTAGAACCAAGCAATGTGAAGTCTTTGACAACTTCAGTCTTTTCTGCATTCATCATGATGCTGCTTATAGGTCCAGTTGTAAGGATTTTTGTTTTCTTTATATTGAGATGTAATCCATACTGCAGACTGTATTCTTCAATCTTCATCAGTAAGTGCTTCAAGTCATCCTCAA
>NW_006922025.1:1335844-1350280 GCF_000298275.1 Orycteropus afer afer | reverse complement strand
AAACATCTTTGTGGTATTCTTTTCTATGAACCAAAATCCATCTGACATCAGCAATGATATCTCTTGTTCCACATCCTCTTCTGAGTCCAGCTTGCATTTCTGGAGGTTCTCTGTCAATATACTGCTGCAGCCATTTTTGAATTATCTTTGGTAAGAATCTACTTGCATGCAGTATTAATGATGTTGCTTAATAATTTCCATATTCTGTGGAATCACCTTTCTTTGGAAAGGGTACAAATATGGATCTCTTCCACTCAGTTGGCCAGGTAGCTGTCTTCCAAATCTCTTGGCAAAGCTGAGTGAGTGCCTCCAGCGAGACATCCATTTGTTGAAACATCTCAATGGGTATTCCGTCAATCCCTGGAGCCTCGTTCTTTGCCACTTCCTTCAGTGTAGCTTTGACTTCTTCCATCAGTACCATTTGGTTCTTGATCATATGCCACTTCTGAAATGGATGAACATCTACCAGGTCTTTTTGGTACAGTAACTCTGTATTCCTTCCATCTTCTTTGGATGCTTCCTGTATCAGTCAATATTTTGTGCATAGAATCTTTCAGTACTGCAACTTGAGGCTTAATTTTTTTCCTTAGTTCTTTCAGCTTGAGAAATGCTAAGCATGTTCTTACCTTTTGGTTTTCTAACTCCAGGTCTTTGCACATTTCATTATAGTAATTGGCTTTGTCTGCTCAAGCTGCTCCTTGTAATCTTCTGTTCAGCTCTTTTATCTTGTCATTTCTTCCATTTGCTTTAGCTACTCTGCTCAAGGGCAAGTTTCAGAGTCTCTCTGACATCCATTTTGGTCTTTTCTTCCTCTCTCATCTTTTTAATGTCCTCTTGTTTCTTCATGGATGATGTTCTTAATGTCATCCCACACTTCTTCTGGTTTTCGGTTATTGATGTTCAATGCATCAAATCTATTCTTTAGAAGGTCTCTAAACTCAGGAGGGATATAGTCAAGATCATATTTTGGCTCTTGTGGACTTGTTTTACTTGTCTTCAACTTCAATTTGACCTTGCATATGAGCAGTTGCTGGTCTGTTCTACAATCAGCTCCCAGCCTCATTTTGGCTGAAGATATTGAGCTGTACCATCTCCTCTTGCCGCAGATATAGTCAGTCTGATTCCTGTGTACTCTATCTGGTGAAGTCCACATGTTTGTGCTGTTGAAAAAAGATATTTGGAATAAATAAGTTGTTGGTCTTGCAAAATTCTATCATGCAGTCTCCAGTGTTATTTCTGTCACTAAGGCCAAATTTTCTAACTACCGGTGATTCTTCTTCGTTTCTAACTTTTCCATTCCAGTGAACAGTGACAATTAACACATCTTGATTGCATATCAGTCAACTTCAGTTTGCAGAAGTTGATAAAAATCTTCAATTTCCTCATCTTTGGCTTTGGTGGTTGGTGCATAAATTTGAATAATAATAGTACTAACTGGTCTTCCTTGTAGGCATATGGATATTATTCTATCACTGACAGCATTGTACTATAGGACAGATCCTGAAACATCCTTTGCAATGATGAATGCCACACCATTCCTCTTCAAATTGTCATTCCCGGCATAATAGTTTCTTTTTAGAAGCCTTCTGCAGTGACCCAAAGGGGAATTACTTGACCTTTCTTCTCTCTTCTCCTACCACTCTTTTCTCTGATATGGTAGTAAATCCATTTTTTGTTACATTTCTCCACCAGGCCATGTTCCTTGATGGCAGAGGCCATTTATTCTTGGATTCCTGACACAGTCTTAGTTTAGTTTTTTTTACAGGAATGAGAAATGAATTAAAGGTTCTGGTTGGAAGTCTGGATTCTGCAGAGTCATGCCAACCTGGCGAGTCTCAATCTTGGGTCCTCTGTATCATTCCTATGTGTCTAAATATATTGATGGCTGAGATATGTTCTTGTTGACTAAGTTGTATGTGTATTCGTCTGCTCTACCGATTCAATACATTCTATTTTTACCAACAAAATATAACAAATGAAAACTCCCAAATTTGCATGGCCCCATCACAAGATATATTTTTCATGTGCATTACTCAGCCAATAATTTCTCCTAATTTAAACCCATACCCTGTCCCCTAATTGTGCCATCCCACACGCATTCCTACAGTCTTCCTTCCATGAATAGCTTTAGGTACCTTTGATGCTCCACTGAAGTAGGACTGCTGTGGTTTCTAGTTGTTGTCATTAGCCACCTAGTCATGTAAACCCCATGCACAACAGAATGAAATGCTGCCTGGTCCTTCCCTTCCCTGTCTCCATGATCTGTTGCAGATCAGACTGCTTTACTCACAGGGTTTTCACTGGTTGATGTTTAGAAGATCACCAGTCCTTTCTTCCTAGACTTTCTTAGCCTAGAACCTCCACTGAAACCTGTTCACCATCATAGAAACACTCCAACCTTTAGTGATAGGTGGGTTGTGACTGTGCTTGATGGTTTGGTTGGGAACAGAACCCAGGTCTCCTTCACGAAAGATGAGAATTCCACCACTGAAATGGGGTAGGGAATCTTTATTGACTCAAGTTCAATAGTCTGTACACATAGGCCAATGAAACTTGCCTTTCAATTTACACAACATTAAAATTAACACATTTTGTACCCACCTAATCTTCTTGGTTTTTCTCACCTTCTGATTTTCACCCAAACTACTAATATCCTTTATACCTCTATAACTTTGCCTGGATTCATACCATCACTCATTTATTGAGAAAATATTTGTTATGTGTTTTATATGTGTCAGTCACAGCTCTAGACATTGGAAGGATCACAGAAAGCACACAAGTATAAGCCCTTATGGAGCTTACACATAGAATACCTGGGTAAATTAAAGACTATGATAGAAGATGAAAGTGCTGTGGAGAAAAATGAAGGTGAGGGGGTGTGGCTTGTAGATATCCAGGGAAAAAGCATTCTAGGAAGTGAACACAGGAAATGGAAAGATTCTGGGAAGAGTGCCTCATGAGATTGAGGAACATCCAGGGGGCAGGTCACGTAGAAGTGGAAATCATTGTAAGGTCTTGGATGTTATTCCAAGTGAGGTGGGAAGACATTGGAGGGTTTTATACAGAGGAACATAACCTATTTCATAGAATAACAGCTTTTCTCTGGCTGGTATGTTGAGATGAGACCAAAGAGGCCAAGGATGGAAGTTGAGAGATCAGGTTGGAGGCTTTTACAAAAATCCACATGAGAGATTATGGGAGATTGTATTTCGAAGCTCTTGAACTTGTCACTCTCTCTACAGGATTCTCCTCCTTTTGTAATGCCTTCTTTCCCATGGGTAGTTGGGCATGTTTCTTTCTCATGCTTTTATCACAGTTTGTGTCAACTCTTATCATAGCAGTTATCCTATAATACACTTGCTCCTGACAAAAAAGTTGGAGGTGTCATTCTTCCAAAGATACCTCAGAAGAAAGGCCTGATGATCTGCTTCTGAAAAATCAGACATTGAAAATCCTATGGAGCACAGTTCTACTTGACAGACATGAAGTTGCTGTGAGTTGGACTAGAATTGATGGCACTGGTAATGTTGTTGTTGTTATGTGCTGTCGAGTTGGACCCGACTCATAGCGAACCCTCTTTGGGTTGCTGAGGCAGTATCACTATGGAAGTAGATTGCCCAACCTTCCTTCCGAGTAGTGACTGGTGGGTTTGAACCGCCAGCCTTCTGGTTAGCAGTCAAGTGCCCTAGGCACTGTGCTACCAGAGCTCCTAGCATTGGTAATGGTAACCAATAATTATTTCTGTATTGTACTTGTCTTAACTTGGCCATCCTGAGGCCATATTCATTTGTAAATTCCTAAGGACTTATACCATGTCTGGCACATAGTAGGCAAGATTGCAAAACAGACACACGTTGAAAAGATAATACCTAATTGAAACAAAAATGCCTATTTTTGCCTTTAAAGAAAAGAGCCAGTAAACCCATTTGTTCTGATTTTGTCACCCTTTTCAGCCATGCTGGGTAGGTACATGCACCTTCCTAGAAGGTCCCTACCTACTGCCATCGAGTGGATTCAGGCTCATAGTGACCCCCACTGGGTTTCCAAGGTGCTAAATCTTTACAGAAGTAGATTGCCTGGTCTTCCTTTTGTGGGAGCGGCTGGTGGGTTTTAACTGCCAGTCTGGTTAGCAGTCAAATGCCTTAGGCACTATGCCACCAAAGCTCCTTCCTTTGAGGGGAGGTGTGTATAAAGGATTTAGAAAGGTGCAGAACTTGATGATGACAGTGGGATACGTACTTGGATTATGTTTCAACAATTCATCCTTACATAGCTGTTTTGGTTATCTCATGTTGTTCTGACAGGAGTATACCAAAGATGGAATGGCTCAAACAAACAGGAGTTTAGTCTTTTACAGTTTGGAGGCTTTAAGTCCTAGTTCTCAAAGTGCCAGGCTCTAGGGGCTAGGTGAAAGCCCCTTAGCCTTGGGCTTCAGCTTTGCCTCCTGCTCCTGGCTCACTGGAGCTAGAGGCATTTCTTTACTCAGACAGCTGCTGGCTGCTGAGGCTGAGAAACCCAAGGTTGACAAGTAAAAAGGCACAGTCCTGATATTACCAAACCACGTGGCAGGCCATTAATTGAAGTCCATTGTAAGTCCCAAGGTCAGCAGAGCACAGCAGGCTGCTGAACAATGACATGGCTACATGCAGGGTCCAAGCATGCCATAAGCTAGAGTCTATCCCCAAGGCTTCTCCTTATATACAGGAAGCAGACCACATCCCAAAGGTAGCTACTCAGCTGCTTGTGGTAGACCCCACCATGGAGCTGATTGCCAGTCTCATCATGGGGAATAACTACCACCAGCTGCCCAGCCACTCAACCAGGCCCAGCCAAGTTGACACACAACCTTAACTGCCACCACAGCCTTGTGAAGTATATATCATCTGCATTGTACAGATGAGATCACCGAGGTTCCAAGAACTAAATCACATGGCCAGTAAATGGCAGAACAAGGGATTTGAAGGCTAAATGATTTTCCAAAGATAAACTATTCCACTGAACCATCAGGAAACAATACATCATCCCTGATTTTCCTAATAGAATAAAACCTAACAAAGAATATGTGCCATTTATTCCCGGGTCTTATTAAATTATCTATCAAGGAATGGCTGAGTGTCCTGAATAATTTCACACCTATACAAAATAATGATATTTTTCTCACTGTCTACATTTTTTTCTCTAACAGTTTCATCTCCCTCTCTCTCTGTATATATATATATACGCACACACACATATATACATATACATACGTACACACATACATATAAATAATATTGTATATGTAATATTATCTAATCACTCCAGAGTGTCTTAGAAAGACTTAATCCAGACATTTTCCCCTAAGATTCTTATTCAGCAAGCCTGTGCCAATGCTTGGGAATCTTTTTTTTTTTTTTTTCTTTCCAGATTCCTGCATATAAACAGGCACTTTCATATTCTGTTGGTGGGAATGTATACTGGTACAACCTCTTCAGTGAACAATTGGGTGATAACTACATTTTTATTCTAAAATGTAATTTCACATGTGTGCAAAGACAAATGTAAATGTGTTAGGATGCTCATTGCAGTGTTGTGCATAGTATGTTGCTGTTTTCACAGAAGGAGAAACACAGACACACACTATGTAAGCTAGGATAGTCCTAGAGGATTGGTAAGGTATTGGAAATAATGTCTGATTCTTAGGCTAGGCAAGTATACTGGGGGCAAAAGTGGGGGGGAGATTTATTCTTCACTGTATTCTTTCATGCTATTTGATTTTTTAAAAACATTTCTCAGTGTGTATCTTTCATGCTTGCATGCACACATACACACACATTTTATATATTTATATATGGGAGCTCTGGTGGCGTAGAACCTAAGGCATTTGACTGTATGTTTATATATATATGTATACATATCCTAAGTGTATATGACATCTGTTATACTGCATTTCAGATCTTTGTGGCCTCACCTATCTCTGGGCACTTTGGTCAGTTGGTCTGGGACAGCTACTGCTAAGGCAATCAGCACTCCATGCGCCAGCTGGCTCCCTGAGGTTGAAGCGATATAATGTGTTGCTTCATGTCTTCCCTTTGAGTCTCTTACTTTCTACCCTGGCTTTTCTTGCTTATGTGCTAGACATCCATGTATTTGTAACTTGAAAATATAGGAGAGCTAATGCCTATGGGTTGAACCATTGACTAATGGAAGTCGGGCTGGTTGATAAATTCTTTCTTTTTTTTGTTGCCAGGTAAACTATTTCTACCTCATTTTAGTTGCTGTCCTTCATGGCATCAAAACACAGTTTTTTCTTGTATTTACTCCCTAATAAGTAGTAACAATAAGTTTTTGCTTCCAGACTCTGACTTTTTGGGGAACCAGTCTAAGAAACCAAGTGTTTCTTTTATCAAACAAATAGAAAAGTGATTGACTCAGTGATCTGAGTATCATGTAACTATGTTGCTTCCCTTATAGTGTCTTTAATTTTCTTCTTCTCAGTTATGGAGCTGGAGAATTAAAGGACTGGATGAAATGATCTTGGACTCTTCCTCTCATCAGCTGTGATATACTTCTGATTAGATAAATAAACAGAAAAACAAACAACGAATATGCTTAATGAAACAGTAGTTTTTGTCTCCAGGGTTAAGCTTACGATGCTGTAGGATGCAGTGATGATGATGATGGAGAGTATGATGATGATGATGGCAGTGATGATGAGGATGGTGATGGTAGTGATGGTGATGCTGGTGATAATAATGGTAATAGTGATGGTTGTAGAGATGATGATGATGATCATGAAGATAATGATGTCGATCGTGGTCAAAGTAACTATGTCTTTTGCAGGTTACCAAGTGGTTTCATGTGTATTTATCTCTACTAATCCTCAGAACAACTCTGGGAGATAAATCTTATTCTCTTCTTTATAGATGAGAGAAAATTCAAATTCAGATAGGTAAATTGACTTTCCTGAAATCGCACAGGGAAGATCTGGGATTTAAGTCCAGTCTTCTGAATCCAAACACTGAACATATGCTTTTCAACTCCCTTTGTCATGTGGCTGGTCAAACAAAGCAGAACAAAGCAGAAAACCCTCACTGCTGTCAAGTTGATTCCCACTCAGAGCGACCCCCACTGGGTTCCCAAGGCAGTAAATCATTACAGAAGTAGATCACCCCATCTTCTTTCCATGGAGCAGCTGGTGGATTTGAACCACCAATCTTCTGGTTAGCAGTCAAAAGCCTTAGGCACTGCACCACCAGAGCTCCTTCATATGGCTGGTTGTTGTTGTTGTTGTTTGCCGTCGAGTTCGCCCCGACTCATAGCGACCCCTCCTTGGGTTTCCAAGGCAGTATCACTACGGAAGTAGGATTGCCCAACCTTCCTTCCGAGGAGTGGCTGGTGGGTTTGAACCGCCAGCCTTCTGGTGAGCAGTCAAGTGCCTTAGCCACTATGCTACCAGAGCTCCTTCATATGGCTGGTAGGAATGGAAAATCTGATAGTTCTGGTGATAGCTTGCCATTTCTCACTAAGTGTTACCCAGAGGAGAAGAGTTGGGGCACAATGACAGCTTCACATTGGCTACATGCTCCAGATAGGTCTGGCTTAGATGATGATTTAAAGAAAAGAGGTGCTTTCCTGGAAGCAGGAATTTTCCAGGAGCTTCCGGAGTCTGAGGGGTCTCCCTGCCTTGTGCCCAAGGCAGGGATACTCTGTGTATAGAAGGTTTTGTGAATTCTAAAGTTGCAAGTGAAGTCATTGAATGGAAAGCCTGCGAACTGAGTGGACTTACTGAGGACTGAATAGTATCTAAGTTATTAATATATGTTAGCTACTGTTATTATCCTCTCCAGAATTCTCTATGACATATAAATTAAAATTATTTTCATTGTAAATGACAGAAAACCCAACGTGGATTGGTTAGGAAGAAAAATGAGAGAGAGGTAATTTATTGATCTCGTGTAACTGAAAAATGGTGAGGTAATGTTTGTTTCAAGTATGGCAGGATCTAGGACTCCCTGGGTGATGCAAATGGTTAAGTGCTGGACCCCTTACTAACTGAAAGGCTAGCGGTTCAAACTCACCCACAGACACCTTGGAAATAAGGCTTGGTGATCTGCCTCTGAAAGGTCGCAGCCTCGAAAATTCCATGCTGTCGTCGTCGTTGTGTGTCGTCGAGTCAGCCCTGACTCACAGTGACCCCTCCTTGGGTTTCTGAGGCTGTATCACTATGGAAGTAGGTTGCTCACCTTCCTTATGAGGAGTGGCTGGTGGGTTTGAATTGCCAGCCTTCTGGTTAGCAGTCAAGTGCCTTAGGCACTATGCTACTGGGCACACAGGGTCACCATGAGTCAGAATTGACTTGACAGCAACTAACAACAATATGGCTGGATTCAGGGATCAGACAAAATTGCGTTCCCTCCATTAGTCAGCTCTGTTTTTCTTTCTTTCTTTCTTTCTTTTTTTTTTTTTTGATTCAACAAACATTTATTGCTTGGCTGTTGTATGTTGAAAAGATTTAAAAGGCAAACTGAATAAAGTATTATCAACAAATATAATAAAGAGTTTGTAGGTTAATAAGTTTCTTTTTTTCCCTATGAATGGCAGTGTTTATTTCATGAGATAATCTGTTATTTACATAAAAGATGACTTCATGGCATAATTTTGCTTAAAGGTTTAGAATATCCCAGGGTGATTGTCTTGGGGTGTCCTTCAGTCTCAACTGGTCTAATGAGACTGGACGTTTTAAGAATTTGAATTCTGTTGCACATTTTGTTCCCATTTTGTCAGGAGCCGTCTTTTGTATCCTTGATCAGAATGGTCAGTAGTGCTAGCTGGACACCATCGGGTTCTTCTGGTCTTAGGACAGGTGAGTATCAGGGTTCATGTAGACTATTACTCCTGTGGACTAGTTTCTTCTCGGAGCTTTGGTGTGATTCATTCTCTTTTCCTCCAGATATGTAGAACCAATAGTTGTGTCTTAGGTGGTCACTCTGAGTATTGTTTCTCTTTTGGTGGTAAAGTGTCTTCAGCAGCTACATCCTCACGTCCTTTTAGGCTCAAGTATAATAGAGAAGAGAAAGTCTTCTTTTGTAGCTCAAATAAGAGCTAAGATTGAACATTGCCTGTGATTGACCAGATGCGGCCACAGAAAGGAAGCACACTGGTTGGCCCAGACTAGAATTACATGTTCACTTCTGGAGCTGTGGGTGGGATTAGATCTACCCAAACCACTGAATATGGGAGTGGGTTGTTATACCAAAATCAGAATGTCACAGGAAGTAAAGTCAATGGATACTGTAAGGAAACAAACAAAATCAACAAAACAGTAAACAAGTCCATCATTGTAGCTATTATTATATCTAATTACAAATGAGTTTTTAGGCCCAGAGAGGTTAAGTTGCTTGGCTACAGCTGTACAAGAATTTGATGATTGAACAGGATCCATACTTAAGTCTGCCTATTTCCACCAGAGCCTGTATTCTTTGCTCTGTAACAGTGATCTCATTCATTTATTCATTCTTTCAATTCATCAGCCAACCACCAACCATTAAACTAACATTAGCTATTTCTGGTGGGAACTCTGGTGGTGTAGTGCCTAAGGCATTTGACTGCAAACCAGAAGACTGGTGGTTCATATCCACCAGCCACTCCTCGGAAGGAAGACTAGGCAATCTACTTCCTTAGAGATACTGCCTCAGAAACCCAAGGAGAGTCACTATGAGTCGGAACTGACTCAACAGTGGTGAGTTTGGTTTGTAGAGTATTATTGATAGGCATGGACTGTGCTGGACTTCAGGGAATCTAAGCCATCAGACTTTAAAAATATCCTTTGTAAGAGAAACTATATCCTTCGCTGCAGACCACTTTTCAGATATTCTGAACAAAATTCACTTTTCTTGAGCTTCTCAGAGCAGGTACATTCAAATCTTGATTGGTCTACAGAGATGAATACAAATTCTTTTTCCACCAAGCTAACTTGCTTTCAATTCACAACATGAAGTCAGGCAGAGAAACAGGAGGGTAAAAACAATAATAACATCAACAACACCCACTCCTGTTTACAAGAGGGAAGCATTCCTGATGGGTCAGAGGAAGATGTATGGCACCTGTGTGCCAGAGCTGGCTTGGCATCTTGGCAAGCAGCAGATTTATGGCTCCTCTGTCGCCAAAGGAGGAGTCGGTTTCAACTGATTTCATTCTGAGGTCCCTGGGTTGGTTATTTCTCCATTGCTTCTTAATGTGAGTGATGAGAGTGTCCTAGGAGGCAAGCAAGCGAATGAGTGTGAACAGTTGTTTCATGGATTTATTGTTTATTCTCTATTTGATTCACTTTCCTGGCTGCCCTGTGAATGAGTTCCTCTGTGAGAGCAATTCCTCGACTTGCTGCTCCTAGAACATGCCATGTTCCATCCTGCCTCTGTCTTGCCTGACATACCCTCTTTATTTTAGGCCCATCCAAATCCTGCCACTCCCATATGGCCAAGCTATCATAATGTGAATAAGTAACATACTGTAGTTCCTATGATAATAGTCACAGGAGTTCATGGGTGGTGCAAATGGTTAATGCATTTGGCTGCCAACCAAAAGGTTGGACGATCCCAGAGGATCCTTGGATCCACCCAGAGGCACCTTGGAAGAAAGACCTGGTGATCTACTGCCAAAAAACAAGTCATTGAAAACTCCATGGAGCACAGGTCTACCCCGATACTCATGGGTTTCCATGAGTTGTAATTGACTTGACAGCAGCTGTGTTTTGTAATAATTCTAATGGTCCGCTTTAACATTTGTATAGCACTTAACACTTTATGCTTTCAGAAAGGCAGTAAGTTACTGCCTGGGTTCAAACCTCTATTTAACCCTCATGAGCTGTGTAAGCTTGGCAAGATGTTCTCTTTACCTCAGTTTCATTATCAGGCAAGTGTTGGTGATGACAGGGAGCTCTTGTGAAGAGTAATTTGAGTTGATTCCTGTAAAGCACAGGGTAAGCCCTGAAGAAATGATTATTATTTTTTATTTTATTATTTTAACCATCCCTAGAGAAGTAGGAATAACAAATAATTGACATCGTGAAACCCCAGCTCTGCCAGTAACTAGCATGGCCTTGGGCAAGTTATCGGTTTTTCTGTCATCTATAAAATGGGGATAATAAGAATGCCCACCTCATAAGGTGGTTGTGAAGATTAGATAGGATGCTGCATGAGTGTTAAGCGTAGCACCTGGCACACAGTGTATGCCCAGTGGACATGGTCATTGTTGACTATAAATGTGCACCTTAGGAGTTCCTGAGTGGTGGAAGTGGTTATGGTGCTATGCTGCTAATAGCAAGGTCGGAGGTTTAAGTCTACCCAGAACTGCTGTGGAAGAATGGCCTGGTGATTGACTCCCAAAAATCGGGTACTGCCAGCGTTATGGAGCACAGGCCCACTGTGCCATGCATGGGGTCTCCGTGAGCTGGGATCAGCTTGAAGCCACTGGTTTATGAACATTAAAACTTTGTTCCATGAGCACGTGTGAGGTAATCCCAAAAGGAACTATTTTTTGTCGTCTATTGTCCCTCTAGAATTTTTTCAGTGGGGCTGGTTCTGTTGCTGCCTGTGGATGAGAACTTTCTGGTACCTATTCAGTAATAGAAATTCCTACAGCATCTGTAAGTCACAATACTCAATTGCACATTGGTAATTGCAATATCCAGTCTAATGCAATGCTCAAAAGCTTGACCTATGTTTAATGTTAAGGCTTCTCCACCATTTCCCATCTGGGGCTTGCTGCTCATGGGGTAGCTGGTTGCCAGGAAAATGGGGTGACTAACTTTCTTTTATCTTCTCCCTCATCTTACTAACCAGTTTCTGTCTCTCCAGTGTTGGAGCGGGACCATGGAGGAGAGCAGAGCATGAAAGTGTTTACTTGACTGGAGCTGTCAGGAGCTGGAAGCAGTGCCCTTGAGTTGTCAGATATTTAAAGCAGGCTTTCCTTTATGCTGATTTTGAGGTTTCTTTGGAGATTCCCACATACACCCACACTCCAGTTGTCAGAGATCTCTCACCTGCAGTTCTCTCCATGACAGTAATTGCATCCGTGTTTCTGCCTTGCCAGTTGTGACTTCTTCCTCAGGCTTGAGGAATGAGGATTTCACTTCCACCCTCTTTCTGTTGAGGTTGTTTTCCTTCCAAGCCCCCCTCTTGGGTAGAAACTTCGCTCTCTCACACTTAGCACACATTTGACCCATGGGAGCAAGAGCTTCCCCAAAGACTCACTGACTCTTTACCTGCCCTTAGTGATGGGTGTTATCATTCTGTGCATTTCACAGGTGCAGGAACTGAAGCACTGAATGTATATGTATATGTAACTTCTGCAAGATCACACACTCAATGAGTGATGAAGTGGGGATCTTAGCCCAGGCCATCCTTTGCCAGAGCTCATGGTTTTAACTACCCAAGTCATGTTGCTCAACTGAAAGCTTAGTACTATTGTTTTCTTTTCCTACCTTAGAAAATATATTCAAAGATCTGTACAATTTTCTTTCTTTTCCTTTGGGTGGTTGGACAGAGTTACCATGAGTCAGGATCTATTTGACCGCAACTTGTTACTGTTTATGGGGCTGAAAACTCTGCATTCATCTTCATTTAGTGTTTCCTCCCTTTATGCTTCTCCCTCCAAAAAAATCTGACAATACAGAAAAATGAAAGCAACATCAACCACCAAACAGAAATGCCCATGACTATTGTTGAAGCTTATTTGCTCAGCTTCGTGGAACTCAACTCTGCAGACTCAGTGGTGTGGCCTCTCCTTCCCAAGAGCAATCTTCTTGCCTCTTGCCTTTTCTGTGGGTTTCACATCACTTCTGTCTAGCTCACACTCAGATTTCCTCCATTGTTGAATCTTGACAGTATAGTTTAGAATTCAGTTTATAAGAAAAATATATTACACTTGATCAGGTGATAGTCTATACCCTCTGCATGTGTTTATTGATTTTCCTGGTGTCTCTGGGTTCTTTAAAGCAAATCTGATGAAAGAAGTGCCTTGGTTCCCCATGGTTAAGCACTAGGCTACTAACCTAAAGGTTGGTGATTTGAACTCAGCCTCTCCTTGGGGAGGAAGACCTTGTAGAAGTGAGGTTCTCACATATATGACTTTGAGTTTATAATTCTGCCAGAAATAATTGGTTGAGCCATAGCCTGACTTGTGATTGGTTTATTTTGCATACTTTACAAGCATTGGACAATTTACTATGCAAATAAGGTGGTAATACCTTTATGGGGATTGGTTAATTACTATGCAGATTAGGTGACTGCAGCCTACCATGGGGATTGGTCAGTTTGTGGTGGGGGGAGTAGGCTTATAAAAGGATGAATGTCACAGAAGTTAAGGGAGACCTCACTCTAATCTAGAAGTAGAATGTGGAGCAGAGTGTGTCCTTTGGACCTGGCATCTCTGTGCAGAGAGAGAGAGGGAGAGGGAGGGCTGTAACACTGAAGTTGGCAAGATACAGCACAGACAGCAGAGCAGTTTAAGTGGTGGAGCCAGGAGACTGGTGTGAGGTGGCTGCAGTGCCCCCACTGAGCAAGAGAGAACTGAACACCTTCAGGCAGGAGGTTTGCTGGTGGAGTAGGGTGACTGTGGATATTTGTGTATGGAGCCCAAAAAGTTGTAACTCTGGCAGAGGTCCAGAGAAGGCCCTGCAGTGGGAACAGCTGAGAGAAGGCCTCTCTGTGAGCATGGCTGAGAAGAAGCTGAGAGCGGTCTTGGTTGGTAGCTGTTATGATTGAAGAACTGTATCATGCCTCCTGAGTTGTATCCAGATATTTCCAAGTTGATTCTCATCCAAAATTGTAACCTGTTATTTCCCAAATAAACCTCATGATCACGAGTAAGGTTTGTGAGTTCTGTGTAGGAATTGCAATGAATTATTGAACCCAACAGAGAAGTAGAGAGTGCAATGTATAGGACAAATGGTGTCAGAATTGGTAAAATCATTGGAAAGTGGAGGTATATCTGACTTCTGAGGTGGTATATCTTTATGGAATTAGATTGAGCAGTCTTCCTTCTGTGAAGTGGCTGGTGAGTTTGAACCATCAGCCTTCTGCTTAGCAGTCAAATGCCTTAGGCACTATGCCACCAGAGCTCCTTTGAGCTTTGTGCTGATGGTGATTCTCATTACTCCTGAATTTAGAGATGTTTTGACACCACTAGCTTACAACCTAAGGAGCTCTGGTAGCGTAGTGCCTAAGGCATTTGACTGCTAACCAGAAGGCTGGTGTTCAAACCCACCAGCCATTCCTCGGAATGAAGGTTGGACAATCTACTACTGTAGTGATATTGCCTTGGAAACCCAAGGAGGGGTCTCTATGAGTTGGGGCCAACTCGACAGCGCATAACAGCAACAACAACAACAACAACAACAGCTTACAACCTAGAGATCTGCTTCCATAAAGAATCAAAAAGAAAAAAAAAAAAAAA
>NW_006922025.1:1319993-1328018 GCF_000298275.1 Orycteropus afer afer | reverse complement strand
TGTGTCTGTGTTAATTGGTTTCCCTTTTCTTTGTTGAAGAGGGTCTGTGCAATCCTTCTGCCTAGTCCGCCATCTTGCCCCGCCTCCCCATTGTTCTTTAATAAAAATATTGGACAATCTAATGCAAAGAATTCAAATGCCAGCTTGTTTTGTGTTAATTTTTCTGACCTCATTTTAAATTAATGAGAGTTTATTAAGTTAAAGATCCAAACTCAAGGTTAAAATTGATTTATATATTTTTGTAAACATGAGCATATGAAATCAAACTACCAGACTTATTGACTTAAATTAAAAATGCTTTTCATAGATTTTAGTTCTCTTGTGGTAATAGCTTGTCAGTTTCAATGGTATTGGTCTCTTGTCAAATGCCTTCACTGTAATCAGCATTTTCTTTCCCTGTTTAACACAAAGAGCACCTAATCCACCCTTCATGTTGCTGCTTTCTTTGAAAAAGAGAAGAGGTTTGGAGCTAATAAGCCAATCCACATTGCTCCAATTTCTCATATCAGAGGAATCCTGTTCTTTTTTTTCTTCTTCTTCATATTTTATAGATTGCAAATATATTTGAAGATGTCATTGTTGGAGAAAGGATTCTCTTCAATTTTCCACTATATTTCTTTTCACCAATCTAATTATCACTTTAAGTCACTGCTGCTTTTATTTATAGATTGTGACTCCTTCTCCAAAGCTTCTAATAATTCCCAGAATGGTTCATTTTTTAAAATCCACTGTTGATTGCCCATATTTCCAGTTTTTTTAAATCAAACCACAGGATTTGGCTTCTCTGCCCTCTATTTTAACCTCAGCTCTATGTCAGTTGTCATTGAAAATCACATTTCTGCTTTCTACCAGTGCTTTGGTAATCAAGAGAATTCTAGTTTCCTTCTGCCTGTGGGGGTAATGACAGTTTCCTGCTTTCTAGGCACTTGAGTCATTTTGAAGCTCTAATTAGCATAGTGCCTAAGGCACTTGACTGCTAACCAGAAGGCTGGTGGTTCAAACCCACCAGCCACTCCTTGGAAGAAAGATGGGGCAATCTACTTCCATAGCGATACTGACTCGGAAACCCAAGGAGGGGTCGCTATGAGTTGGGTCTGACTTGACGGCATATAACAACAACAAACAACAGCTACTCTGGGGGAGAAATCCACTGTGTTGGAGAGACTATTGAAAAATACAATTCAGAATTTTTGATAATTCAGAATCTGAGGCTAGTGAGATATGTTTTTTACACTCAGAAGATATTTATGAACATTTTTGATACAGATTTTAGAGTAGAGGTTTTGAACTATTTGGATGATCAAATTCGTCAGACACTTTTCAGGTAAATTACCTTATAAGTAATTTACATATTTCTTATCTGTCTTTTAAGACACATCTATCATTTGTTCATTTAATGTATATTTATTGAATGCTTATGCTGATGTTGGAGCTCTCGTAGTCACTCTTGGGAAGGAAGGTTGGGCAATCTACTTCTGTAGTGATACTGCCTCAGAAACCCAAGAGGGGTCGCTATGAGTTCAGATCCGACTCCATGGCAGTGAGTTTGGTTTTGGTTTTATGATAATCTAGGCATAGTTCTAGCTAGGCACTGGGGGCTATAGTGAAAAATAGAGAGACATGAAGCTTATAGTTGAATGATTGGCTGGAGTGATCTGTACATGTTTAACTATTTAGCATTTATTTATTACACATATAAATACATTTGCATTTTTACAGAAATACAATTCTCTACCTTTATAGCCCAAACCTCCTTACCTGTCTTTCCATTCCTGATCTCCACTATAGCCTTTTTCCATTAGCTCAATAGTGTATTTGTGATACATCCTTTTTTCTCTATAGATATGTTCTCCATAGTGCTGTTACACAATTTTTAAACATAAAATATAGTGTATTGTATGACTTGGTGAGAAATTTGGTTTTGTATGAACCTACACTCTTAGAGATCAATCCGTATTGTTATATACAAGTCTTCAACAAATGCTGCTTGAATCCTTACTATGTGGCAGGAACTCTGAGCTAGGTATTTTTTACCCATTTGCCTCAACTAAAAACAACCCTAGGAGGGAAGAGGTATTGGCACCATCTTCATTATATTTATGGGAAAACTAAGGATCAGATAGTTCAAGGATTTTGTTCTGAGTCATACAGCTCTGATAGCATAGTGCCTAAGGCACTTGACTGCTAACCTGAAGGTTGGTGGTTCAAACCCACCAGCCACTCCTCAGAAGGAAGGTTGGGCAATCTACTTCCGTAGTGATACCGCCTCGGAAACCCAAGGAGAGGTCGTTATGAGTCAGGGCCGACTCGACGGCACATAACAACAACAACAGTAACAACAGCTGGTAAATAGAGTCAAGATTCAAACTCAGGTGATCTCAAAGCATATGTTACTACCATTTAACCATAAGGTCTATGGCTGTTCTTTAACTCAGAAATTTCTGTGATTCCGAAAGAGTTTTTTCCTAATTAGTGCAAAGAAATGACCCATTTATCCTGTACTCACACATAAATGTAAAATTGCAATTTTGATAAGTATTTCAGAGAAGAGATTTATTATTTCATGAGAGCGATTTGACCTGGTCTGAATTTTCCTGGTCTCAGTTTCCCTGAGGGAAAGATAATGATATGAAATATGATGTGAAGGGTTAATCTCAGTTACCTAGGTAAACAGGAAAGGAAAAGAATTCTGAGTAGAAGGAACAGCAGGTGCAAAAGTTGTGTGATAAGAAGGAGCATAGAGCTATCCAGAACCTAAAAGTCCAATGTGGCTGAAGCCCAGAAAGGAAGCAGGGAAGTCAGAGAGACAAGTAGTGGGAGATAAGGTCCAGGGCAGCCAGGGCACAAGGCCTGATATGCCATGTTATTAATGCTAGTCTTTAAGAGTATTGGGAAGCCATCAAATTATTGAGCAGAGGGGTGGTGTTTATATTTTTCAAAAATCACTTAGCCATACTGAGAAAAATTGTTCATCAACCAGTGTAGAAGGTTGGAGGCTATTACAGTATTTGAGAAATGATGATGACGTGGACAAGGTTGATGGTTGTGGAGATGGAGAGAAGTGAATCAGTACAATGACTATTTAAGAGGTAGAATCACTTCTTAGGGTTGAATTAAGTTTGGAGGGTGATGGAAGGAGAATATGAATCAGTAATGCATCTGATTTCTTGGTTGAGCAGCTAAATGAGGGCATTTGACAGTTTTGACATTACTGAGCTGGGAGAGATTAGAAAATGACCAAATTTGGGGCAAAGATGAGCAATTTGTTAATTACTGTGCTGGGCAGAAAGATGGAGTAGTTGGTTTGTGAAGGCCTTCCAACTTTATAGACATTGAATAGTTGAATGGATAAGAACATAATGCCAGGCATCAGACATGATTGAAGTCTATAGTCTGAAACTTAAGGCAGTTTGCAATCACTCCCCTGTGTTTCAGTCTCCTGTTCTGTGAAAAGTATACCTGTCTGATAGGACTAAGCGAATGAAGTAATAAATGTGCATGCAGCACTTAGTCCAGTGTCGTGCAGATAAAGCCACTTGCCATTGAGTCGGTCCTAACTCGTGGTGACTCCATGTGTGTCAGAGTAGAACTGTGTTCCCTAATGTTTTCAGTGGTTGATTTTTTTCTAATGTAGATCACCAGGCCTTCTTTCTGTCCACTGGGTGGGCTCGAACCTCCAACCTTGGATTAGCAGCCTAGCTCGTTAACTGTTTGCAGGTAGTAAGTACTCAGACAAGTTAGCTAGACCATTATCATTATCAGCATTACTATTCTAAGATGATTGTATCTAAAATACTAAAGAGCCTCTGAGCAACAGAGTAGAGAACTCTATTTTTGTCCCTGGGTGCCAGTTGAACCTTTTTCTTGATTGACAATGGACTTCTCTGAACAATGTGATCTTGTGAAAAACAAAATAAACTCACTGCCATCAAGGCAATTCTGACTCATAGCGAACCCATAGGACAGAGTAGAACTGCCCTCGAGGGTTTCCAGTGCTGTCAATCTTTGTGGAAGCAGCTGCCCCATCTTTTTCCTGTGGAGTGACTGGTGGGTTTGAACTGCCAATCTTTTGGTTAGTAGCCCAGTGCTTTAACCACACCACCACCAGAGCTCATCTCTTCCATGTAAAACAAAAAACAAACAAAAAAGCAAACTCACTGACGTGGAGTTGATCCCAACTCATAGTGACCCCTGTTTGGGTTCCCCAGGCAGTATCTCTATGGAAGTAGATTGCCCAGTCTTCCTTCCATGGAGTGGCTGCTGGTTCCCACAAGCCGTCTGGTTAGCAGTCAGATGATGTCTTAGGCACTATACCACCAGATCAGGGAAACAATATCTTTGAAATTCATGTTGTTCAAGAGTCACAACACATAATTATAAAGGTCACCACTGTCACTTTTTGAATTAATTCTTTTCCTTTATTTAATATTTCAGATCAATTTTTATTATATTGAATTATCAAAAAACAATAAAAGAAATCAAACAAAAAAGCAAACCACCCTGTAATTTCAGAGAATGGTGTCTGCCTCAGAGTGACAGCATAATATATAATATCAGAGTGACAGCAGTGTGGCTGTTTGAGTTGGATGCATAGTTCTTAATAGCAGGAGTGGGGGAAAACAAAAACAAAAACAAAAACGTTTATAAACATCAGATTCTCATGGGGAGATCCCAGTCTCTGACATATATCAAGAACTTGCCAAATTATTCTCCTTTCCATAGTTGCTAAATTAAAAGCAATTCAAACATAGGTGGTTGAGGTTGAAACTTCGAGGCTGTTATAAATGCCACATAACATGTAAGTGTACCTATTGGAAAAAGGTAATTTTCCTTTTGGAGATTGCGTAGGTAAAGCCATCTGATTTCTCAAAAAGTATAATATAATTTCACTAAATAAATGAATGCCAAAGCTTCTATGCCTTATCTCTATTAGGAAGAAGTGTATTTTATAAGAAGAAAAATACTGGGTGTTTGGAGAATGGGTGATGGGAACAGTGTAAGTATTGCCCATGACTTAGATGGAAAAATAAAAGATGATATATAAGAGTCAGAGATTGAGAAGTGGCCGTGTTTGGATTGTTGTTCCCCTTGCAGGTGTGTTTGGCCTGTATGTTGTCGTTCTGTGCTGTTGAGCTGGCTCCGATTCATAGCCACCCTGGCCCTACGTGCAACCGAGTGAAACACTGCCCGGTCCTGTGCTATCCTCAGGATTGTTGCTATGTTTGAGCCTGTTGCCGCCACCGTGTCGGTCCATCTCATTGAGGATCTTCCCCTTTTTCACTGACCCTCTACTTTACTGAGCCTGATATCCTTCTCCAGGGAGTGGTCCCCCCCAGTAGTATGTTCAAAGTATATGACACATAGTCTCACCATCCTCCTTTCTCAGGAGCATTCTGGCTGTACTTCCAAGACAGATGTGTTTGTTCTTCTGGCAGTCCATGGTATGTGTAATATTCTTAGCCAACACTGTAAATCAAAGACAGCAATTCTTTGGTCTTCCTTATTCATTGTTCGGCTTTCACATGCATATGAGGTGATTGAAAATACCATGGCCTGAGTCAGGCACACTTTAGTCTTCAAAGTGATACTTATGCTTTTTAATACTTTAAAAAGGTCTTTTATAACACATTTGTCCAAAGCAGTATATTCTTTGATTTTTTTTTTTTTTTTTGCTGCTCCTTCCATGGATGTTGACTGTAGATCCAAGGAAAATAAAATCATTGACCACTTTAACATTTTCTCCTTTTATCATGATGTTGCTTATTGGTCCGGTTATGTAGATTTCGTTTTCTTTATCTTGAGATGTAATCCATACTGAAGTAGCTGATCTTCTTACTCAGTGCTTCCAGTCTTCTTCACTTTCAGCGAGCAAGGTTGTGTCATCTGCTTATCACAGGCTGTTAATGAGACTTCCTCCAATTCTGATTGCATAAGTATGGTGAAAGGATGCAGCCCTGATACACACTTTTCCTGATTTTAAACCACACAGAATCCCCTTGTCCTCTTGGAATGACTGCATCTTGGTCTATGTATAGGTTCCTCATGAGCACAATGAAGTGTTCTGGAATTCCCACTCTTAGTAGTGTTATCCATAATTTGTTAAGATCCACACAACAGAATGCCTTTTCACAGTCAATAAAGTGCATGTAAACATCTTTCTGGTATTCTCTGCCTTAGCCTATGTGATAGTTGGAGCTGTGTGTCAACTTGGCTGGACCACAATTCTGTTTGTTTTAAGCAATTGTGATGTGGGTTGTTCCCATGATGGGATCAGATGTATATGTTTTGAGCAGCCAATCCATTGAAAGGGAGTTTCCCTGGGGGTGTGGCCTGCTTCCAATATAATTATGGACATCCTGGGAAAAGAGACACTCTTCTGTGGATTGGGATTCTCTTGTGCTGCCTACAGCTGTCTGTGAGTGAACAATCCACCATTCAGCCTGGAGATCTTGGATTCTTCATTCATTGGAGTCAACAGCCAGTATACTGACTGCCAACCTTGAGCTTGTCAGCCCCTGCAGCTGGGTGAGTTGGGAAAAGCCTCCAGCTTGATGTTTGATCCAAGAACTTTGGACTTGCCAGCTTCTGTAAGTGTATGAGCCATTTTCCTAAGATAAATTTCTCTTTCTCTCTCTCTCTATAAGCTTTACTGGTTTTCCTTCTCTGGAAAACCCAGCCTAACACAGTCTAGATCCATCTGTATATTCTATATATTCCTCATTCCATGTCCTCTTTTGCATCTGGCTTGAATTTTTGGTAGTTCCCTGTTAATATATTTGCTGCAACTGTTTTTCAATTATTTTTAGCAAGATTTTTAATTGCCTGTGTTATTAATGATATTGTTTGATAACTTCTGTATTCAGTTGGATCGACTTTCTTTGGAATGGAGACAGATACTGACCTTGTCTAGTCAGTTGGCCAGGTAGCTGTCTTCCATATTTTTTGGTGTAGATGAGTGAGTACCTTCAGCCCTGCATCCATTTGTTGAAACATATGAACTGGTATTCCATCAATTCCTGGATCCTTGTTTTTCACCATTGCTTTCAGTGCAGCTTTATAGGGCCGGCATAAGGATTATGCACCACTGGTTTGTCAGTTTTTCATACTGTGGTGGTTTTGCTTGTTGCTGTGAAACTGGAGGCTATGCCACCAGTATTTCAAATACCAGCAGGGTCACCCATGGTGGACAGGTTTCAGCACAGCTTCCAGCCTAAGACAGAATCAGAAGGAAGGGGCCATCCACTTCTCAAAGAACTGGGCAGTGAAAACCTTATGAGTAACAGTGAAACACTGTCTGATATGGTCCTGGAAAATTGTATAGCAAGATGTGTGATGTTAGTGCAGGACCAGGCAGTGTTTCGTTCTGTTGTAGATAGGGTTGCTATGAATTGGAGCTGAATCACTGGTGCCTAACAACAACAAGGTTTCTTTTTAAATCCCATGTAGTCAGAATTGAGTGGCAGGTGTAGCAGTTGCCTACCTTGAACTGGACTTGTGCCTGCTCTCTTTTACATCGTATTCTCTCAGATCTGCTCTGCTTCACCATACATGCCTGAACTTGGTAAGAATTTTAGTTTGTAACCACTTCCCTAAGTCTGTTATTTTAAAAAGAAATGCATTGCAACTAGGAGTACATAGTAGTGTGCAAGTGATGTGTGTAACTTCAAAATAATGTGGCACATCTTCATAGAGTGTCAATTTTATGATGTTGTGGGGAACTATTTTCATATTGAGACAAAATATTATCAAGTATGGTAGAAAATTCACATGACATTTTTCACTTGTTTTTAAAGAGACTTCAAAGAAATATCAAGTGTGCTGATAAAGGGGCTAGACTCCTGAGTGTATTGTGCACTTTCCTTTGCTTAGTGGTAATAAAAGTTTGGAATGCATAGCCTAAGTCATTGTTGTTGTTATTTGCCATCGAGTCGGACCTGACTCACAGCAACCCCTCCTTGGGTTTCTAAGGCAGTATCACTACAGAAGTAGATTGCCCAACCTTCCTTCCAAGGAGTGGCTGGTGGG
>NW_006922025.1:1309171-1314052 GCF_000298275.1 Orycteropus afer afer | reverse complement strand
GGTCATGTTGTAAGAAGGGACCATTCCCTGGAGAAGGATGTCATGCTTGGTAGGGTGGAGGGTCGACGAAAGAGGGGGAGGCCTTCAAGGAGATGGATTGTTACGGTGGCTGCAATGATGGGCTCAAGTATAGCAGGGATTGTGGGGCTGGCGCAGGATCAGGCCGTGTTTCGTTCTGCTGTGCATGGGGTCGCTATGAGTTGGAAACGACTCGACGGCACTTAAGAACAACACCAACATGTTATGTCAATTGAGCATGATCTCCCCCAAGACTATGGTCCCGAGGCCGCAGTCCTGGTAATTCTCTCTCTGAAGGTGTTTGGTTGTCTCTGAGAAGCTACTCCAACCTTGTCCTCTGTTGCTTCTGTAAAGTATGTGGATAATTTTGTAGCACAAGTGCATGTATGAGATTTTCTTCAGCCAATCTATCCTTGTTCTCGGGTGTATTCCTGTTTGCCTACCCCCACCTGATCTTCTTTCTCTGCATGTACCCATAGCCTAGTGTTGGGTGCCAGTGATAATGCAGTATTGCACAGGTAATAGTTTTTGCCTCTGTTGGCTATATCTTTTGTGCATGTTTCTGTGTCCTCCCTTTCCCCATTATCACTGTGTCACAGACTCTTTCCATACTGCCCCTCCCCTCACCTAAATCAACATGTGACCCCCAACTAGTCTGAAAATTTCCCTCGCCTTCTCCATCCCCAGGAACCAACAAAGTGAATTTCCTTCCCCGAGTAAACCTTTCCTTGACTTTTTAAGATAATGAACTCCTACAATATTTGTCTTTCTGGGATTGACTTATTTCATTCAGCATAATGTCCTCCAAATTCATCCACATTATGAGGTAATTCATGTATTCTTCATTCTTTAATGTAGCATAGTATTCCATTGTGTGAATGTACCATAGTTTGGTTATCCACTCATCTGTTGATGGGCATTTAGGTTGTTTCCATCTCTTTGCTGTAGTGAATTGTGCTGTGATGAACACGGGTGTGCATACATCTGTTTGTGTCCTGTCTCCCACCTCTTTAGGATATATTCCTAGTATTGGAATTGCTGGTTCAAATGGTATTTCTATTTTCAATTTTTAAGGAAATGCCCTACCATTTTCCATAATGATTGTACCTTTTAACAATTCCACCAGCATTATATGAAAGTTCCAATCTCTCTGCAACCTCATCAGCATTTGTTATTTTCTGTCTTGTTGAACTTTGCTATAATTGCTGGGGTGGAATGATACCTCATTGTTGTTTTGATTTGCATCTCTCTGATAGCTAGTAATCATGAACATTTCCTGATGTGTTTGCTGGCCACCTGTATATCTTATTTAGTCAAGTGTGTATTCATGTCCTTTGCCCATTTTTGAATGTGTTGTTTGTCTTTTTGATGTTGAGGTGTTGAAATAATTTTTTAATTGAAGTATAACACATACAGAAATGTGAACAAATATTAACATATACAGCATGATAAATTATTACTAAATGAATATAAGCATGTAAGTACCACATAGATAAAAAAATAGTACATTACCCAGAAGATCCTCACTTGTGTCCCTCCTAATCACTATGCCTTAGTCTTTACAACCATCTTACTTGTATGTAATCATAAAGTATTTCATTTCTCTGTCTGATGTCATTAGTACCACATTGTCTGTAAGATCTACTCCCATTGTTCATTTTTTCATTGCTACATATTATTCCATTGCATGAATATAGTGAAAATTATGGATCGATGGTACTATTGATGAACATTTAGGATAATTCTTGGATTAGGTTATTATAAACAGTGCTGCTATGAAAATTTTTATGTTTCTTATGGGGAATGTATACACATTCCTGTTGGGTATATTACAAATAGGTAAATTTCTTGACTATAAATGTACAACTAAAAAACCAAACTTGCTGCTGTCAGTCATTTCTGACTCATAGCAACCCTTCCTTGGGTTTCCGAGATGGTATCTCTGTGGAAGTAGATTGCCCAACCTTCCTTTTGAGGAGTTTGAACCACCAGCTTTCTGGTTAGCAGTCGAATTATCTTCAATGTTAGTTGGTGTTACAGAGTTTCTTAAAATTTGTTTCTAACAAGTTAAATTTACACCAAAAATCTTTGAGAGTTCCAGATGCTCACATCTTCACTAGGACTTGGTATTGTCAGTTGTTTTAATTGTTGTTTTTCTGGTGGGCATTGTGGTATCATTGTGGTTTTAATTTTCATTTCTCTGATGACTGGTGACGTTGAGAACTTTCCCCCCATGCTTATTGTATAAACACTTGGCTATACAATTATGTGAGGTTATTTTGTTCTCTAGTGCTGCTATAAGGAGTTCTTGTGGTATAGTGGTTAAGACCTTTAACTTTTAACCAAAAGGTTGGTGGCTCAAACCCACCAGCTGCTCCACAGAAGAAAGATGAGGCATTCTGCTTCTGTAAAGATTTATAGCCTTGGAAATGCTATGGGTGTCACCATGAGTTGGAACCCACTTGATGACTGTGAGTTTGATTTTTCGGTTGAATGCTGCTGTAACAAATACCACAAGTAGATGGCTTTAACAAGCCGGAACTTATTCTCTTAT
The DNA here is from genome assembly GCF_000298275.1 of Orycteropus afer afer. NCBI lineage: Eukaryota > Metazoa > Chordata > Mammalia > Tubulidentata > Orycteropodidae > Orycteropus > Orycteropus afer. Next base: position 1,311,480 of record NW_006922025.1, on the reverse strand, counting down.
AATTTAAGAGGCTAGAAGTCCAAATTTAGAGTGCTGGTTCTAGGGGCTGGGTGAAAGCCTCTTGACCTTGGGTGTTAGCTATGCATCTTATTCCAAGTCCTCTGGAGCTAGAGGTGTCTCCTAACTCATAGAGCTGGTGATTGCTGAGGTGGACAAACCCAAAGGCAGCAAGTAAAATGGCATAGTCTCAAGATCAACAGCCACATGGCAGGCCACTGGTTCAAGTCCAGGAACTGGTGTTGATGACTCAGCCAAATGCAGGATCCGAAATGTGTGAAAAGCTGGAGACCTTTCCCAAAGCTCTTCCATACATACCAGAAGCAGGCCACACCCTAAAGGCAGCTCCCTATCCACTGATTAACATCTTACAGCAGATTCCACCATGGAGATGATTACAGTCTCACCGTGGGGACTGATTCCATCCAGCTGCCCAGCCACTCAAAACCACACCTCAGCCAAGTTGATGCACAGCATTAACTACCACATGAGGTTTGCCTTCAAGTATTTTATCCATTTTATTTTATTGGATGTCTTATTGATTTATAGGCATTCTTTACATATTGTGAGTAAAAATCCTTTGTTGGATATACCTATGAAAATACCTTTAACCAGTATGAGACATGCCTTTAACTCTCCAAATTGTTTTTGTGCCTTCTTAATTTGTATATAGTCTAATTTATCAATATTTTTCTTTAGTACTTTTACATCCTTCTAAAGAAAATTTTATCTCAAAGTTGTGAAGCTATTCGCCTATTCCTAGAACTTTATTGTTAAACTCTTCAAGCTTGAGTATATCGGTAACATAACGTTACCAATGCTTTCATAAGATGTGAAGTTGAGACGATTCTTTTTTCTCTTCTCTCCAATATGATTATCCAAGGAACCTGGGACTGCTCTTTGAAAAGGTCACTTCCACCCACGGCAGTGTAATGGCAATAACATCATGAATCAAGTATATATGTCGATCTGTTTCTATACTCTCTTTCCTGTTTTGATAATCTGTCTATCTTTAAGTCAGTTTCTCTCACCAGTTTAGTTCCTGTGGCTTTAAAGCAAGTCTTTACATTTGATATTTGGAAGTCTAAGCTTTCTAGGTTTGTGCTTTGTTTTTCAAATTTTCTTCTCTACTCTCGGCCCTCTGTGTTTCCATATATATTTTAGAATCATCTTGTCAATTTCTAGGAATAACATTGGATTTTGATTGGAATTACATTGATTTGATAATCTGATCTGAGGAGCAACTGACACCTTAATCTTCACTCATGAAGAAAATACATCCTTCCATTTATTATGGTGTCTTAATTATCTCAATAATGTTTTATAGTTTTCTGTTAATAGGTCTTGCACATCTTTTATGAAATTTTGTCCTCAGTATTTGATGCTATTGTGAATGTTGTGTTTTAAAATTTTCATTTTCTAGTTGTTATTAGCATATAAAAATAAAATATATATTTTTTGATATTGAACCAATTTGCTTTTCATTCTAAGAATTTGATAATTATTTTGGATTTTTTTTCTTTATAAGCAAATGAGGCATGGATAATAATAATTTTGTTTTATCCTTTAAAAATTCTATTATTTCTTTTTCTTGCCTTCAAGTACTGTATCTCTTGTATATTGTTGGATAACAGTGGGGATAGCAAGCATCCTTGTCTTGTTCCTTATTTAGAGGGAACATTCAGTATTTTAACATTAATTACAATGAATTAATCTAGGGTTTTATCAGGTTAAGGAAATTCCATTTTATCAATAATTTGCCTAAAATATTATCATAGATGGGTATTATATTTTATTAAATGATTTTTCTTTGTTGATTTGTGTGGCTTTTCCCCTTTTTTCTGTTAATGTGGAAGTTACATTGATTGGTTTTGGAATGATTGAGAGGGATTCATTTAGTGGATTCATTTGGAAGTTTCCGTTTAGAATTTTTAATCGATTTTTTTGAGAGAAATTGGCCTGTAATCTGCCTTTCTTGTAATCTTGTTGTCAGGTTTTGGTGTTAAGGTAATGTTGGCCTTGCACAACAAGTTGAGAAATGTTCTCGTTTTTTCTATTCCCACGAGTGTTTTGTGTAACACTAACTTTAATTACAACTTAAATATCTTGAAGCGTTCACTGATGAATCTATATGAATCTGAAGATTTCTGTGTTTGAAAGCTTTCATTTACATATTTAATTTCCTTTTCTTATAGAGGAATATTTGGGTTTACCATTTTGTCTTGGGAGCTTTGGTAGCATAGTACCTAAGGCACTTGACTGCTAACCAGAAGGCTGGCGGTTCAAACCCACCAGCCACTCCTCGGAAGGAA
>NW_006922025.1:1307535-1309071 GCF_000298275.1 Orycteropus afer afer | reverse complement strand
GTTGCTATGAGTCGGGGGCGACTCTATGGCAAATAATAACAACAACAACAACATTTTGTCTTGCATCAGTTTTGGTAAATTGTGTTATTCTAGGATATTTTCCCCCTTTAATCTGAATTTTCAAATGTGTTGACATAAATTGTTCTTAATATTCTTATATAATTGATACAAGTTGTAATGATGTAATTCCTTTCAATCTCAATATTGTAATTTATGCCTTCTTTCTCTTTTGACCAGTCTTTCTAGGAATTTATTAATTTTATATTTTCAAATAACTGACTTTTACTTTTGATTTTTTTTCTGTTTTCTTATACAATTTTGTACTTATTTTTATTATTTTCTTTCTTTTTCTCTTTTAGTTTATTTGGCTCTGTTTCTACATTCTTCAGCTAGATTAATAGATGATTGTTTTAGAGTTTTCTTATGTTATAATGGATACATTTAAGCTACAACTTTAGCTGCATTCCATAAATTTTATTTTCATTAATATTCAGATGAAAATATTTTCTAATTTTTATGGTCATTTATTCTTTCACCCATGGGTATTTCAATTTGTGTTGCTTAATTTCAAAATACTTTGGATTTTCTCATTTTACAAGTTTTCTTTTGTGATTTTTGGGCAATCTACTTCCGTAGTGATACTGCCTCTGCAACCCAAGGAGAGGTCAACCCAAGGAGGGGTCACTGTGAGTCTTGTCCGAATCGATGGCACATAACAACAACAGTGTAGTCAAAGGGAGTTCTGGTAGCATGGTGCCTAAGGCACGTGACTGCTAACCAGAAGGATGGCAGTTCACACCCACCAGTCACTTCTTGGAAGGAAGGTTGGGCAATCTACTTCCATAGTGATACTGCCTCAGAAACTCAAGGGGTCGGTATGAGTCGGGCCCAACTCCACAGTACTTAACAACAACAAATGTAGTCAAATCATAAACCCTGAATGATTTCAGCCATTTCAGTCCCGTGCTGGGCCATGTTTTATGATGCAAAATATGGTAAATTTTAGTTAACATCTTTGTACACTTAGAGATTTTGTTGTTATGTCATTGTTAAGTGCAGCATTCTATATATGTCAATTAGTCCAATTTTGTTAATTACTACTTTTTAAATCCTTTGTGGTTTTTTGCTCTGTTTGTCCCACTGGTTACTTTAATAGTTTGCTAAAGCTTCTATGATGTTTGAGCATTTGCTCCTTTGAAGGCATATACCATTTTTCCCCTGGAAACCTTGAAAATTTTCTCTTTGGTTTCATTAGTTCAACTATGAGTTATTTATGTGTATTTTCTTTGTATTTATTGTTCTTGAGGTTTATATCATTTCTCGAATCCATAACTTGATGTCCTTCACCAAATTTAGAAAATTTTGAGCTACTGTCTATTCAGTTATTGATCTGAACTCTTTCTTCCTATCTTTCCCTTCTGAGATTCAAGTTCTATGCATGTTAAACCCTTTACCAGGGTTACATGTCTATTTCATGTTATTTTCTACACTTTGTATATGTGTATGTATGTGTATAGACATAGATATAGATAGATA
>NW_006922025.1:1305774-1307435 GCF_000298275.1 Orycteropus afer afer | reverse complement strand
GGGTTTGAACTGCCAGCCTTCTGGTTAGCAGTCAAGTGCCTTAGGCACTATGCTACCAGAGCTTCCAGCCTAAGTCATAGCATATTAAAAAGAGAAGTTTGGAAGTTTAGAAAATGTAACAGTCTTTGGAAAGTGTAACAGTAAGGGTTCTTGGTTGTAAACAACAGAAAACCAACTTACTGCCTCAAGTAAAAGAGTGAATTTATTGGCTCACAAAACTGAAAAATCCAGAGTTCCTGTGGTAGTTCAGCTTGTGTGTCAACTTGGCTGGGCCTGGCTGAGTGGCTGGGCATCTGGATGTATTATTCCTCATGATGAGACTGGTAATCAACTCCATGGTGGAATCTATTGTGAGCAACTGGGTAGCTGCCTTGGGGAATGTGATCTGCTTCTTGTATTTAAGCAGAAGCCTTGGGGAATGGTCTCTAGCTTATGGCACCTTGAACCCGGCATGTACCTGTGTTGTTGTTCAGCAGCCTGCCATGTTTTGCCAACCTTGGGATTTAAATGGACGGCCCCCTGTGTGATTTGGTAATATCAAGACTGTGCCTTGTTACTTGTCAACCTTGGGCTTGGCAGCCTCAGCAGCCAGCAGCTGTCTGAGTGAAGAAAAGCCTCTAACTTCAGTGGGCTGGAAGCTGGAGGCAGAGCCCAAGGCAGAAGCCCAAGGCTGAGGGGCTTTCACCCAGCCCCTAGAGCATGGCACTTTGAACTTGGACTTAAAGCCTCCAGACTGTAAGAGAATAAATTCCTGTTTGTTACGGCTATCCCATTTGTGGCATATTTCTTGTCAGAGTGGCAATAGGTAACCAGAACAGAATTTGGTACTGAGAGAGTGGGGTGCTGCTCTGACAGACATCTAAAATGTGGAAGCAGGAGTGGAGTGCATCCTTGACCCATGACCCTGGCATACAGCATGAGAGATGGCTGGAGCAGAGCCAAAAGACTGGAAGAGAGATAGCGGCAGAGAGACCAGCATGAAAGATGGCAGTAGCGGAGCCCAGAGACCGGCATTAAACAGCAGCAGGCTTACCAGCCCATGGAGGAGAAAGCTGGGTGCCATTGCGCAGGGGGCTTCCTGGCGGAATAGGTTGCCTTCGGGCATGAATTGGTGAAGAGACCGGCATAAAATAGAGTAGCAGCAGGTTGGCCGGCCCATGAAGCAAGAAAGCTAAGGGTCTTTGGGACAGAAAGATTTCCGGCAGAGTGGGTTGCCCTCGGGCATTAATCGGCAGAAGCAGAGAGACTAAGGAAATGGAAGGTTAGGGTTGGGCATGGTAAATTGGGAGTGAAACTAAATGTACATGTAACATTGAATGTAAAACCAACTCTTACAAAACAAAACAAAACTCAAAAAAGTTATCTCATTGGCCCTCTTTGTTCTACATGCTAATTTCTTAATCAGTCAGTAATGTGGCCTGGAGATGGAATACTCTAATTGGCCAGGATTGGGTCATTTGGAGTTGAAGGCAAGTTCTACAGGAACTTCATGGTCTCAGAAAAAGGTGAAATGACAGCTACAGAATATTTTATCTGGTCTTAATTTTTACCTTCACTGATAAAGTGAAGAGATTTTTCTTTTTCTTCTCCCAGCCTGGTTTGGCCTTCTGAAAAGACAATAATCTGAAGATCTGGATTTTAGAAGTATTTTTTTTTTTTTT
>NW_006922025.1:1304649-1305674 GCF_000298275.1 Orycteropus afer afer | reverse complement strand
TATGTATGTATGTATGTATATACACACACACACACATATACATATACATTACTATGCCTGGTAATTTTAAACTGAATGTTGGACAGTACATGTATTGAATTGTAGAGGCTGTGGGTGATACTATTATACCTACAGTAAGGATTTACCCTTTTCTCTGACAGGCAGCAGAGGGGAAGGTTACTTCAATACCATCATAGGTGGAGCTGACTTGAGAGTAGATTGCATTCTTTGTAAGGCTTAATCTACCTGTTCTTCACCTCTAGTCCTACATTATCTATCACTCTCTAGGTGTCCAAATTGAGAGTCTGTGGTATTTCCTAGGCCTTCTCTCCTTAGCAGGTCTTGAAGTCAAATTTTTGTCTCTCCAGCACTGTGTGATTATCACCATGCTGCCTTCTTTAGAATAACTTAAGGTTTCTTTCTTAGTCTTCTCCCCTGTGCCACTTCATAGATAAATGCCTCAAGAGGAAAATTCACACTGAATGTTGGTCTCACTTCTCTGGGTTTTCTGATGTGTGAACTTTTCTCCTCAAGTTCTTGCTGACTTGGCAACCCTGAACTACATTTCTTTTAACCATACTACTACGACTGCTACTGCTACTAATAAAAATAATGACAATAACAACAAACCCAAACAATTACTGTTGACTCAGTTTTGACTGATAATGACCCCATGTGTTTCAGAGTAGTACTGTGCCCGATTGGGTTTTCCAGTGGTTTGGAAACAGATCACTGGATCTTTCTTCCAAAGTGCCTCTGTGTGGTTTGATCCGCCAACCTTTTGGTTAATTGCTTGGCACTTAACCATTTGTACCCCCTAGGGACTCCTCCATTAACCGTCTCAAAAAAAAAAAAAAAAAACCAAACTCACTGCCGTGAATTCCATTCTACTCATAGCAACCCTCATTGACTTACAGAAGCAGATCGCCTCATCTTTTTTCTACAGAGCAGCTGGTAGGCTCAAACCGCTGATGTTTTTTTTAATTGTGATTTGGGTGAAGATGTACAGAGCAAATTCACTTTTC
>NW_006922025.1:1303906-1304549 GCF_000298275.1 Orycteropus afer afer | reverse complement strand
GCCCTTCTTGTCTGTGCATTTCTGTCTGTCTGCTTTCCTTCTGTGTGAATGATGCCCCTCTGATGTCTCAAGGCTGATTGATCTAATGGGTACAGCTCCCTAGAGCAGGTGGATGCATCTCACTGGGGTAGGTGTTCTGCATATAGGTCTTTCTACTGTTGGGCTGAGAGCCATGGAAGTGAGTCCATTTCTAGGCCCAAAGGATAACCCAGGGCCATAGTCTTGAGGGTTCCACCAGTCTATCCAAACAGTAATTCTGGTCATTTTTGTGTTTCTAAATTTTGTTCCACATTTTTTCTCCCACACTTAACAGGATCTTCAATCTTGATCCCTTTCTGAGTGGTTGGTATTGGTAGGTGGACACCATCCAGTTCTGGTCTCAGGGTCATGAATGCCGAGGTCCTTTGTGGTCCATCATCTTTGGACTAATTGTTTCCACATGACTTTGATTTTCTTCACTCTTTTTTGCTCCAGAAGCTTTTAAGACCCCAGTAGATACTCACTAAAGTAAGATGTAGAACAAGATTTTTATGTACTATGTTATGTCATGGGAGCAAGGTAAGCACGGGCGGGCTTGTGCTTCCTCACTGATCTGCACTGAACACTTTCCCTTGTTACCCTCCCGAGAGGGACCGGGTCTCCG